>NC_056526.1:117045209-117055033 GCF_019175285.1 Sceloporus undulatus
GGAGGAGGGTGGCGCGGGCGCGCGGGGAGGCACCGCCTCCAGCTTCGCCTCCTGCGCCCCAGGCAGGCCTTGCTGCCCTCTTCTTCCTCCCCGCCTCCCCGAGATGGAGGAGGAGGGCAGCGAGGCCTGCCAGGGGCACAGCAACCCAGGCTGCAACCGGGGGGCTCCCTGTTTTGGGGCTGCACCTGTGCCGGGAGGGGCCCCGGGCCCCCAAAATCGGGAAGTACCCAGTTGCGGCCGGGTTATGGCAAGCCTACCTAGGAAGGAAAAGAGATGACCACTAGCAATCCCTCTGATAGCACAATCTGATAGATTAGAATAGCACGTTATTAATATAAAAACCCAGAGTTTCCATCAGTGCCTAATTAATAGGGTAAAGCTTCTTGGTTGCTGTTGACCAGGGCTTCCGTCACCAATTTGGGCCAGACCTGAAGTTATCCACTGTCCCATATCATCCTGACATTAGTTTTAACAAAGTATATCCAGTACTCTTACAGAGCTCTTTATATGGCCTTTCTTCCTCTTAAAATCCTAATTAAAGGCGGTCAACTTTTCTCCAAAGCACTAGAGGCATAATGAATTTGAAAAATTGCTCCATATATTTTAATGAACATTCAAACAATGCTGTAAACTGTAGGGGGAGAGTATCTACTGTGTTTAACTGCATTATGGATGTCCACGGACAGCCATATTGACTTCTACTGAAACCTCTTCAGCTTGCTTCGAAATGTTTTAAATATAATCATGCCAGTTCCAACATGGGTGATTTTATATGAAATTATTAGAAAGGATCAAGAACAAAACCCACGTGGTCTAATCTATAAAAAGCTAAAATCAGAATAATTTTTCAGTTTGTCACCCCAAACAAGTCAGATAAAGCAACAGAAATCAACGCTCACATTATGTGCCCTGGATGGCTTTTCAGCTGTAAAAGATCTTCGTAGGCTGGCAGGTCTCATCAAGTACAAGACAAATGCCAGAAGCAGCCAACCCACCATTATCATTGTAACACTGATGTCATTATTGGCTGATGGATTTGGTCCTGGCACTAGAAAGAAAAGACAAACAGAATTGAAGGGTGTGCAAAATCCAGATCACCTTTTTCAAATGGCATATGTGAACAAATTACTTTTTTAAAATAATGTTTTTATTAAAAATGGAATATCTACATATGTAGACAGTCATTCATCAATGTACAAATATAAATTTAAAAAGAAACTGTTTACATTAAATATGATTCTTATTACAAAATTTCTCTAAAAGTATTGTGACTCCCTCTCCTCTGAACCGGTTCAAATATACACACTTTATTTTTTTTTCTTTACCTTCTTGCTTAGTTCATTCATTATACCTCTTTCAGCTATTATCTTCAAGTCTGATTAAGGTGATTCAGCAAATGAGTATAAAATTAAAACAACTGTTATGACTCCAATACCTTTTTTAAAGATTAAGTGCCACTTAAAGAGGATACAAGATGTTCCATATAACATTTTAAGATGTTTTACTATTTAAACTTGAATCTTCCAAGTGGGCTCTTAAAGCCTATGCCACTGGAGCCCAAGCTCTGGCAGGTTCCACTAAACTATTAAGACTCCAAAGTACAGTTAAGGATCAGCCAAGCTAAGTAAGGAGAGGCTTATCAGCAGAAGGTTAAACATGCATTATGAAATAGTTGGTTGTATAAGTGGAAGGCCTAACTGCACAGATGAAATCATAGATCCTCGAAGTATTTAATCTTGAAAATATCTGCAACGAGTTCTTCAATCCTCAATGAGGAATGCACTGTCTTTAAAGAAATCCTTGCTGCAATTATTTTCTAATTAACCACAGTACTGTAGTCATTCCTGAGGGACACTGATCTATTAAACCAAAAGTATGCCACAGATGGGGCTTAACTACTGCTTGCCCATTTTTCATTCCTGTTGGGACCTTTCCTTTAGCAGAACTGGTCATAAAGCTTCATAGATTTAATCTGGACTCCCGACCATTTCTTAGCTGTTCTTGTGGTTTTGGTGGGGTAGTTTAAGTCCCATTCGTAAGGAAGGAAGTGTCTAGCAAGAGAACAGCAGCAGCTATGATTGTGAGTCACCAAATACAAGAATCACTGTACTGATTCTTCACTTTGCAAAATAGATTACTATTTCTTGGATGTTGTCTACTTCATTTCCACATCATCTTTACTTGCTTTAAACTGACTGGTGTTAGTTATTTCATCTGTACTCATCCCTGAAAGTCTAGACCATAGGCTGTATGGTGTCATTTGGTAATATGCCAATGCTCTCAGATTTCTCTTCACTTATTTTTCTTCTTCTTGGGTCCTTTGCTTGCTAGTCAAAAAGACTGTTAAAAATGAAGTAGTATTTCAAACATATAAAATGCCAAGTGTCTAGTAATCTACTCATTACTATATACCTAGTATGTCTTGAAATTTTAGTCAAAATTTTGACCCTCCAAAACCTTGCTCGATTTAGCCACAGGTCAGTGTTAAGTACTGTATTTTAACTCTTATCAAGAAAAAAACCATCCCCTTCTCTAAGAAGAGTGATAAAAGGTGAGAGCTTAGTCTATCCTGGGAACACCTAAAAAGAAGCACTGACCCCTTCAACCTTTTTGAATGTCTGGGTTGGAAAATGGCCGTGGCAGCAGCTCTTTGGTGCCTCCCCTTAAAGTAGTAGACATAAAACATACAACATCCTGTTCCGTAAGGTGACCTGCTAATGCAATTTTTAACTGTTGTTTTGTCATTATTACTATACTCTCCTATTTGGTTCTTGCTTTCTACCTATTTACCCATTAAAATTTTTAGTTTAATATAAGAGAATGCATAGGGAAGTATAAAAGAATGAAAGTTTTCTCTCTTGTGAGTATTGCCCATCGACTGTTATAGTTACTCCCCTCCCCCAAAAAACAAGATCCGTCTTTACTTATAAAGTCCACTGTATCTTATGATGTCCAAACTGTTTACAATACCATCTTACCTACTATGAACTACCCATTAATTTCACAACCACCATTCCTTTAAAAGAGTGGTTTTCAGCATTTTAACATTCTTTAATTGTAATGGTTTAGTTAGTGTTGTAGAACAGTACTATTTGAAATGGTGGCCTGTAGACCAGTATCAGTCCAGAAGCTATTGGCCGCTGGTCCATCACAAGTTTCCAGGAAAGAAACAGTTGCTATCAATGGGCATAAATACGATGCTGGCGCTCTGGCGTGTTGGGGGAAAAAACCAACCCTATAGCCCATATCACTATTGTAGAATCCCTAACACTTATTTATAAAGAGTTAGGTATTGGAGGCACTGCATTGCAGTGGTTCCGGTCCTTCCTCTCGGGCAGGTCCCAGTGGGTGCTGCTCGGGGACAGTAGCTCCAGAAAGAGGGAGCTCCTTTGTGGGGTCCCTCAGGGAGCTATTTTGTTCCCAATGTTGTTTAACATCTATATGAAGCCGCTGGGTGAGATCATACGGAGTTATAGTGCTGGGTGCTGTCAGTATGCTGATGACACCCAAATCTATTTCTTCATGTCTCGTTCGTCGGCCTCGAATTCTAATGGCATCTCTTCTCTCAATGAATGTCTTTGAGAGGTAATGGGCTGGATGAGGAAAAACAGATTGAAGCTGAATCCGAACAAGACGGAGGTGCTCACAGTAGCGGTCCCGAAACCAAGAATTGGGTTGCAACCACCAGTCCTGGATGGGATCACACTCTCCTCCAGTGACTGTGTTCGCAGTCTGGGGGTGCTCCTTGACTCGTCACTCCTGATGACAAATTAGGTGAATGTGACGGTCAGGAGCGCCTGTTATCAGCTTCGGCTGATACGCCAGCTGCACCCTTTTCTGGAAGTAAGGGATCTCGAGACTGTTGTGCACGTGCTGGTAACCTCACACCTTGACTTCTGTAATGCGCTCTACATGGGGCTACCCTTGTACCTGGTTCGGAAACTACAGCTGGTTCAAAACATGGCAGCCAGGCTTGTGTCAGGAACGTCTAGAAGGGACCATATCACTCCGGTTCTGAGGTCCCTCCACTGGCTGCCTATTGGTTTCCGGGCCCAGTACAAGGTGTTGGTTATTACCTTTAAAGCCCTAAATGGCTTGGGTCCCAGCTATCTCAGAGACCGCCTCTTCCCATACAATCCTCCCCACGCCCTCCAGTCCTCTGGGAGGAACTTGTTGCAGCCTCAAAAATCGAGGCTTGTGGCGACCTCCCGGAGGGCTTTTTCTGCTGTCGCCCCCAGGCTCTGGAACGACTTGCCGGACGAGATCCGTCAGACAGATCTCTTCAGGCAGGCCTTCCCGGACTAAAATATCCCGGCCTCAGGATCTCCCCTCTCCTCAGTAATGTCTTCAAAGCCCCCTTTTCTTTTCTTTAGAACTGAAGTTGCAGTGGTTTATTGGTTGGTATTATTTTGTTTAATTTATTGTTGTTCTAAATAGTTATTGTGGTTTTAATTTAGGTATGCAGTTTAATAACTTTTTAAGGGGGGAGGGAAATATATTGTTTTTATGCTGTATGTTATTTTAATGTTGTAAACCGCCCGGATTGGTTCGCCACAGGGCGGTATATAAATAAAATTTTATTATTATATTATTATTATAATTAATAGCATGCCAATGTTAAATACTTCTACTACTGAGATTTCTAAACTATTGCAACATAATCTGCAAAGAGTTCAGTAGTCCAGTTTATTCAGAACTAGCAACTTTAACTGGCTGAATTCATGATTATTACAAGAACTAGAGCCCAAGATCAATTCAAAATATTTTAGCCAATAGATTGTTGTTGTTGTGTCCTTGAAGGACATCATCATCATAAAACAAATAAGTTAGTTAATTAATTAAATTTAAATACATTTGGAAACCAAGAAAACCTACATGAAAATGCCTTTTTGAGGATATTGAAGAAAATGTGTATATGATGACCTATTGTCATTATATATAATGCATCCCAGAATGTGTCTACCATAGTTTAGAAGTGGAACCATGGTTCAAGCATTCACATGTAGCACTAGCAAACCATCATTTTATACTGCTTATGTAATTTTATTGTTTCAGCAGTTGTTCCATGTTGCAGTCACCTACAGAGATGTGGCAATATCTATGGCTTCTCTGTTCAGGTTATCATACCAGACCAGTTAACAGAATCCATGGCTTGCAAACCAGCACCCCACCTGTTGGCGTCACTTGCACCACTGGGGTTGAGGAGAGGAAGGGTGGCTAAGCACCTGCCCGATTCCTGTCCACCCTCCTGATGGGTTCCTTCCTGGACCTTCTGCTGGGCAAATGTGCATGCAATGACAATGTTGGTGCCTTACTGCATGATGATCACCTGAACTAGTCTGCTGGATCTGGTAAAAGTTCCTTGCCAGCTAAGTAGAGGGGCCTCTGGTATTCACCCCTTCTGCCATGTCATCCAGTTGGCTTGCCTCACTGATTCTTGGACTATTTCAGGCTGGGCAGAGGTGGTACAGAAAAAAACCCTTTCCCTGTATCTTCTGGCGGGCTTGCTTTCCGGACCTCTGACCTGTTTTGGGCTGGGTGGTGGTCTGGAGACTTTCCCATGTCTTCTAGCCTGCTGGCCTACCTGACCCCAGCCCATTTCAGGCTGGGCAGAGGTAGTGCAGAGAAAGAGCAACGTGGAGGGGTTTCTGTTCCTGTGACTCCTGTGTTGCTCCAAAGCCCTTTGAGGTCATCTCTTGTGCCTTTACCAGTACAAATTCTTATAGATGCTAAAGGTCAAACCCAAGATGAAGGGTGAAGCTGGGCTCGGCTTTCTTTTATGAGTTCCCAATGGGGAAAATGAGTTGCCTTCTGTGTGAACAGTCTATGTTATATATACTTTTACAGTAATAAAGAATGTATATTTTAAAAAGCCGCTCTTCTCTTTCCTTTTCAGTTCTGGCTGACTCCATTTCTCTGTCTTGTTCTTTCAGCTTTTTCTCATTTCCAGCCCTAGTCAACTCAATCTCTTTTCTCATTTCCCAGACCTCCACAGTATCAGGAAACTCAGCTATGGAGGTGGAATAAAATTGGTCAGTTTTCTACAAGTTGTTTATACAAAGCTTGTCTTTGTTCCATACACCTGACATACACTCAAGTACTGCAATACTGAAGGTTTACCAAAGCAATGAATGCTACTCAAAATGGTGCTCTGGGGGCCAGTCATGATCCAGGGGTTTGGCTGTTGGGTCTTGGAGAGTGTCCAGGAAAGAAAAACACACAATTGCAACCCAAAGGCACAAATATGTATTGGCTCTTGGCACACTAAGGAGGAGGAAATGTGTTCCCTCACATCACATGCACCTTGAGAAACAGTGCTTTGTTAAAGGGGTTTCTTAAGAGTTTCCTAATGTCATTGGAACATAAAGAGATGAGTTCTCTAACAAAAAACTGCCTCTCTCTCCTCTGGGGTATTAGCTACTCCTGCGGATTTGGGGTCATTTGCAAATTGGATTGGCATGCTCTCTGTTTTTTACTCCAAGTCCCTGATAAAAATGTGGAATAGCTCCACCGAATGCCATTAGGACTCAGGAAGTGTTGGAATGAAGTGAACAAGAAACATGGAGACAATGGGTGCAAAGTTGTATGTACAAAAATTAGCTTTGCTTTCTCTCTCTCTATCCTCAGCCCCTCTTGTAGATATTAATGCATATTGTTCTATGAAAAAAGTAATAGAATTTGTGTATATTACAAAATAAGTGGGATTTAATGCTTAATTGATGTAACTGTATTTGTAATGGTGAAGATCTGAAGAAGGAACAATGTACATGCTTTGAGTGTACTCAATAAAATTTATTTAAAAAAGGAAAGCAAAGGACTCAGCCTGGCATCTTTCCCAGATCGCCAAAACAGAATCTCCATGGCTTTGCGCCCAAACTCTTTCCTGAAATACCCCAAGTTTCCTTCCCTCCTTTGCATCCTTCTTCTTTTCACTAATCACACCTCACACCAAACTGCAGGATAAATAAAGCAGTTTTATACCACTTTAATATTCATGGCTCCATCTTGTGGATTATTCCTGGGTTTAAGTGCAGTTTGTTGAAGTATCTGAAACCAATCTGGTGTACTGGTTTGAGGCCAGGATTTGAAATCCTGTAAACCCACTGGGAAGTGGCCTTGGGCAATAAGTCACACTCTCTCAGTCTCAGAGGATGGCAGTGACCAACAACCCCTCTGAAGAAACCAGCCAAGAAAGCCCCTCAAGAAGCCTAGGTCTACCTAGGCAAAGCGGGCAATGCCTTTTTCAGGTTTGGGGTTTTTAAATCAAAAACATCTTGTCAATTTTATCTCATGTAAACATTCACATACAATCATTTTCATACACATTTCCATTCTAGCCCTTCTTCTCCCCCAACAATGACTTCATGTTATTCATACTGGATTAAAGTCTTATCAGAGTGTTCTTAATAGTTCTTCTCTGCCAATGTTATTTAGGGCAATTAAATCTAATACTAAAGTAAAAGGCCTTTGTGGATGATATGGGAATAATCTTAGAAGACCCAACTGAGGGCCTTTAAAGTATTTGCTTTATGAGATGAATAAATTTGGGAAATATGTAGTCCTTTTATTAAGATTAATTTAAAAGACCATTGATGATAGAAGGGGTATTAGCACAGAAATCAGGTTGTAAAATTGAGAAGAAATTAAAATCTGGATGACAAAAAGTAATTTGAAACCACTAGCAAATGATTATCACAAGACCTGGAAAGAAATAAAGGAAAACTTACAGAGATGGAATAAACTGAATTTGTCAGTATTAGGAAGGATTTCAGTATTTAAAATGGTAAAATGTTTTTAATGCTTAATCTCCCAATTATAACTAAGGAGAAAATATTCAAAGAATGGAACATAGAATTAAAAATATTTGTTTGGAAGGGAAACAAACATAGAATCGGCTGGCTTAATTTAAAACATACTAAAGAGAGAGGAGGCTGTGCCTTGCCAGACTTAAGGCTTTACTTTTGGCACAGATGAAATTAAACCATAAGAATTTACATTGGGCTCTTGGTATCCTTGGCTGGGGTTTGGTCCCATGATCCCAAAATCCAAGGATGTTCAAGTCCCATTAAATAGAATGGCATAGTAAAATGGTGTCCCTTATGTAAAATGACAAAATCATGGTTTACGTTTCAGAATTTAATATATATATATACTTAGTGTTTTCAAGCCGTGAATGTTTGAATTCATAGATAAGGAATCCGTGGATATGGAGGGCTGACTGTACTGAACTGGCACACTTATTATTTGTGCTATGTTAAAATATTAATTAATAAGACTTTAATAACCATCCAGTCAGAAAAACCTTATTCAATATTTGTAAAAAGATTAAAGAAAGATTTTACTTTAGACTATTCATTTGACAAGCAAGGTAATACGGAATTAAAATCAAGCAAAGAAAGGAGAAAAATAACATGCATTCGTTTAATTATCTCCAAATAAAACAAAGATTTGCAGAGGCAGAATGAATTGGATAAGTTATTATGGTTCCCAGTCAAAAAGAAAGTTTTTGTAAACAAATTTGCAGTAGCCCAAGATTTATAGGAAAACCATCTGAAAATAACTGATAAATGGCATTATACACCTCTGAAACAAAAATCAGAAGAAGTATTTTAAGAGGTTATGAAAAGATATCAGATACTATATTGATTTTTTTGTATGGAATGCATGATATTAACAAAGATTATTTTGGGGGGAAACCCCAAGATATTGAACTTAAAAACCCCAAACAAAAGGCATTCAAGGCCTGGTGCCTTTTGACTAAATGCCAAATGCCCAGTAGGAACAGGCTTAAATACTGTTGGTCTTCCTACATTTTCATTCTG
This sequence comes from Sceloporus undulatus, assembly GCF_019175285.1. Lineage (NCBI taxonomy): Eukaryota > Metazoa > Chordata > Lepidosauria > Squamata > Phrynosomatidae > Sceloporus > Sceloporus undulatus. The sequence goes on from NC_056526.1 coordinate 117,054,032, forward strand.
TCCAATCAGCATTTGGCAATACAACTCTGTCTGCCAATCACAATCTGACAGCACATCCCAGCCCATCAATCAGGGTCTGCCACCAGTCTATTACCTTATATGGACAGGGCATACAAGGGGGGGGGGTCAGGACTCAGAATATGAGTTTGTATTCATAGGCATATCTTTTATGACATTTGTTTTTTAAAGTTATTAAAATATTAATAAAAACAATAAAACATTATAAAACACTCTTAAAAAAAACCTAAAAGCAGTCTAAAGTGAGTCCTAGAATCCAGTTCTGGAATAGTTAAAACAGACATTTTGAAAGCAGTTCCATAATCACAAAAAGTCAACATGGGTTTCAGAGAAACAAGTCATGCCAGACTAATATGGTCTCCATTTTTTGATAAAAAGCACAATAATAATAATAATAATAATAATAATAATAATAATAAGCTTTATGTCCTGACAAAAATTAAAAATGACCTGAATAGGCTAGAAAGCTGGGCCAAAGCTAATAAAATGAAATTCAACACGGAGAAATGTAAGGTACTGTATTAAGGACGGAAAAATGAAATACATAGATCAGTGATGGCTAGGGTTGCCATAAGTCTGGACCTCCAAACAGGGACAAATGTAGGACAAATGTAGGACAAAATGATCAAATGTAGGACACATTTTTTTTTAAAATGGAGGGCATGCAAAAAATTGATTATTTTTGAAATTTTTTTCATATAAATGCATGTTTCTTAGGCATGATCAAAATGGAGGACATTTGCAATTATTCCTAGACAGATGGCAGAAATGTGCTTCCCTTTCTGGCCAAAAACCAGAAGAGGAGGAAGAGTGGAAGAAGCAGAGGAGGAGGAAGAGGAGGAAGAAGAGGAAGAGGAAGAAGAGGAAGTAGAGAGGAAGAAAAAGGGGAGGAACAGGGGAAGGAGGAGGTGGAGGAGGTGGAGAAGAAGAGGAGGAGGGAGAAGATGAAGAAGAAGGGGAGGAGGAGGAGGAGAGGAGAAGAAG
>NC_056526.1:117058033-117093096 GCF_019175285.1 Sceloporus undulatus
GGGGGGGGGGGGAGGCCCGGGGGCGGGGCCAAACCGGGGCAGGACCGTGTGGACCCACCCCAAACCAGGAAAGTCCCGCCCCCTGGCGGGATATGGCAACCCTAGTGATGGCGAATCTATGGCACACGTGCCAGAGGTGGCACTCAGAGCCCTCTCTGTGGGCACACATGCTGTTGCCCTAGCATAGAGTTTGCCAGAGTTTCTTTCTAGAAAGCCAGAGGGATGTGGCACTTTGCAATAAATAAGTGGGGTCTGGGTTGCAGTTTCAGCACTTGGTCTGTAAAAGGTTCACCATCACTGACATAGATATTGAATGGGGGACACCTGGATGAATGAAAGTACGTGTGAAAGGGATCTAGGAATCCAGGTAGACCACAGGTTGAATATGAGTCAACACCACACTCAGGCCTTCTGGGGTTAGTTCCAGCCATGTGGGATACTGGATGCTTTTTCTTTTTCCTGCCTATCTGGAACAACCCAAACTATAGGATGTTGCAACCTTATCTACTGGGAAATTTGCTGTCACTTATCAATTATGCCCCTGATAAATTGATCAGTTGCCCCTGCCAACTAATCTAATTTAATTTTATATGTGAACAGAAAGATAGTTCAACTTAGACTGAATATATAACAATCTAGTAGTACTAGCTACTGGAAGAGTTTGATGAAGATGTTGAAGAGAAGAGAGATGGGCAGAGATATGTAATCAAGATAAACATTTAGCACTGTTCTTTGAAAGGAAACTTAGAGTGATTTCTCTTATAGTCCAAAAATTCTACCCAGATGTTTTTTCTCAGTTGGATATATTAATATAGCAGCATTTAAGGAACTGTGCCTATGAGATGCTTTAAAAAGAAGCTAAACATTTGGGTTGTTGTTAACTCAAGTCCCTAACAAACATGATTTTGTTTTTCAGATAAGCAACTTAATACATGGGGGGGGGTTAATAGAGAGGAACCTGTAAAAGTGCACATCACTTGAGCTCCAATTTTCAAGGGCAGTATGTAGGGTTATCTGAAATCAAAATAGCTTTTAGCAAACCAGTTAATTATTTGCATATCCCAAAGCAGGCATATCCTGCTTGAGATGCCTTTTAATGAAAAGGGTATTTGTAAAACTGTGAAAGGTATTTTTGGCTTCACATGGCAAATATGTCTGAAGTGTGCTTCTTTGAAAGGGCTTAGAAGAAAATGGGCAAAAAAGGGAGCATTGAAATTGCCGGCTCAGAAAATCTGTGGAGCAAGGATTTCGTCCTCCTTTATGAAATATACATTTAAGAAATATACATTGAACTTTAGAATACCAAGTACTTCCCTAAAAGTATTCCTACTATGAAGATATTCCCTAAAGGCCCCCTGCATAGTTCACTTCTGTCAGCAAGCGTTTTCTTCTGACAAACTTTGGGAACAGGTTACTTTTAATAGTATGTTATATGGCTTTATCTTTATCATCCATAACATTAAATTTATTTATTATTTATGTTATTTCTATGCCACCTTTCTCAGAAAAAGGGACCCAAGGTGACTCACAACCTAAAAACACATTAAAACAAATTTTTAAAAGACGATTAAAATAACCTAACAAAACACTACAAAGTTAAAATTTAAAACATACAAAAGTTAAAAACATAATCTACAACAACTCACCAAATAAATCCAGGGTTGTTGTTGTTTTTAAAGCAGGTTTCTTGTTTTTAATGGCTTAGTTAAGGGCCTAAATACTCAAAAGGCACCAGATCCTGTCTGTTCTTGGAAGTTAAGCAAGGTCAGTCCTGGTTAGTACTTTGATAAGAGGCTGCCCAAAAGACTATGTGCTGTAGGCTATATTTTAGAGGAAGGAATACTACCTCTGAGGTATTCCTTGCCTACGAAAACCCTGAGAACCAGTATGGTATAGTGGTTTGAGTTTTAGACTCTGGAGACCAGGGTCCAAATCACTGCTCAGCCATGGAAACTCACTGGTGACCTTGGGCATGTCATACTCTGTCTGCGTCAGATAAAGGCAAAAGCAAAATCTCTGGGGAAAAACCCTTGCCAAGAAACCCCCATGATAGTTTTGCCTTAGAGTCAACCATAAGTTGGAAATGACTTGAAGGCAAACAATAATTTATTTATTTATTTTTATTTAATTTTGTAAACTGCCTTAATTCCAAGATCTAGGGAAAATATGGGATAGAAAATAAAGATATTGTAGAAAGGACTACACATTTGCAAAATTAAGGATAAACAATCTGTATAATATAAACAGTATGTGGCATATGGGGTAGCCATGTTGATGGTCATATAGCAAAGTAAAATAGCATCCAAAATCCACAAAAGAGTGGACCAACCTGATGAAGAAGCCAGTGGAGCTTTGAAAGCTTGCATCACTTATTTTGTGCATTTTGGTTAGCCCAATAAAGGTACCACTGTTTTGTGGATTTATGTGTCATGTTGTACAAATCTCTGAGGATAAATGTAAAGGACTTTTGAATATTAGAAATGTTCATAGTGTGATAAAAATGTTTTTAATGCAAACATTTTCCTAATTGTCTTTCACAACTGCCTGTAATGCAAGTCATCATTTCTAGACTTGTGCTTTTGATACAGGTTGAGGCATTAACAGTGTGTCCAAGACCACCTAATAAGTTCCTGGTTAAGGTAACATTTTAATTGTGAATTTCCTAGCCACAGTCTTAAAAAAGAATTCCTATGCATTTTGTTCAGAAGTACATTCTTATAACAATTAGGTCAATGGACTGCATTTAGGATTGTTACCTTCTACATTATACCAGCATACAAACTGCATTTCATACAAAGCAATGTTAACATTGCCAATCCTATTTAGATAATGCTATTGATGTATGTGGTGCTTTACACAGTGTGGCTAGTGTACCTAAGTGTGACTTGGGAAAACCATAACCATACTGTGAGAACGTTTGCTGCTGTTGTGTGCCTTCAAGTCATTTCTGATTTATGGAGACAATACCATGCTGGTTCTTCTGTGAGAAAGTACTAAAGGGTAATGTGGCCATATCTCCTTCCGCTCACTTTCAGGTAATTCTGCTACATTTCTTTTTAAGGTGTGTGTGTGTTTTAAAAAACCACAGATGATTAATACACATAACAGAATTACTCATCTTCAGAGGAAGCCAGAACCTTTATCTCTGTGTAGGTCTTTGCTCTTGTTGTCATGTGCCTTCAAGTAGTTTCCAACAGATGGCAATCCTAAGGCAACCCTTAGATTTGTTCAAAGTGGATTTGCCATTGCCTTTCTCTGAGGCTGAGAGTGTGTATTTGTCCAGGATCACTTACAGAGTTTTCATGGCTGAGCAGTGATTTGAACCTTGGCTTTCTGGAATTTAAATTTCAGCTCAGACATGGAATGTCCTTTTTCAGTCTTTATGGATACACATTTTGAATTTTACTTGAAAAATTCTTCAGTTTCAGGAATCTGGAGACCACTACTGCATGGTTATCCCAAAGCAAATGCTCGCATTTCATATTTTTGTTAATACTGTTACAGGTTGTCAGGAGACAAAAACAAACAACTCCCAGCCATTTAAACATCCACAGAAAGCTTTTTGTGTGTGTGTGTGTGTGTGTGCCAAGGATTTCATGACTAAGTTAGTTTCTAGCAACAGAACAACAGACGTCATTCTGACTTCAGCTAAGCTACAACCCTTCTGCTTACTAAACCAATCTCCACCCAAAATCATAGCCATTACTGCATACTTTTTAACCAAGAAGTGTTTATACAGCAAGAACAGCTGGATCCCAGACAGGAAGTGAAAGAATGCATAGCTGGAGACATACGGCAAATAATTTGGGGAGTCAAAACCATGAGGCCAGGAGAAGGATAAGTCGCCAACAACTCTTGCTCAATTCTTAATAAATAAAAAAAAATCATATCCTATGAAGACATTTGGCCTTTTCAGTTGATATTATTGTTTGCCCTTTGGATTTTTTTTTAATGGGGTTCAGGGGCTACATACAGTCCATGGGCTGCCCTTTCCCCAACCTGCTCCAAATCTTGCAGAAACTTTTTAAAAATACCTTAGAGTCAGACTGTAATAAAAATTGGGGTCCAACGGATCTAGAGGATGAATGACTGATTTCCAGTGTAACATAAAATCATTTATACTGTAATATATTGTGTTACAAGAGTGACTAGACTTTTCAATCAATTGAAGAAGTTGATTATGGATACCAATTCATAAAAATCTATAGCATACTGAATTTATTAACATGTAAAATAACACAAGATCTTTTATTCATTTATCATTAAAAATCTGCTCTATATGTCCTTTTCAACTGTGGCAGAAAGATGTAAAATAGGTAACCACACAACAAGGATTCAGAAACACCAGGCTTTACCAGGAAACTCAGGTGTGTGTATCCCCTGATCAGAGTATCAATGCTTTCTAAAACTGGAAGAGCAACTTACAATTAAAAAACATTGATGTTCCTCATTTTCTTTAGCTCAGATCACTAACACTGCAAGCCATATCATGGCATGATTTTTCACATTTTATGGATATTTTCACATGCAGGAAAAAAAGCCAGGAGTAAAAGGCATTTTCCTGGCAAAGTCACACGATCGCAGTGAAGATTTTCAGACACATTGTGACCAGAGAGGACGTATCCTGGGAAGAACCAGGAATGCTCAAGCAACAAACCATTCACATTGTGCCCCTCTGTCCTGAAGAAGGATTCAGAAGCTTTGTCCTTTGCTTCTGGTCACCTTGGTCAGAAACTGAGCAGCTGGCAGAGCAGTGACTGAGAGGCTTCTTGCCTGCCCTGGCCTTTGCCATGCGGCTGGCACAGGTAAGAGGCTTCGCAGTTACTGGTCGACAGCTGCTCCCAGGGTGACTGGGTGCCAAAGGGATCAGTGACCAATATTGGTTGTTTTGAATTAGCAGTAGAACAGTAGACCTAATAACAAGAAGTACAACATGGGGAGGGGGCTAGGGTTGTCATCCAAGAGGAAAGGGAGTGGTAACTGAGAAAAGTTGGAGGAAAAAAACACTAGAGAGGACTGGGTTATGAAGCCCCCCCCCTTCAGAAGTGCTTCCATAGTTTTTAGTTTTTTTAAATGCACAAAAGTAGTTGTACAAATATGTGTGTGTGTGTGTGTGTGTGTGTGTACGCACTTTCATGTCACTTGTTGACTTATGGTGACCCCATGAATTTCACAGGGTATTCTAAGGCAAGGAATACTCAAAGCTGGTTTTGCCATTTCCTTCCTCTGAAATATAGTGGGCCCTTGGTATCCACTGGGGTTTGGTTCCAAGACCTGCCACAGATACCAATCCAAAGAATCCGTGGATCTGGAGGGCCAAGTCCATCCAAGTACTAACCAGGACTGACCCTGCTTAGGTCCCAAGATTAAATGAGATCTGGTGGCTTTAGGATATTTTGGCTAGAAAGACATAGGAGGGTTAAATATTGAAGACAATGTCTGAATTCTTATAAAAAGGCAAAGCAATCGCAGAACAAAGATCACAGCTAAAAGCACCCAGGCCTTCCATTTCAAACCAGTGTCTCCACAGGTGTATTTTGCAAAACAAACATGTTAGAGATAGTGTGATCCCATCACCCTATATCTCACTTTATTCTGTTTACACACTGAATCCTTTCTTTACGCATTGCATTTAAAGCAGAAAATGTCTAATTACTAGTTTCCCATTTTGACTGAGCTAAGAAAATATAGCTACCAGCTTTAGAAAACACATACGGTATGTATTATGCTTACATCATACTGTGGACATATATTATGGCTTATTGGTAACTACACCAAGAAACCATAGTTTCCGGGTTACTGGTATAAAAGAGAAGAGGTACATTCATAGGCAAAAGGCATATATGTAACTTGGCTTAATAAGGCAAGATCTGATTGCCTGAGTATGGTCACTATCTGGCCTTCAGGCATAATGCTTTACTATTGTTCTGCTTTTCCCTGTTACTCACATTCTTGAAGGCATTCTGTGTCTGTGCAGTAGGACTGGGATTGTCGTAACTGAAATGAAGAAAAATGACACAAAACTGATTAGGAAAAGGAGACTTGGCTATCTCAAAAATTAGTTGGGCAATCAATTGAATTTCAGCAATCAGAATAACTCCCGAGAATCAAGTGTAAACTGTTAGGAAGTCAACATATTTGATCACTTACATAGGTTCTAATATATCAAAAGTATACTTCTGTATCAGATCTCTTGGGCCTCTAAATGTCCTTGTTTGTTTCAGTCACTGACTCAATAGGAATTTCATAAACCAACACTTACATATATTTCATTCACTCAGTGGATATGCTCTAGTTGGGATTATCAGTTGGAACAAAGTTTTGGTCTTTATACAAGTAGCAGTAGATATAAACAAGATGCGTCCAATCATTGTATGGCACAATTTGCCAGCAATACCCTGCTGCATTCTACACAGGACAAACATGCCAGTTTTTGTGTAAAATGATAAATGACTTCAGGCTAGCCATTCTTGAACAACAGATTTTCAAAGGCAGGTTCCAGTGTAAATCAGCACTGAAGAAAAATTCACCATGGTTACATCTACACTGCAGAAATAATCCAGTTTGATATCACTTTAACTGCCATGGCTCAATATTATGGAATTCTAGGATATGTAGTTTGTTGTTGCAGGAAGGCTAAATGTCTCACAAAACTACAGATCCCAGAATTCCATAGCACTGAGTGGTGTCAAATTGAATTATTTCTGCAACACGGATGCAAATATATATGTTTTTGTTTTTGTAACAACACAGTAACACAGCTACTCCACTGGCCATTGTCAGAAATTAGATCTATGTTGATTTTTATTAATTGTTCTTCAAAGGCCTAGGGGAAATGTTTGGAAAGTTTCATTTGCCAATAAAATGTACTATTATTAACATGTCGTTTACCAGTAAAGTCAACATATTGTTTTTAGTAAAGATTCAAATGTCATTTCCATTTATTTTATTTTATAAAACAAGACATACATTATATTATGATTATAAAAGTTATGAAAAAGCATGACACGAACCGGTATAACATTTTGAACTTGCTAAAATTTTAAACATACTGTATATCCAGCTACATAAAGAAACTGATATAGCACAGCCCTCAGTCCTTGCCTTGATCTAGGAAATGTAGCTTTTGGACCTTTAAGAAATTTGCAAAAACCAAGTACTAAATCAAACCAAAAGTGTTATAACTTTTCAAAGTCTTCGCAAAAGATTCAAAATTGATCAAATCTGCCCTGATAAGATGCTTGGAACAAAGGTATTACAAATAGACTGTACTGAAGATGTTTATTTACAAATGGAGGTAATAGTTTTTACAGTTCAGATATATCAGCTTGAACAGTTCAGTGTGTTAGCAAGCCTTTTAATTAAAAACAAATTGTATATTCATTTCCATCACCACCAACATCACCCTTGAACGTTCAAAAGCCAACACCTATGGCTGTTCCAATAGGAATGACACACAAATGTATAAATCTAGCAAGTATTTTAGTCTATGTTCACTGGACACAAATGAGTGGGCAATTCTTCTGCATGAAATCCAGTGAAAAGAATGAGAGATATACAAGTCCTCTTTGCAGAACCATTAATTTTATATAGGGTTTCAGTGTAGGAGATCTTCCCAGTGGACAGTAGTTTGTATGATGTGACATACATGTGAAAGTCATTGCTTACTAGCTAAAAAAAAAAAGTAGTCTTAAAAAGCAATATCCTGCACTTGTAATTCAAAATGCCTTTCTGAAGTGGTGTAAACACAAAACATGCAATTTTAGTTTCTTACCAAAAGAGGGCAATGTCAACATGAACAAGTTAACATCTAGAAACAAAAAGTACGGTTTGGTCAACTTAATAAACTCTCTAGACATCTCTTTCTCTCATTATACTCATACTTCAAATAAGGGGGTAGGGATATGTCATGAAAGAGGAATGGTCCAACAAAATGGACAGCTCAATCTTCAGGATCAATAGGAGCCTGGGTTCTAGCTCTTATTTGGATGGTGATTCATCATTGGCTTCCAAATAGCAGTTAACTAAACTGATTCTTGGTTAAAGAAAAAATAATAAACACTATCACATCTTGCTATGTTGCATGAAAAACATGTTCTGGCTTGTCTCTGTTTTTCTCTGTTCATGCTAGCTGTAGGTTCAGTATGACTCGAGAAAACAGCAATACTGTACTCAACCTGGTTGCCCATGCACAGCAATATTTTAGCTCTGAATGGCTTGGCATTATGTTAGGATAACAAGTGAAAGTTCCCTGATTTGTGTATAGCCCTCTCATGAATCCACAACAGATAGGCAGCATGAAAAGACATCGACGCTACCTGATTCATGCTTAATATTTACATTATGCTCTCTTTTCAGAAAAGTGTTTTTTTTTCTGCTCAGATCTTGCAGATGCAGAGCCATGTTCTCTTTGATTAAGTCTATCCATCTGGTGTGTGGTCTTCCTTCCTTTCTACTGTCCTCTATCTTTCCAAGCATCATCATCTTTTCTAGTGAGTCTTCTCATGATGTAGCCAAATACAACAGCCTTTATTGAATCATCTTGGCTTCTAGGCAACATTCAGATCCAATTTGTGCCCATTTTGTTTGTCTTTTTAGCTGCCCACAGTATCCGCAAAATAGATTTTCTTTCTATCATCTTTCTTCACCGTCCTGCTCTCACTCCCAAACATAGTGACGGCATGAACAATTCTTCTAGTATTCAGTTGTACAGTATATCTTTGCACTTTAGGATCTTGTCTAGTTCTTTCATAGTTACCCTTCTTAGTCTTCTTCTGATTTCTTGACTGCAGTTTCTGTTATGGTCATGGATTAATCCAAGATATGGGAAGTCTTTGACTATTTCTGTGTCCTCATCATCCATATTGGATTTGTGAATATCCTCCGTGATCATCATTTCAGTTTTCTTAATATTCAACATTAAACCTGTCTGTGCACTTTCCTCTTTGACTTTCCTTAGTACAGTGGACCCTTGTTATCCATTGAGGTTTGTTCCAGGAATCCCTGTGAATAACAAAATCTGTGTGTGCTCAATTCCCATTAAATACAAAGGCATAGCAAAATGGTGTCCCTTATATAAAATGGGAAAATTAAGATTTGGTACTTGAAGCTTATGCTTTTTTTAAAATATTTTCAAGCCGTGGATGCTTAAATCCGTGGATAAGGAGGGCCAACTGTAGTAGTTCCAAGTCATTGTTATTTTCTGCTAGTATTATGATGTCATCTGCTTATCTCTTAGATTGTTAATATTCCTTCCTCGTCTTTGCTCCTCCTTCCTCTAAATCAGGGGTAGGCAATCTTTTTGAGCGGGGGCCCCGGTTGCTTCCCTCAGACAACTGGGGGGGGGGGGGGCTGAAGCCAAAAAAATAAATAATTAAATATTTTTTTTAAAAAATTAAATAAATAAATAAACCAAGACAAATGTAGGACAAAATTTTCAAATGGAGGGCACTTTTATTAAAAAATGGAGGACATGCAAAAAAAATTTTTGCTGATTTTTTAAAATTTTTTAATATAAATGCATGTTTTGGAGGCTTCTATAGACAATTGCCCCCGCCGCCCGCCGCTTGCCCCCCCTTGCCCGCCCCCTCCTGATAGGCCAAAAGCCCCATGCCCTCACGTGAGAGGCCAAAGGCTCTGGCGCCAATTGGCGGCAGGACCGGGCTGGGGCCGGTCCCAAGGCCTTGCTGGGCCGCATCCGGCCCGCGGGCCGTAGGTTGCTTACCCCTGCTCTAAATCTAAGCTTGCTTTTCATATGATATTTTCTACATATAAATGGAACAAATAGGGTGATAAGATGCATCCTTGTCTAACTCCCTTTCCAATTGAGAACCACTCTTTTTCTCTGTATTCTGTTCTAACTCTAGCCTCTTGTCCTACGTACTGAGTGTGCATCAGGGCAATCAAATGTCTTGATACACCCAGCTCTTTAAGTGCAATCCACTGCTTTATGTAATCTATGCAAAGGCTTTGCAATAGTCTATAAAGCGCATGCTGATTTTCTTCCAGTATAATATAAAACCTTTAAATAAAACAAACTTTGCAATAAACTTTGCTATCACTGAATTAATAAGAAATCACTTTCTATTTATGAGATACATTTTTTGTAATAAAATTAGTAAAATAACTTCCTAAACCTTGGTGTTGGGTGTTTTTTTTTATATCAATGCTACATAATGAATCCTTCCTGGACTTTACTATTTCCAATTAAGAGAAAGGAACTGTGGCTTCTTAAAATGGCCTCCTATATATACACACACACCACCCTATATGTAAAAAAACCCCTATGCTCAAGAGATACCAGTTCTACACCCCTTTTTTTATTCCGACATGGCTGAATATGTACATTCTTCTCTTGAATAAAATGTTTCCTTGTTGGGAAATATTAACAAATTTTGCAGATGTTCAGAAGCCCAGGTTAGTCTGAAGTTAAGTCTCACTCTGCTTGGTTCTATGTTTATTTGGCTAATATTCTTTGCAAATGCCATGTTAATTGGATATTTTAAGGAAAAACTGAGCTTTTGCATGTGGTTTTCCCTTTCTGAATGGTTCAAATGATAAGGCTTTGTGGCTGACAGTAGCTGTTTTAAGTGATAATAGGCTGTTCTTTGGTCCCATCCATCCCCAGAACCTCTGAAAGGAATTGGGCTGAACTGTTGCACAAAAACTTGCATTTTCATATAAAACCCCATATAAAATGTCAAGAAGGTGTAAGACGATCCATACAATGGAACATTCAGGATCTTCTCAACAATAATGTGTTGATTCTGGACACAAAAGTGACATGGCTGCTATCTGAGTACAGTATCAGTTGCAGCAAAGGATCCAAACCTCCTTCTGAAAAAGCATGCTGTTTGTTTCAAGGAGGCTGTATTTTTTTCTCTATTCCATCCGTTCTAGGAAAATATATTAATTACTCCCTAAGAAAAAAACCTTTTTAAAAATGTACAATCAAGATAAACGCACATGTATTTCAGACTCACTGGCTTCAATTAAACATTACTGAAATAAATGCTTAAGTTTGGCTGCCCCATCCTCTTAATTTCTTTTGTGCTCCTTCTCAACTCTACTGACTAAACAGTCTCAATCTGTACTGCATAGAGGCACCTGCCTAGCCCTTTGAATATAATGGAGTACAAAACACCACTCCATATGCAATTTACTCAAAAGCTTATGGGCCTTTCTTAACCCAGTTTTAAAGACTGTCCTCTTCCTTTTTTCTGTATAGCAGAGGGAGGAGGAGAGGGAGAAAGAGAGTCTTGCAGATACAACCCTTGTAACACAGAGATGGAGAATATGTGTCTCTGAAGATCTTGTTAGGAATACACTTCTTACCAGCAAAAGCCAGTGTAGCCAATTGTGAGGAATGCTGGAACATGTAGTCCAGAAACATTCGACATCTCTGGTAGAAAACAAGCAAAGTTGGCAACACTTGGTGGGAAGTCTTCTCACTTAATTCTACATAGCCATGCACTTTGAATAATATAGCTATGAGGGATTTTGTAGAAGGGCTGCTCAAAGGAAAAAGATGCATTGAGATAGGCACCTTGCAAATGGGAGGTAATAGGAATTTCAAGGCAAACCTAATCAGAGATTTCATATCTGGTGAAATGCAGATGGAAAAAAACATACAAGTAACATACAAACAAAGAAAGATAGGGAAATATCCTGCATGGTCCTCACCAGATTGATCAGTCTTCTCATGGCATGTTCATATGAACAAATACATTCACAGGGATCAAATCCGCCTTCTGCCATGGTTATTTAGTGGGACCCCAGAACTGGACCTTGACAGCAAATGCCTAGAAAAGAGAAGTTAATGTGTGAGTCACACTTTTTTTTGTAAAAGAGTAGCCATTTTGCATTCCATCTAAGGTAAATTGCATACAAGTGAAATCCCAGTCTGTAACACAGAGAGGGTCACAACTTCAGCAAGAACCAGGCAGAGATATTGAAGGGACTGTTCCAGGCACCTTCTAGTAAGGTGAAATTCATCACTGAATATCAATGAAACCAACAAAAGAAGGCTGGGAATTTTGTGGCTCTAGCCATTTTTGTGGCTCTGGTGGTCCCCCCAGAGAAAAAACCATCCCCATGGAGGGAAGGTTATCCCATCAATTCTAGAAGAATCACGTTTATTTCAGGTTATCTTCGACTACAACAGATATATATATGGAAGTTGTTTTTTCAAACCAGAAATAACACCATGTTTTTCACAAATAGTAGTTTGCTTATTTGATTCAGGAATGCAAATAAGATAATGAAATGGGACAATTTTATGAGTTTGTTTCTCACAGGCTTTCATTTCTTTTTATGTACAGCCCCCCTCCCCTCACACACTTCTGCTCCATGTGGTAAATTTAGATGTCTAATTCATGTGGGAGACACTTGGGCTAAAGTAGGACTAATAAAAGACAGAATAATATTTAGGGCAGAACTGCATGTTCCAAAGAAAACACACAGATCTGAAGAATTTCAACAAAATAGGGAGGGGCATATCCAAATAAGAGTGTGCATGATAATAACTGGAGGAAGAAAGGGATCAAGCACTCCCATCCATCAATTCACTTTACAAACGCCTTCTTGCATCACCATTAACCAGGGCCGCATCCACACTACAGAAATAATCCAGAGTTTGACATCACTTTAATTGCTGTGGCTCAGTGCTATGGAATTCTGGGATTTGTAGTTTGCTGTGGCACCAGAGCTCTCTGACAGAGAAGCTTAAATGTCTCACAAAACTATAATTCCCAGAATTCCATAGCATTGAGCCATGGCAGTTAAAGAGGTGTCAAACTGGATTATTTCTACAGGGCAGATGCAGCCCAGAAGGCATACATTTGGGAAATGTGTCCTCCTCTTCTGTAATTCTTTTTTATGCAAAAGTAATGAAGAATTTAATTGTCATTAGTAAGCACACTAATTAAATAGAAAAACAATTAAATTAAATGTAAACATTCATTAAAACAAAATGTGATCTTTAGGAACCTTTTAAAATTTTGCATCACTAGGCTTCTTCCAATAAAAATGCCTAAATCAGTGTTGGCTCTTATGATGGGTCACATAATTCAATCACACAGAGTGTGATTGTGTGCTCTTTCCTGTTAAGGAACTTAAAAATCAAAGATGCAACAAAAACAATGCCTTAGAGCAGCCTCCAACAACTGAGTGTTTTCTAACTAGGTTGGAATACAATTTCCATTATCCCCAAATATCTAGATCTCGCACAACTTTAATGTCCCACCCACTCAAGCAGAATACAACCTACACCCAAATATGGCAGCCTATCAGGAAATATGCCTTAACTTGATAAATTTTCCTCACTTTGCTGACTGCCAAAATGGGGTATGAGAGAGACTGAGAGACAGAGAAAGAGAGACAGACCTAGCAGTGGTGTCACTAGCGGGGTGTGGACCACATCAGGACACATCATAAAGGGGAGGGGTGACACAGTTGGTCCTCAAACTCCTACCTTTTGGCAGAAAGAGGATGTGGCATTCATCTGCTTCCCTTTAAAATGTTTTAAGAGATAATGGGAGTGTGGTGAAGCTCAGTTGGAGGAGAAAGGAGAGACTCCAGAATTTTTAAAAATTCAAATTTCAAAAAACGTAACATGCACTTTTCTGTGTGTAGGGAATCTGACTTTCCACCTGCCCAAAGGAGACCTGTCAATACAATTTCAGATCCCCCCCCCGTACTGTAGTTTAAAAAGTGCATTTGCAGGTATCAATTTTCTAATGTTTTTTCTACTTCATTTCTTGGATAAAGCTATGATCCAGTTTGTCTACAGACAAGTACTGTATATGTAAATGAAATTTAATGACTTCTCAGTTTGTTATTCACTTTGTTACCAGCGTTCAAGCACAATGGCAAGACGGGGTGTTCTTGTGCTCTGTAGTTTTTTTTTAATTTAGGGGCACAGTGATGCCTGATTTTACCGTAAAATGGAATCCTGAGAGGAGCTGATGCAATTTATCGTGTGTTGTAAAAAACACAGGTATTCCTTTCACAAACTTTCACAACCCTCCCAAAAATTATAAAAGAAAAAGAACATTACTTTCTGGCTGTACCAATTTAATGGGTACAGTTCCTCCACAAAATTGGTTTCTTGTAAGTAATTAAACCACAACCATTTAGTAGAACATAGCTACCACTCACATCTGGTTTGATTAGCACAATACTGCAAAAGAAATACAAGCTGAGTCTTTCCTGTCTGAAATGCTTGGGACCAGAAGTGTTTTGATTTCCACCCAGATTTTGGAATATTTGTATATGCATAATGAAGCGTCTCATGTTTTTATAGACTACAGCAAAGCCTTTGGCTGCCTAGGAAGGCCCTTAAAGACAAGGGAGTGCCAACACATCTGATAGTCCTGATGAGGAATCTGTACTCAGGAGAAGAGGCTACTGTCAGAAAAGAACACAGAGAAACAGAATGGTTCCCAGTTGGCAAAGGCTGCATCTTATCACCCTACCTACTCAACTTATATGCAGAACATCTTGTAAGAAAAGCAGGCTTGGACACAGAAGGAGGAGGAGTGAAAATAGGAGGAAGGAATATCAACAATCTAAGATATGCAGATAACTCCATAATACTAGCAGAAAACCTCAAACACCTGTAACAACTACTAAGAAAGATCAGGGAAGGAAGTGCAAAGGCAGGCTTATAACTGAACATAAAGAAAACAAAAATAATGACCACAGAGAATCTACACAAATTTGGATTAGACAATGAAAAAAATAGAACTAGTAAAAGAATTCTTATACCTGGGAAATCAGAAGAAGATTAAGAGTGGGAAGGGCAGCTATGAAAGAACTAGAGAAGATCCTAAAATGCAAGGATATACAACTGAGTACAAAAGTTAGATTTGTACAAGCCATGTATGGATTTGAGAGCTGGACAATTAAGAAGGACAGGAAGAAAATCAACTCATTTGGAATGTGGTGCTGGAAAAGAGTGCTAAGGATTCCATAGACAGCCAAAAAGACAACCAAATGGGTCCTAGAGCAGATCAAGCCAGAAATCTCCATGGAAGCCAAGATTACAAAACTCAGGTTGTCGTACTTTGGACACACCATGAGAAGGCATGAATCATTGGAAGAAACAATAATGCTAGGAAAGGTAGAGGGAAATAAAAAGAGAGGAAGGCCACATGCAAGATGGATGGACTCTATTAAAGGGATCATGAGTATGAGTTTGCAGGAGTTGAGCAGAGTAGTAGAGGACAGGGGGTCTTGGAGATGTCACATCAGCAGGGCCACCAGGGGTCGAATTGACTCAAGGGCAATTAACATGAGGTACCTTGGAGATGGAACCAAAATCTAAACATTAAATTCATTTCTTTCATATACACCTTAAAGACATAGCCTGGGTTCTATGTATATATAATATTTTGAATAATTTGGGTAATGAAATAAAGTCTGTATACACTGAACAATCAGTAAGTCACTATCTCAGCCACTCATATGGAAAACCTTGTATTTTGTTTCACAGTGTCATGAATTAAACTCATTTAAAATGGGTAGCCAAGTGCATCATCTCAATTTATTCATAATTCTTGTATTTAGATGGGGTCTGAGTTCATCTTTGCTTCAACTAAAAAAAATCACGTTGGCACTTGAAAATTTGCTGGATAACACTAGCAGGAGTTGAAGCTGGTGCAATTCTAGTCAAGCTACTTGGTGATAAGCCAGGTCACACAAACAGCTTGCTCATGTTTGCATTTCCAAGAGCCTGTACATGCTGCCAATTTGGTAAATAAATTGTATGCAGAAGAAGAAACTAACAGTGTTCTGGAAGAATCAGCACTAATTTCAAGCAAATCTAACTCAAGCACTTTTTAAATGGTAGAGATTGTATCATCTTTCATGGTGGGTTTGCAATGTGCAGAATTAATAGCCTAGTTTAAAATCTTTCAGGGGTAGAATCAAAGGATTTGGGATAGGGCACATCAATAATACAATGTATCAAAACATGGTGTTCTGCCAGTGTCACTAGAAAGGCAGATATTTTGCAGGGATTAGTTGCTTCCTATAAATCTGGTTACATAAATATTATGACACTTTTACACCTCAGGCAACTAAACAGTTAATGCAGGTAAGCAAGGAATTCAGCATTGTTGGTTGGTCAGGTTGCTTTGAGTCTGCCTGCAAGAAAGATTGAACACGTCAGCTGAATCATACGTCAAAAGATTTTAAAATGCTAATATTAGTTTTTTAAAAACTGACTACACATGTTTACTCAAACGTTTCATAGAACTTACTCCCAAGTAAATGCACCTAGCATTGCAATCTAGTAATCTCTCTACCTATACTATAATTCCATTGCTTTTATCTTAATACCACTTTCACACATTATTTAAGGGACCTGAAAATAAAAAGGACCTAGGAGCTGTGACAGTAGCCCCATCCCTGAGATTATGATGCTTTGTGGCCCTGCAGCTGATTTTCTACACATGAATACAAAAGAGAAGGTAACACATTCTCTGATTGTTTAAAAAATACAAATTAGTAGCTTTCAT
Source organism: Sceloporus undulatus (assembly GCF_019175285.1). Classification (NCBI taxonomy): domain Eukaryota; kingdom Metazoa; phylum Chordata; class Lepidosauria; order Squamata; family Phrynosomatidae; genus Sceloporus; species Sceloporus undulatus. Next base: position 117,074,554 of record NC_056526.1, read on the forward strand.
ATTTTCTCTCTTCAGAGGAGAGTTTTCACACATATAACTTTTCACTCTTGGCCCCATTCACCAAAGGAACACACCCACCCCAAAACGATCTGAAAGTGAATGCTAATATTCACTTGGGCTCAAATATGGTTTTCCACAGTTATTTATCAGTCAGATCCCAAGCTAGGTAAATTTGGGCATCCTTGGCACCCAAACCACTGAACTTCCCTGTGCATATATATCGGAAGGTAAAAATATTGTTAGTGAAGGGCAAATGGATTTTTGACCATTATCCTTCTTCTTCTTAAGAACCTTCTTTGAAAACCAAAAGTATTGCTAACACTCAGAATAACTGCCATAAAACAATGAATAATTTGCAGCAGCAGGTCTGTTATAAAACAGATGTTTGCTAGGCAAATATAATATACCCACCGTTGCATTTTGCATCTAAATATATAGATGAAAGGAGGAAATGAGAAATTTGCTGCAAGACAATTACTAACTTGCATTAAAAATAGTATTTTGTGGTTAATAAGAATGTAAATAGCATATGTTGCCTGTTTTTTAACCTGCAAATAATGTGGTAAGTATACACTGAACTTCATAATGCTACGTACTTCTATATTATTACCTTGCACAATTACGTATACTGTATACCCGACTATAAGTTGACCTCATGTATAAGTTGAGGGCAGGTTTTGGGGACCAAAATGATGGATTTTGATATAACCTGTGGATATGTCGAGGATAAAACTTAGGGGCATGTAACAAAGCATTTCAAGGATGATGCAAAGGAAAATGATGCCAAAGAACTTAGAAAATTCTTTTTGTGTTCATCCTAAAGGCTGGATGGATAAGAAAGCAGAGGAGATCCATGCTTCTTTTTGGTGCTCCCAGGATGGACTAAGCTCTCGCTTTTTACCACACTATTCAGAGAAAGGGGATGGCTCCTTTTATATATAGAGAGAGTTAAAGTACAGTACTTATGTTAACCCATGGATAAGTTGACCCAAGTTTTTAGGTCAATTTTTTAACTAAAATTTCTAGACTTATAGATGAATATATACAGTAATATTATTTCATATTCAGTCCTGAACAAAGGTAGCTTATATTCCAGTAAAGTCAGTACAGGAATGCAGCTTTCACATTGTTTTGTTTTGGCTTATTTACAAATAGGTGTTATCATCAGAAAGTTGTTCACAAGGTTAAGGTGGAATCTCTTTTCCTTAGTTCTATGTCTTTTGAGAAAAATAAGATGATGTGAAGTAGGCCTACACTGTCAATACTTAGAAAAGTATAACCCTTATTCTAATAACTCAGATGCTGGACTACTGACTACTTGGACATCAGTAATTCTTCTGTGACAGGGTGGCAAACTATGGCTCCCAGTTTCCTGGGTTTGACAACTCCACCATTTTTTAAACAAAAGTGAAATGTAAAGCCCCTTCTCACAGGTGTGCCTACTGCAATTTCCCCATTATTTTGCCCCCTTGACCTCTTTTTAGGACTGGGATTTTTTTCCTTCCTCAAATGAGCTCCATTCCCCTAATTAAATCACACTGGGGGATGGAAGAATATATCAAAATTGGCCATTAAGGGCCATGGAGAGTGCAAGGGGCCATTTAAGCTAAAGATATTTTATTTAATGATGGATAAAGCTGATCCAAAGAAAACTGACTCATTTGAAATGTGGCACAGGAGAAGAGGTTGAAGGATACAGAGGACTGCTAAAAAGACAAATAAATGGGTCCTATAGCAAATCAAGCCTGAACTCTCCCTAGAAGCCAAGATGACTAAACTGAGACTGTCATACTTTAGACAGGTCATGAGAAGATAGAACTCCCTAGAAGAGCCAATAATGCCTGGGAAGGTAGATGTGTAGTAGGAAAAGATGAAAACTGCATTACAGATGGATAGACTCAGTCAAGGATAGCTTGGAGGTCTCCCATTCATAGAGTTGCCATTATTGAAGTAGACTTGATGGCATTTGGCATCAACAAATTAGAGGTGCAGGAGCAACAATGTAAGATCTAGGGTTTTTGGCACCCATACTGAAGCTCCCCTTCCTATTCTGTGAGCAAGACTCAAAGATAACTTTACAGTTAATAATCTTGATACCCTTCCATTAGAAGAAATATTATTCAGACAGATCTAATACCAGTAGGAAATTATTTTACATTTTGTGCACAATTATGAAACCAAGTCAAAGGTGTGGTTAACGTATGAATGGTGCCAAGTTTTAATTACTTTACAGCAAATGAGTGACATCATCAGCACATTAAAAAAATCAAAATGTGCACATGGTTCATTTTATTTAACACCACAGTACAAGTCCATAATGATCATATAGACACTCCAATAGTCTGCTACACACTGCATTCTTTGATCCACCACTCCAGATTTACTACCTAATGCATGTTAGCATCCAAACATTAATCCAGTTATAGTTTGATATAACATTGGACACCAGCATGAGCAGCTGCAGCTGCGATGGCATATATAGCACTACAATATGTAGTGTGAATGACATGTAAACCTAGCCATTTGAAAAGGCGTGGGATGAAGGAGCTCTGGAAGAGCACTGCCACACATCCTTTCTGCATTTCTGAGAGAAACTGAAAGCCAAAAGATGAGTAGTTCAGCTAGATCAAACAAGACCAGAATCCACCTTTCATCTCTTGTGTATTCTGAAACAGTCTTTCCTGCCCTTCCATTCCTAGGAACTCCATGAAGCATCAACAATCAAAATCAACCTCTCTCATCTTTCGAGTATCAAAACAAACTTTCCACATTGGAAACCTTCTCATGTTCCGTTGAGGGGATTTTGGTTTCTCACTGAACCTCTATACATTGGGATAGCCTTAAAGGTATAAATAGCTCCTCAAAACTTAGCCTTTTTGCTGCAGTCTGCCATCCCTATCCCCATTTGCACAGTGACTGTTGTCCTGAGACTTCAGTGTGAGTTGCCATTCATTTGTCCATCCCTGTCTAGTTACTCAAACCTTGTGGATTAAGTTGTTCCGGCTTTCCATAGACTTTATCTTCAGGATCGGTACATATAGTCCCTTATACAACCCTCAAATTCCACTATCTTTTTTCAGTTTTCTATAATTGGTGAGTTCTGTGTGCTGTGTGAGGGAGTGAAGTACTCTAGTGTGTGTGTTCTTTTATATTTCTTTTGATGAAAGCTCATGTAGTTCCCCATGCCTGGAGTCTCTATCAGTTTTTACCAGTATAGCTGGTTCTCAGTTCCTGTATATGTTTTCCCCCTCTTGCAAAGCCAAGCTAAACATTCTCCAAACTGATTAAAGATAGATTGCAATTGTCAGTGGAGGCTGTACAAGCCCCACACATTTAGGGTAACATGCAGGTTCTAGACCAGTCTTCTCCAAAGTTGTAACTTCAACATGCTTTGAATTACAATTCCCATCAGTCCCTAGTGACGATACTCAATGCTCAGGATTTATGGAATGCCCAGTTTAAAAAAAAATCTGGTGTCTTCTAGATTGGAAAAAGCTGACCTAGATCCCCAGAAGCATGCATTAATATGTAAACATATGTACTCTAGTCCTTCCAGTATAAACCAAGACTCGCAGGTTTACACCAAACATTCTTGCAGTATCCACTTGACATAGTAAATAGATTAAAAAAGCAAAATGGATACCCATAATTCACCAGATACCACACAAGATCAGCACAGAAAGTAAGAGGTTACTGCTGGTTGTTCCCTATGCCAGGGATGGGGAACCTGTGGCCCTCCAAATAATGCTGGACTACAAATCTTAGCAGACCTAGCCAGCATAGACAGTGATAAAGGCTGAATGAAGTTACCATGCAACATCTAAAAGAGGTTAAATTGCTTATCTCTGCACCTTTCAGCTATAGCCTGCCAAATACAGCATACACTATCTGCAAGTATCCTGCAAAATGGTTCTTGTCTCTCACATGTCTTGGGAGAGGAAGTCAGGGAAAGTGGGCGACCCTTCCTTGAATACAGAAGAGTCTCCAATCACTCATCAATGATAACGGATCAACCAACAGGAACTAGCAGAAGCTTTTAATTCAAGAGCCAGCTCTGTTCCTATATCTACCTCAGTAACACTGTCATGGAACAACAGCCATACCATTAAACACTCATTCACCTGCACAATCCCTAGTGGCATCATATGACAGCAGTGCTGTCTTGGTCAAGCCAGAGTAACTCTACGCAAAGGAATAAACAGCAATAAATCAGACAAGAAAGAAAACACAGACACATACACACACACAAAACAGGTGCAGGAGCGTTTCAAGCCTCCTGAACATCCAGTACCCAACTTGGAAGTTGCTCTGTGTGTGTATGTACCTTCAAGTTGCCTGTTGATTTATTATGGCCCCATGAGTTTTATAGTGTTTTCTTAAGCAAGAATTACTTAGAGGTGGTTATACCAGTTCTTTACTCTGAAATATAGCCTGCAGCACTTGGTATTTACTGGTAATCTCCCATCCAAATACTAACCAGAGCTGACCTTATGCAGCTACCCAGATTAGACAGGATCTGGTACCTTTAGATATTTGGGTTCATTGAAAATTTAAAAGGGAGATTGAAGCTAGAAGCTGTTAAGTTGGAACTGATAATACAAATCTGACACTATAACACTTACACTGAACACCCCCTGTAGCACCCAACTTTCTCAGTGGTTCCCAAACTTTGGTCCTCCAAATGTTTTGGACTTCAGCTGTCAGAATTCCTGACTATTGACCAAGCTGGCTGGAGCTTCTAGGAGTTGAAGTCCAAAACACTTGGAAGATGAAAGTTTGGGAATCACTGAATCTATCTGATGCTAACCCAAGCTGTCTTGGACTACAACTTCCACACCACAGCGAACGTGACCAAAATGGATCCATGCCTGGAGCATCCAAGCAGCAGCAGGCGCATCCACCCACCTCCACCTCAGCCTCCTCTCTGCCCTCCGCCTCCGGCCAGGAATTGCCCAGCGCGGAGGTGCACGAGGCGGAGGAGGCAGTGGGTGGCTGCCTGCCTGATGCCTTGGCGCAGTGCGCGGGCGGTGAGCGCCAAGACAGCAGGCACCTCTGCCTCCTCCTCCGCTTTGGTGCGGCCTGGAATGAGAAGGAGGAAAAGGGAGGTGCGTCTACTGTGCGCGCCCGCGCCCCCTGCCCAACTCCCTGCCACCCTTCCCCACCTCCCCGCGGGCCCGCGCCACCCAACCCTCCTCCTTCACCTCCTCTCGCGCGGCCTGGAACGATGAGGAGTGGATAGCGCAGCCGCATGGGCCCCGAACCGGGGGCTGGGGGCCAACCGGACCGTGACCAGGAGGGCCCCCGCCCCCCAAAAGCGGATTTGTCCCGGGGGCCACCGGGATATGGCATGCCTAAAAGTGAACAGAAAATGGGAGTCCTTTCCCCCTCCCAGAACTCAACTTCCCAGCATGCACTGAGAGAAAAACTGCCTCACGTGACAGAAAATGGGAGTCCTTTCCCACTCCCAGAACTCTCCCAACTCCCAGCATGCACCGCGGGAAAAGCGCGCCTTCACGTGACAAAAAATGGAAGTCCTTTCACCACTCCCAGAAACTCCAACTCCCAGCATGCATTGCTGCGGAAAAGCGTCTCATCGTGACATCCACTCCCCAGAACTCCAACTCCCAGCATGCAAAGCGGAAACAGTTCAGCTCACGTGACAGGAAAATGGGAGTCTTTCTTTCTCCCTCCCAGAACACCAACTCCCAGCATGCAAAGCAGGAAAAGCATGCCTCACATGACAGAAAATGGGAGTCCTTTCCCCCTTCCAGAACTCCCAACTCCCAGCATGCAAGCAGGAAAGCATGCCTCACGTTACAGAAAATGGGAGTGCCTTTCCCACTCCCAGAACTCCAACTCCCAGCATGCACACCGCGGAAAAGCATGCCTCACGTGTACAGAAATTGGGAGTCCTTTCCACCTCCACAACTCCAACCCCAGCATGCAAAGCGGGAAAAGCATGCCTCACGTGACAGAAAATGGGAGTCCTTTCCCCCTCCCAGAACTCCCAACTCCACATGCACTGAAGAAAAGCAATGCCTCACTGAAAGAAATGGGAGTCCTGTTCCCCCTCCCAGAAACCAACTCCCAGCATGCAAAGCAGGAAAAGCATGCCTCATGTGACACAAAATGGGAGTCCTTTCCCCTCCCAGAAACTCCCAACTCCCAGCATGCAAACCGCGGGAAAAGCGCGCCTCCACGTGACAAAAATGGAAGTCTTTCACCCTCCCAGAACTCCAACTCCCAGCATGCAGTGCGGGAAAAGCGTGCCTCATGTGACAGTCCCCACTCCCAGAACCCCTCCCAGCATGCAAAGGGGAAAAGCATGCCTCACGTGACAGAAAATGGGAGTCCTTTTCCTTTCCCCCTCCCAGAACTCCAACTCCCAGCATGCACCGTGGGAAAAGCGCGCCTCACGTGACAAAAAGTGGGAGTCCTGTTCCCCCTCCCAGAACTCCCAAATCCCAGCATGCAAAGCAGTAAAAGCATGCCTCATGTGACAGAAAATGGGATCCTTTCCCCTACCACAACTCCAACATCCCAGCAAACCGCGGGAAAAGCGCCCTCACGTACAAAAAATGGAAGTCCTTTCAACCCTCCCAGAACTCTCCAACTCCCACATGCAGTGCGGGAAAGCGTGCCTCATGTGACAGTCCCACTCCCAGAACTCCAACTCCCAGCATGCACGGGAAAAGCATGCCTCACGTTGACAGAAATGGGGATCCTTTCCCCCCCCAGAACTCCAACTCCCAGCATGCACCGTGGAAAAGCGCGCCTCACGTGACAGAAAATGGGGAGTCCTTTCCCCCTCCAGAACTCCAACTCCCAGCATGCAAAGCGGGAAAAGCATGCCTCACGTGACAGAAAATGGGAGATCCTTTCCCCCTTTTCAGAACTCCAACTCCCAGCATGCCACCGCGGGAAAAGCGCACCGTCACGTGACAGAAAATGGAAGTCCTTTCCCCCTCCCAGAACTCCAACTCCCAGCATGCACCGAGAGAAAAGCATGCCTCACGTGACAGAAAGGGATCCCTTTCCCCCTCCCAGAACAACCACCCCAGCATGCAAAGCAGGAAAAGCATGCCTCACGTGACAGAAAATGGGAGTCCTTTCCCCTCCCAGACTCCAACTCCCACCATGCAACAGGAAAAGCGTACCTCACGTACAGAAAATGGGAAGTCCTTTCCCCCTCCCAGATCCAACTCCCAGCATGCAAGCAGGAAAAGCATGCCTCACGTGTACATAAATGGGAGTCTTTCCTCCCTCTCAGAACTCCAATTCCCAGCATGCAAAGCGGGAAAATGTTCAGCTCACGTGATAGAAAATGGGAGTCCTTTCCGACTCCCAGAACTCCAACTCCAGCATGCCACCGCGTGAAAAGCGGCTCTCACGTAACAGAAAATGGAGTCCTTTCCCCCCAGAACTCCAACTCCCAGCATGCAAAGCGTGAAAAGCATACCTCACGGGACAGAAAATGGGAGTCCTTTCCTTTCTCCCTCTCAGAACTCCAATTCCCAGCAGGCAAAGCGGGAAAATGTTTCAGCTCACTGTATAGAAAATGGGAGTCCTTTCCCCTCCCAGAACTCCAACTCCCAGCATGCAAAGCGGGAAAAGCATGCCTCACGTGACAGAAATGACGAGTCCTTTCCACCTCCCCAGAACTCCAACCCCAGCATGCAAAGGCAGGAAAAGCATGCCTCACGTGACGAAAATGGAGTCCTTTCCCACTCCCAGAACTCCAACAACTCCCAGCATGCAAAGCGGGAAAAGCGCACCTCACGTGACAGAAAATGGGAGCCTTTTCCCCCCTCCAAGAACTCCAACTCCAACTCCGCAGCACTGAGAGAAAAGCATGCCTCACGTGACAGAAAATGGGAGTCCTTTCCCACTCCCAGAACTCCAACTCCCAGCATGCACGCGGGAAAAGCATGCCCTCACGTGACAGAAAATGGGAGTCCTTTCCCCCTCCCAGAACTCCAACTCCCAGCATGCAACGGGAAAAGCAGGCCTCACGTGTAACAGAAAATGTGAGTCCTTTCCCCCTCCCAGAACTCCAACCCCAGCATGCACCAAGGAAAAGCGCGCCTCACGGACAGAAAATGGGAGTCATGTCTCCCCTCCCATAACTCCAACTCCCAGCATGCAAAGCGGGAAAAGCGCACCTCACGTACAGAAAATGGAGTCCTTTCCCCTCCCAGAACTGCCAACTCCCAGCATGCAAAGCGGGAAAAGCATGCCTCACGTGACAGAAAATGGGAGTCATTTTCCCCCTCCCTCCCAGAACTCCAATCCCAGCATGCAAAGCAGAAAAGCTTGCCTCACGTGACGAAAATGGGAGTCCCTTCTCCTTCCCCCTCGCCAGAACTCAACTCCCAGCAGCACCGCGGAAAAGCTTGCCTCACGTGACGAAAATGGGAAGTCCTTTCCCCCCTCCCAGACTCCCAACTCCCAGCATGCAAAGCGGGAAAGCATGCCTCACATGACAGAAAATGGGAGTCCTTTCCCACTCCCCCGAACTCCAACTCCCAGCATGCACCGCGGAAAAGCGCGCCTCACGTGACAAAATGGGAGTCCTTTCCCCCTCCCAAACTCCAACTCCCAGCATGCAACAGAGAGGAGAGCATGCCTCACGTCACAGAAATGGGATTCCTTTTCCCTCTCAGAACTCCAATTCCCAGCATGCAAAGCGGGAAAATGTTCAGCTCACGTGATAGAAAATGGAGTCCTTTCCCCTCCCAGAACTCCAACTCCAGCCATGCAAAGCGGGAAAAGCTGCCTCACGTGACAGAAAATGGGAGTCCTTTCCCCTCCCAGAACTCCAACTCCCAGCATGCAAAGCAGGAAAAGCAGGCCTCACGTGACAGAAAATGGGAGTCCTTCCCACTCCCGAACTCCAACTCCCAGCATGCCAAAGCGGGAAAAAGCGCACCTCACGTGACAGAAAATGGGAGTTCCTTTTCCCCCTCCAAGAACTCCAAATCCCAGCAATGCACTGAGAGAAAAGCAGCCTCACGTTACAGAAAATGGGAGTCCTTTCCCACTCCCAGAACTCCAACTCCCAGCATCACCGCGGGAAAAGCATGCCTCACGTGACAGAAAATGGGAGTCCTTTCCCCCTCCCAGAACTCCAACGCCAGCAGCAAAGCGGGAAAAGCATGCCTCACGTGACAGAAAATGGGAGTCCTTTCCCCGCTCCAAGAACTCCACTCCCAGCATGCACCAAGGGAAAAGCGCGCCTCACGTGACAGAAAATGGGAGTCATTTCCTTCCCCCTCCCAGAACTCCAACTCCCAGCATGCAAAGCGGGAAAAGCGCAACCTCACGTGACAGAAAATGGGAGTCCTTTCCCCCTCCCAGAACTCAACTCCAGCATGCAAAGCGGGAAAAGCATGCCTCACGTGACAGAAAATGGGAGTCATTTCCCCCTCCGAAACTCCAACTCGCCCAGCATGCAAAGCAGGAAAAGCTTGCCTCACGTGACGAAAATGGAGTCCTTTCCCCCTCCCAGAACTCCAACTCCAGCATGCACCGCGGTAAAGCTTGCCTCACGTGACATAGAAATGGGAAGTCCTTTCCCCCTCCCAGAAACTCCAACTCCCAGCATGCAAAGCGGGAAAGCATGCCTCACGGACAGAAAATGGGAGTCCTTTCCCACCTCCCCGAACTCCAACTCCCAACATCACCGCGGGAAAAACGCGCACTCACTGACAGAAATGGGAGTCCTTTCCCCCCCCAGAACTCCACTCCCAGCATGCACCGAGAGAAGAGCAGCCTCACGTGCACAGAAAATGGGAGTCCTTTCCCACTCCCAGAACCCAACTCCCAGCATGCACCGAGAGAAAACATGCATCACGTGACAGAAAATGGGAGTCCTTTCCCCCTCCCAGAACTCCAACTCCCAGCATGCAAAGCGGGAAAAGCATACCTCACGTGACAGAAAATGGGAGCCTTTTCCCCCCTCCCAGAACTCCAACTCCCAACAGCAAAGCCGGGAAAAGCATGCCTCACGTGACGAAAATGGGAGTCCTTTCCCCCGTCCCAGAACTCCAACTCCAGCAGCACCGCGGAGAAAGCGCGCCTCAACGTGACAGAAAATGGGAGTCTTTTCCCCCTCCCAGAACTCCAACTCCCACATGCACTGAGAGAAAAGCATGCCCTCGTGACAGAAAATGGAGTCTTTTCCCCCTCCCAAAAGAACTCCAACCCCAGCATGTGCACTGAGAGAAAAAGCATGCCTCACGTGACATAAAATGGGAGTCCTGTTCCCTCCCAGAACTCCAACTAAACTCATCCCAGCATGCACTGAGAGAAAAGCATGCCTCACGTGACAGAAAATGGGAGTCCTTTCCCCTCCCAGAACTCCAACTCCACCAGCTGCAACCGCGGGAAAAGCATGCCTCACGTGACAGAAAATGGGAGTCCTTCCCCCATCCCAGAACTCTCCAACTCCCAGCATGCACTGAGAGAAAAGCATGCCACACGTGACAGAAAATGGGAGTCCTTTCCCACTCCCAGAACTCCAACTCCCACATGCACCGCGGATAAGCATGCCTCACGTGACAGAAAATGGGAGTCCTTTCCTCCCACTCCCAGAACTCCAACTCCCACCATGCCCGCGGATAAGCATTGCCTCACGTGACAGAAATGGGAGTCCTTTCCCACTCCCAGAACTCCAACTCCCACCATGCACCGCGGGAAAAGCATGCCTCAGTGACAGAAAATGGGAGGCCCTTTTTCCCCCCCCAGAACTCCAACTCCCAGCAGGCAAGCAGGAAAAGCATGTCTCACGTGACAGAAAATGGAGTCCTTTCCCCTCCCAGAACTCCAACTCCAGCATGCACCGCGGGAAAAGCATGCCGCACGTGACAGAAAATGAGAGTCTTTTCCCCCTCCCAGAACTCCACCTCCCACCATGCACCGCGGATAAGCATGCCTCACGTGACAGAAAATGGGAGTCCCTTTCCCCACTCCCAGAACTCCAAACTCCCACCAATGCACCGCGGGAAAAGCATGCCTCACGTGACAGAAAATGGGAGTCCTTTCCCCCTCCCAGAACTCCAACTCCCAGCATGCAAGCAGAAAAGCATGTCTCACGTGACAGAAAATGGGAGTCCTTTCCCCCTCCCCAGAACTCCACTCCCAGCATGCACCGCGGGAAAAGCATGCCTCACGTGACAGAAAAAGGGAGTCCTTTCCCCCTACCCAAAACTCCAACTCCCAGCATGCAAAGCAGGAAAAGCATGTCTCACGTGACAGAAAATGGGAGTCCTTCCCCTCCCAGAACTCCAACCCCAGCATGCACCGCGGGAAAAGCAGTGCCTCACGTGACAGAAAATAGAGTCTTTTCCCCCTCCCAGAACTCCAATCCCAGCATGCACCGAGAGAAAAAGCATGCCTCACGTGACAGAATGGGAGTCCTTTTCCCCTCCAGAACTCCAACTCCAGCATGCAAAGCAGGAAAAGCATGTCCTCACGTGACAGAGAATGGAGCCTTTCCCTCCCAGACTCCAACTCCCAGCATGCAAAGCGGGAAAAGCATGCCTCACGTGACAGAAAATGGGAGTCCTTTCCCCCTTTCAGAACTCCAACTCCCAGCATGTCACCGCGGGAAAGCGCACCTCACGTGACAGAAAATGGGAGTCCTTTCCCCCCCTCCCAGAACTCCACCACTCCAGCATGCACCGAGAGAAAAGCATGCCTCACTGACAGAAAATGGAGTCCTTTCCCCACCCAGAACACCAACTCCCACCATGCAAAGCAGGAAAAGCGTACCTCACGTGACAGAAATGGGAGTCCTTTCCCCCTCCCAGAACTCCAACTCCCAGCATGCAAGCAGGAAAAGCATGGCCTCACGTGACATAAAATGGGAGTCCTTTCTCCTCTCAGAACTCCAATTCCCAGCATGCAAGGCGGGAAATGTTTCAGCTCACGTGATAGAAAATGGGAGTCCTTTCCGACTCACAGAACTCCAACTCCCAGTCATGCACCGCGGTGAAAAGCGCGCCTCACGTAACGAAAATGGGAGTCCTTTCCCCTCCCAGAACTACTCCAACTCCCACATGCAAAGCGGTAAAAGATGCCTCACGTGACAGAAAATGGGAGTCCTTTCTCCCTCTCAGAACTCCAATTCCAGCATGCAAGCGGAAAATGTTCACACTTACGTGATAGAAAATGGGAGTCCTTTCCCCTCCCAAACTCCAACCCCAGCATCAAAGCGGAAAAGCATGCCTCACGTGAACAGAAAAATGGGAGTCCTTTCCCCCTCCCAGAACTCCAACTCCCAGCATGCAAGCAGGAAAAGCATGCCTCCAACGTGACAAGAAAATGGGAGTCCTTTCCCACTCCCAGAATCCAACTCCCATCATGCAAAGCGGGAAAAGCGCACCTCACGTGACAGAAAATGGGAGTCCTTTCCCCCTCCAAGAACTCCAACTCCCAGCAGCACTGAGAGAAAGCATGCCTCACGTGACAGAAAATGGGAGTCCTTTCCCACTCCCAGAACTCCAACTCCCAGCATGCACCGCGGAAAAGCATGCCTCACGTGAACAGAAAATGGGAGTCCTTTCCCCCTCCCAGAACTCCAACTCCCAGCATGCAAAGCGGGAAAAGCATGCCTCACGTGACAGAAAATGGGAGTCCTTTCCCCTCCCAGAACTCCAACTCCCAGCATGCAACCAAGGGAAAAGCGCGCCTCACGTGACAGAAATGGGAGTCCATTTTGCCCCCTCCCAGAACTCCAACCTCCAGCATGCAAAGCGGGAAAAGCGCACCTCACGTGACAGAAAAGGGAGTCCTTTCCCCTCCCAGAACTCCAACTCCCAGCATGCAAAGCGGAAAAAGCATGCCTCACGTGACAGAAATTGGGAGTCATTTCCCCCTCCCAGAACTCCAACTCCAGCATGCAAAGCAGGAAAAGCTTTGCCTCACGTGACAGAAATGGGAGTCCTTCCCCCTCCCAGAACTCCACACTCCCAGCATGCACCGAGGGAAAAGCCTTGCCCATCACGTGACAGAAAATGGGAGTCCTTTCCCCTCTCCAGAACTCCAATCTCCCAGCATGCAAAGCGGGAAAAGCGGCCTCACGTGACAGAAAATGGGAGTCCTTTCCCACTCCCCGAACTCCAACTCCCAGCATGCACCGCGGGAAAAGTGCGCCTCACGTGACAGAAAATGGGAGTCCTTTCCCTCCCCCTCCCCACAACTCCACTCCCAGCATGCACCGAGAGAAGAGCTGCCTCACGTCACAGAAAATGGGAGTCCCTTTCCCACTCCCAGATCCAACTCCCAGCATGCACCGAGAGAAGAGCAATGCCATAACGTGACAGAAAATGGAGTTCCTTTCCCCCTCCCCCCAGAACTCCAACTCCCAGCATGCAAAGCGGGAAAAGCATACCTCACGTGACAAAAATGGGAGTCCTTTCCCCCTCCCAGAACTCCAACTCCAGCATGCAAAGTCGGGAAAAGCTGTCTCACGTGAACAGAAAATGGGAGTCCCTTTTCCCCCTCCCAGAACTCCAACTACCCAGCATGCACCCGGGAAAAAGCGCGCCTCACGTGACAGAAAATGGAGGCTTTTTCCCCCTCCCAGAACTCCAACTCCCAGCATGCAGTGAGAGAAAAGCATGCCTCACGTGACAGAAAATGGTAGTCCGTTCCCACTCCCAGAATTCCAACTCCCAGCATGCCAAAGCGGGAAAAGCGCACCTCACGTGACAGAAAAGGGAGTCCTTTCCCCCTCCCAGAACTCCAACTCCCAGCATGCACTGAGAGAAAAGCATGCCTCACGTGACAGAAAAGGAGTCCTTCCCCCTCCCGAACTCCAACTCCCAGCATGCCAGCAGGGAAAAGCAGCCTCACGTGACAGAAAATGGGAGTCCTTTCCCCCTCCCAGAACTCCAACTCCCAGCATGCACTGAGAGAAAAGCATGCCACACGTGACAGAAAATGGTAGTGCCTTTCCCACGCCCAGAACTCCAACTCCCAGCATGCAACCGCGGGATAAGCATGCCTCACGTGACAGAAAATGGGAGTCCTTTCCCACGTCCAGAACTCCAACTCCCCACATGCACCGCGGAAAAGCATGCCTCACGTGACAGAAATGGGAGTCCTTTTCCCCTCGCCAGAACTCCAACTCCCAGCATGCACCGCGGAAAAGCATGCCTCACTGACAGAAAAAGGGAGTCCTTTCCCCCTCCCAGAACTCCAACTCCCAGCATGCAAAGCAGGAAAGCAATGTCTCACGCTGACAGAAAATGGGAGTCCTTTCCCACTCCCAGAACTCCCAACTCCCAGCATGCACCGCGGGAACAAAGCATGCCTCACGGACAGAAAAGAGATCTTGTTTCCCCTCCCAAACTCCAACCTCCCAGCATGCACCGAGAGAAAAGCATGCCTCACGTGACAGAAAATGGGAGTCAACCTTTTCCCCTCCCAGAACTCAAACTCCCACATGCAACAGCGAAAAGCATGTCTCACGTGACAGAAAATGGAGTTTCCTTTCCCCTCCAGAAACTCCAACTCCCAGCATGCACACGCGGAAAGCGCGCCTCACGTGACAGAAAATGGGAGTCCTTTCCCCCTTTCAGAACTCCAACTCCAGCAATGCAAAGGCGGGAAAAGGTCAAGCCTCACGTGACAGAAAATGGGAGTCCTTTCCACTCCAAGAACTCCAACTCCCAGCATGCACCGAGGAAAAGCTGCCTCACGTGACAGAAAATGGGAGTCCTTTCCCCCTCCCGGACTCCAACTAACGCCTCCCATTTTCTGTCACGTGAGCTGAACTTTTTTCCCGCTTGTGGCATGCTGGGAGTTGGGTTCTGGAGGGGGGAAAGGACCTACCAGTTTGTCTCCGTCACCGTGGGCATGCTTTGTTTTTCCCGCTCTTTGGCATGCTGGGGAGTTGAGTTCTTGGGTGGGGAAAGGACTCCCATTTCCTTCTGTCATCGTGAGGCATCTTTTCTCTCGGTGCATGCTGGGATTTTGGAGTTTCTGGGAGGGGGAAAGGACTCCCATTTTCTGTCGCGTGAGGGTGCGGCTTTTCCGCGGTGGCCATGCTGGGAGTTTGAAGTTTCGCTGAAAGGGGAAAGGCTCCCATTTCTCTTGTCACGGGAGTCATGCTTTTTCCCCGCTTTGCATGCTGGGATTTTTGTAGTTCTGTAAGTGGGAAAGGACTGCCCATTTTCTTCACTGGAGCTGAACTTTTCCCGCCTTTGCATGCTGGGAAGTGTGGAGTGTTCTGAAAGGGGGAAAGGACTCCCTTTTCTGTCCACGTGAGGCGCGGCTTTGTTCCCGCACGGTTGGCATCTGGAGTTGGAGTTCTGGGGAGGGGGAAAGGACTCCCATGTTTCTGTCACGTGAGACTGCTTTTCCTGCTTTGCATGCTGGGAGTTTGGAGTTCTGGGATTGGGGAAAAGGACTCCCATTTTCTGTCACGTGAGGCATGCTGTGTGCCTCCTCGGTGGCATGCCTGGGAGTTTGAGTTCTGGATGGGGAAAAGACTCCCATTTTCTGTCACGTGGAGGCATGCCCTGTGTTCCCGCGTGCATGCTGGGGAGTTGGAGTTCTGGGAGGGGGAAAAGGAACTCCCAGCGTTTCTGCTCAACGTGAGGCATGCTCGTTTTCTATCTCAGTGCATGCTGGGAGTTTGGAGTTCATGGGGGGGAAAGGACTCCCATTTTGCTGTCCACGTGAGGCAATGCTTTTCCCGCGGTGCATGCTGGAGTTGGATTCCGGGGAGGGGGAAAGGACTCCCGTTTCCTGTCACGTGGAAGCCAATGCTTTGTCTCTCAGTGCATGCTGGGAAGTTGGAGTTCTGGGATGGGGGAAAGTGACTCCCTTTTTTCTGTCACGTGAGGCATGCTTTTTCCCCCCCCCGCTGGTGCATGGTGGGAGTTGGAGTTCTGGGGATTGTGGGAAAGGAACTCCCATTTTCTGTCATGTTTGAGGCATAGGCGTTTTCCTCTCAGTGCATGCTGGGAGTTGAGTTCTGGAGGGGGAAAAGACTCCCATTTTCTGTCACGTAGGCGCGCTTTTTCCCCCGCGGTGCATGCTGGGAGTTGGAGTTCTGGAGGGGTGAAAGTGACTCCCATTTTCTGTCCCACGTTGGGAGGCTGCTTCGTTTCCCTCTTTGTATGCTTGGGAGTTTGGAGGTTCTTGGGAGGGGGAAAACGGCTCCATTTTCTGTCACGTGAGGGTATGGCTTTTCCCATCGGTGCATGCTGGAGTTGCAGTTTCTTGGGAGGGGGAAAGGACTGCCCATTTTTCTGTCACGTGAGGCATGCTTTGTCTCTCAGTGCATTGCTGGAGTTGGAGTTCTGGGAGGGGGAAGACTCCCATTTTCTGTCACGTGAGGTTGCGCTTTTCCCGCTTTGGCATGCTGGGAGTTGAGTTGCTGGGATGGGAAAGGACTGCCCATTTTCTGTCACAGTGAGCATGCTTTGTCTCTCCCTGCATTGCTGGGATTTGTTGGAGTTCTGGAGGTGGGAAAAGACTCCCATTTTCTAGTCCTGAGGCCGCGCGTTTTCCCGCGGTTCATGCTGGGAGTTGGGTTCTGGCAGAGGGAAAAGACTCCCTTTTCTGTCACGTGAGGCGCGCTTTTTTCCCGCGGTCATGCTGGGGAGTTGGAGTTCTGGGGTGGGGAAAAGGACCTCCCATTTTCTGTCACGATGAGGCATGCTTTTCCCCCCCCGCTTTTGCATTCTGGATTGGAGTTCTGGGAGGGGGAAAGGACTCCCATTTTCTGGTCACGTGAGGCATGCTTTTTCCCGCGGTTGCATGCTGGGAGTTGTGAGTTCTGGGAGGGGAAAAGGACATCCCATTTTCTTCCACGTGAGGCGCCGCTTTTTCCCGCGGTTGCATGGCTGGAAGTTGGAGTTCTGGGAAGGGGGAAAGGACTCCCCATTTTCTGTCACGTGAGGCATGCTGTTTCCCCCCTTTGCATGCTGGGAGTTGAGTTCTGGGAGGGGGAAAGGCTCCCATTGTTCTGTCACGTGAGGTTGGCGTTTCCTCTCGGTGCATCATGGGAAGTTGCAGTTTCTGGAGGGGAAAGGACTCCCATTTTCTGTCACGTGAGGCGCGCTTTGTCCCGCGGTGCATGCTGGGAGTTGGAGTTCTGAAGGGGGAAAGGACTCCCATTTTCCTTCCTTCACGTGAGGCATGCTTTTCCCGCGGTACATGCTGGGAGTTTGGGAGTTCTGGGAGGGGGAAATGACTCCCATTTTCTGTCACGTGAGGCATGCTTTTCCCCGCTTTGCATGCTGGGAGTGGAGTTTCGGGAGGGGAAAGACGCCCATTTTCTGTCACTGAGCATTGCTTTCTCTCAGTGCATGCTGGGAGTTGAGTTCTTGAGGGGGAAAGGCTCCCATTTTTCATTCTGTCACGTCAGTGCGAGCTTTTTCCCGCAAGTTTGCATGCTGGGAGTTGGAGTTCTGGAGGGGGAAAGGACTACCCATTTTCTTGTCACGTGAGGCGCGCTTTCCTTCCCACGGTGCATGCTGGGAGTTGGCGTTCTGGGAGGGGGAAAGACTCTCCATTTTTCTGTCCGTGAGCCATGCTTTTCCTCGCTTTGCATGCTGGAGTTGGAGTTCTGGGAGGCGAAAGGACTCACCATTTTCTGTCACGTCAGGCCGCGCTTTTCCTCGCGGCTGCTGCATGCTGGGAGTGGAGTTCTGGGAGGGGGACAGGACTCCCATTTTCTGTCACGTGAGGCATGCGGTTCCTCTTTGCATGCTGGAGTTGGTGTTCTCGGGGAGGGGGAAGGACTCCATGTTCCTGTCACGTGAGGGAATGCTTTCCCTTGGTGCATGCGGGAGTTGGAGTCTGGGAGGGGGAAAGACTCCCATTTTCGGTCAACGATGGAGGCATGCGTTTCCCACTTTGCATGCTGGGAGTTGGATTCGGGGAGGGGGAAAGGACTCCCATTTTCTGTCACGTGAGCTGCTTTTCCCCGCGGTGCAAATGCTGGGAGTTGGAAGTTCTGGGAGGGGGAAAGGGAATCCCCAGTTTTTCTGTCACGTAGAGGCATCTTTTTTCCCGCGTTGCAATGCGGGGAGTTGGAGTTTCGGGAGTGGGAAAGAACTCCCATTTTCTGTCACATGAGGCAGACGTTTCCCACGTTGGCCATGCCCTGGGAGTTTGGGAGTTTCTGGGAGGGGGAAAGGACTCCCATTGTCTGTCCACTGAGGCATGCTTTTCCCACTTTGCATGCTGGAGTTGGAGTTTCTGGGAGGGGGTAAGGACTCTCCCCCATTTTCCTGTCACGTGAGGTATGCGTTTCCCGCTTTGGCATGCTGGGAGGTTGGAGTTCTGGGAGTGGGAAAGGACTCCCATTTTCTGTCACATGAGGCGCTTTCTTTCCTCTCAGGGCATGCTGGGGAGTTGGAGTTCTGGGGAGGGGGAAAGGACTCTCATTGTGTCACGTGAGCGCGCTTTTCCCGCGGTGCATGCTGGAGTTGGAGTGTCTGGGATGCGGGAAAGGACGTCCCAAGTTTCTGTCACATGAGGCATGCTTTTCTCTCAGGAATGCGGGGAGGTGGAGTTCGGGAG
>NC_056526.1:117099420-117134737 GCF_019175285.1 Sceloporus undulatus
CGGGTGGGGGGGAGTGCGCCAAGGCAGCCACCCACCTCCTCCTCCGCTTGGGCATGGGAGGCAGAGGAGGAGGAGGGAGGGAGGAAGGAAGGAGGAAGGAAGGAAGGGGGGAGGGATGGAGGAAGGAAGGAAGGAAGGAGGGAGGAAGGACAAGGAGGAAGAGGAGGAGGAAGAGGATAGTGATGATGCTGATGATGATATGAGCCAGCTTCTGAGGCACAGCCAATGTAAGTTACTCTGATTTTTACAAACTCATGCGCATTGGGGGGAAAAACCAAAGTCGCTTGACCAAGTACAGTACAGACTTCTGAAAAGTACAGTTGAATCCGAGGGCAAACCCACTTCTTGTTAAAGCACCTTGACATATTTAGTATGCATAGCATGTTCAGTGTGAAACCCAAAGAGTTTGGTTATCGAATAAGCCTCTGAAATATGCAAGAGATTGCCATGTTAAGTAAAGCCATGTTCAATGCCCAAATGTGCTGTTTGGAATGGGGGGAGGGGAGGTTGGCCAAAAAGGAAAGTACATTTCTGCCATCTGTCTAGGAATAATGCCCAAATGTCCTCCATTTTGATCATGTCTTAAGAGACACATGATTTTACATTAAAAAAAATTAAAAACCATCAATTTTTTCGTGTGTCCTTCATTTTTAAAAAATGTGCCATACTTTGAAAATTTTGTCCTACATTTGTCCTACATTTGTCCTGGTTTGGAGGTCCAGACTTATGGCAACCCTAGTTAGTCCCAACTAAAATAAACCCATAGAACCAGTTAGATTTACATTAATATTTTCGGTGGTCATCCAACAATTGATTTAATAGCTCTGCTCTAGATGGGATTAGCATCTGGATTTAAATATTGCCTGTTTTGGAATGTCTTAGTTCTAAAGGAAATTTTGCATCTAACTAAACTACAACATTAGTATGCAAAGGGATTTTGTGGCATCTTTGAGACTAAAACTTTGTGAAAGTTGTAGCATAAACTTTCAGAGACTTGGTCTTCTTTCTCAGATGCATGGAGTGGACTGGGACCTAGGCAGGACCTTTATAATCAGACTGCATTCTATGCATTAGGCATAGAAATACAAAATTTCTGGGTATGGTATGGTGATGAGGTGACAACTTCAATTTTAACTATGGTTGTTGAGGGACAAAGGCAGCAGCAAAGACAAGGCCTAAGGCTGACCAGATTATCATATCTCCTTTTTGGCTCCCAACCTGCACACACACAACTTTGCAAAACTCCCTCCACCATTTATATGGTCATCCACCCATCTTGGCCTTAGGCAACATCTTTTCTCCTGCCTTGATGATTCACAATAAAGGAATTGCATGTATTTGCAGGTGAAGGCAAGTAAATTGATGCTGGGTTTTTTTTGCATTAAAAATCAGACTGGGTTTGCCTGACAACATGTTGGCTCTAGGTTGATGGCAAATTTGTGGATGTATTAATATTTATAGGAAAGGGGGTCTTGAAGTTGTCATACAAACATTAAAATACAATCAAATAATAAATATAATGCAAAGTAAACCAAATAACAAAGTAAACATAATATAGAATAAGAGGAAACAACTCTGGATTCTGTTAGAGTGGGGAACTTGTAACCAGCCAGCTTAAGAACCCTATAAGGCTGCTTTCCAAAGAAAAAGGTAGCGAAACATTGACTGAACCATGGCTTCCTAGCCAGAGAAGGCAAAGATGAGGGAAGCTAGTCAGGCATTTAGCTGGCATTTGTGACACTCGCTGAGTCATGGGACTGGGACTCAGTTGACTTTTCAAGACTGCAAATCAATGTATTTTGCTCCTCCTTTCCCCTTCTTATATAGGAAAAGTGAGGGGGAAGCAAAGCCAATTCCCTAAATGAGGCACCTGCTGCAGTAGTAATCCTCCAGCCAGTGACTCAGGGATCTGTCTTTGCCACACCTGTGTTTTCTCTGACTAGGAACATCCATGCCCAGAAGAGGTGATTTCTGGTTGGAGCACCAACTGAAAGAGTGTTCATCCAGCTAACAAGTGAGCTAAGGGAAGCCAAGGTGCAGCTATAACTGAAAACAATTTGTGGAAATATCATTCCCTGTGTCAGATATTTTTGGCAAAGAAATATCCCTTGTTTCTCTAAAGCGGTGGTTCTCAACCTTCCTAATGCTGCAACTCTTTATTACAGTTCCTCATGTTGTGGTGAACCAACCATAAAATTATTTTTGTCGCAGTTCCTAAGACCATCAGAAATATGTGTTTTCCAATTATCTTAGGTGACCCCTGGGAAAGGGTTGTTCGACCCACAGGTTGAGAACTGCTGCTGTAAAGGTAAAAGGCTAGAAATGAAACTAAACACACACCACAGTTTTCAAATAGCATATACATGACATGCTACTGTGTGCAGTTGCATATATGCGAACTCCAAGTAACCTAGCATTTTAAATAGTCTGTAGTAGCAACCAGTCTCATGCTTCAGGCTAATGGACAAGTCTATCTGCTATGAATATCTACCCCGGTAGACAGGACATATATTTCAATACATTTTGGTTTAGTCAACGACAGGCCTACCCCCTATATGTTAATCTAATATTTAATTGATAAAACACATCTTGTTTTGCAACAGTTGCAGAGCTCTTTGGGCTGGAAGTCAGTCTGAAGAAAACGGAAATTCTCTACCAGCCGGCACCACAGGAAGAACACTACCATCCCCACATCACCGTAGGCACATCTGTGCTTAAGTCTGTCCAGCAGTTCACCTACTTGGGAAGCATCATCTCCTCAGACGCCAAGATTGATAAAGAGATTGATCACAGACTGGCAAAGGCATATAGCGCATTCGGAAGGCTTCACAAAAGAGTCTGGAGTAACAAACACTTGAGGTGAAATACAAAAATCAGTGTGTATAGAGCCATTGTACTGTCTATTCTCCTCTATGGGTCTGAAACATGGGTCACCTATCGCCAACACCTACGACTCCTTGAATGCTTTCATCAGCGCTGTTTACGCACAATTCTAAATATACACTGGACTGACTATGTGACAAATGTTGCTGTCCTTGAGCAAGCAGGGATCACCAGCATTGAGGCCATGCTATTGAGGATGCAGCTGCGCTGGGCAGGACATGTTTCTAGGATGAAGGACCATCGCCTCCCCAAAATAGTATTCTACGGTGAACTCGCCATGGGTCAGCGTAAGAGGGGCGCCCTAAAGAAGAGATACAAGGACTCCCTGAAACAACATCTCAGGCTTGGCCTGATAGATCACCAACAATGGTCTGCCCTGGCCTCACATTGGGAGGCATGGAGACGCACTATCCATGACGCTGCAGCCTTCTTCGAAAGCTCACGCCGAACAAGCCTCGAAGAGAAACGACAACGCAGAAAGAACCACAACCTGGAAACATCACCCAAGGAGACTTTCTGCTGTGCTTTCTGGAACCAGACCTGTTTATCCCGAATTGGCCTTTTTAGTCACCAACGCGCTTGTACAAAGCGCGGGATGAGTCCTTCCTGAATCTTCGTTCACGAAGCAAAGCCAGAGAGAGAATTAATAAGAGTATGGTAGAGGCAATCACAATGTCAATTTTATCACTCTAATATATTGTGTATGAGCCTTGTGTTCAGTTAGCTGAGAATATGACTCTTAAATTTTTACCCTGGCTCCCAAATTAGTTTCTGAGCAAAGTTCATTGACTGATAAATTTCCAACCAGTTCAAAATTAGGGTATTAAAATTATGGTGTTTGGGCCATAGATAATTGTCAATATCTTCAAATAGGGTCATTTTCCATGTGTTTACCTCCTTAACATAGACAAATGATTACCAGAGAGGGGACCTTTCCTCTGGTGGTATTTCATTATGGAATTTCCTTCCTAGGCAAACTTACTTGGCACTATCAGTAACAGACAATGTCAGCACCTTCACTAATGTTTTATATTTGTATAGTGCGACTACTATAACAGCTGTATCTAGTCTCATTGTTCTTTTTAAACAACCCTGGAAAAGGAAGTATTGCTTTGACTGATGAATGCTTTGCTAGTTTTCACTGAAATTCCTCTTTGAAAGGTCAGCTGAATTTGACATTTCCCATCCTGCAGAGGGCACTGTTGCATCTACTTTTCAGCATTTAGGCAGACCAACAGTTTTTATATTAGAAAGCTGCCTTTGTATCTGGATTATTATATACATTTGATACTAATATTATAAAGCGGACCTTTGTGACCTTTTGGTTTTGTCCACTTGTAGATTACGTTATTTGTTCTCCTGGATAGAACAGCTATGTTGTGTGTTTTTTTTAAATAACAAAATACTCTCTGTTCTTCATTCTCAAAAGGCAGCAAAGCTGTGACAATGGTAGAAGCACATTTGATGTATGTTTGCTTCTCCAGTAAGACTGATTATTCTTAGATACCTAATTTGGTTTGTTTTACTGTAATTGCATATGCCAGGCTTAACACATGGTATCAAAAAGTATAGTTTGAGTTCAACTGAATAGATAAATTACAACCGTTAAAGCAATGGAAATGTGGTAAAACACCTATGTAAATTCTATTGATTTAATGGGTCTACATTAGTGGGACTTACACATGGATTTAAGACAGTGATGGAAATCATCTGGCTCTCCAGATCTTGGACTGCAACTCTCAGTATTCCTCATAACTGGTCTTCCAACATCTGGGGAGCTGCCTATGCCTATGCAGTATCAATCCTAACTTTTTAATTTTTCATTTATGTATCTGCTGTGTAACTAATTTTTAATGGCAACCTTTTATGAATTGAGGAAGAAGTGGATGGCACTCACTCAACAAAGTGGATGTTCACTTACTAAAGTCAACACAAAGGCAAACCGCTGTTTAGTATACACCCTTCCTTCATTGTCAGCAGCAGTTGAAAATTTGGCAAAGTATTTTTTCAACTTACTCCAACTATAACCATGGTAATAGTACTGTTAACCATATTAAGACATGGAAGTTCCTGAGTCAGAATGGTAATTTAAGGTTACTAACTGCTGCCTCCTTTTCTATTTATAGAGCTCACTTCAGTAAGGTTCTGAAATATGTGAGTTGGCTACAATGTTGTGATACTAATATATTTCCCTCCTTATGCAAGACCCTGCCCCTCATATGTGAAACCTTGGAGCAATTTCTCCCTGTATTCTCCCTTTACATTTTGTAAGTTATGCATCATTCTAAAGAGAATACAATGAATGACATGGAAAATAATATGCCAAGGGGGGACGTATTGCAGTAGAGATATGAATTTGTGCATACCAGTTTGCATTTTATTTTTTTTCAATGCAACACTGGTTTTAAGATTAGATAATTTTAGGGGTCACCTACATCAGAACTGGGCAGGGGATGACTGCCGTCCTGAGCAGCTATGTGTGCTTAGTTCCACTAAAGCAAACAGAATTAAGCATGCATTATTTATGCATGTGGGATTGCAGCCCCAGTATTTTGCTAAACTAAATATAAATCTGACACTCCTCCTCACAACCTGAGCCTTTCTGCTGCTAAGAGGAGATTTGGGACAGGAAAAAAACAGAATAAAGAACATAAGTGGAAATCTTCACTGTACCTGTGTCTCAGCATATATTTACTTTTTCTCCCACTTAATTCATTGACTTATTCAAAACTTCTATGCTTCAGCATGCTTTAGATCACAGACCACCTTGTCCTCAGATTACTAATGTATATTTTATTTAAAAAAGTTTTTTGAACTACATATATATACACACACACGTGGCTGTCTCCCATGTGCTGACTGAAGATCCAGCTATTTGTGAAGGCCACTCAGATGTATGTCAAACTTGTCCCCCTATTATAGATAAAAGCAGGAGTGGGGTCTACTACTTATACACGAAAGAGTATGCAGAGAAAGGGAACCAACACATTCCCCCCCCTTTCCTTCCTGTACTCCTTGCTTTTAAGCAGTCTTTCTTCAATTTTGCTTCTATAACTTTAGAAATTAAAGATAGAATTGTGTTGTACGTTACCATGCATACATTTACAATTATAGTACCTTGAAACCACTTTAATTGCCATGGCTCTGTCCTGAGAAACCCAGGGATTTATAGTTTGGTGAGGTACATACAATTGTCTAATTAAGACTTCCAGTTCAGTGGAATTAATTTGAGCTTTGTGGCAGATATTTTTGATTACTTCAACAGACCACAGATTCCAGAATTTGTCTTGACAGCTCATGGACTCAGAGAAGACAAATAGTCTAATCCAGCTACTGTTGCCAGATTTTCAAAATAGTAGTCGAAATTAATGGCAAGCATCAGGAAGTAGTAATTAACAAATTTATGTTCTGCCTCAATACCAAATGAAAGTATTTATTTCAGTTAATCTAGCCATGTATTTGTTTTTAAAATCAACTCGTTGTCTACATTACATGATGCACACATATCTGTCTTTATAAAGGGCCCACACCCAAAAATTCAGGATCTTTTGGGCATCTTACATAAAAGGAAAAACTTTATAGCCCTCAAAGAGGGGACATCCCTTGTAAGGAGGACACCTGCCCACCCTATAGGGGACAATCTTTCTGGACCTTAAATAAGGATAATTCCTTATACTAAAGCACACTTGAAGCTCAGATCCATCAGAAGAGACCTATGTCTATGTGGACATGCAGGAGTTGCAGATGCTACTTTGGATGCACCTTCCCATCAAGACTATGATGTCTATCTAAGGTTTACTGAATATACTGAATATGCCATAATCCTTAAAGTAAACTATACAAACTATAAAATTTGCCCTACATGCAAAATATTTAATAGCTAATTAATATCATCATTGCTGGGGGACCTTTTTTGAGGCCTTTCTCTGGGGCCAATTCAAGTTGAATTGGCTGACACAGAACAATAAACAGTATCCTTTTCCAAGCCAGGCCATGTTATATCTAACACTTGGTACTGAGATTAAAAATTACATGAATGATTGTCCCTGGAAATAAACATTAAAAATAATATATTAAACAACTAACACTTTGTTGTCATTCTATGCCACCACAAAACAGCTGCCTTACTCTAGCTTGAGGTAGGGCTGCCTCTATTTCTATTTCTCTGCTCACCTATGGCTCCTTTGGACTTCATCCACACTGCAGAAATAATCCAGTTTGACAACACATTAACTGACATAGCTCAATGCTATGGAATTCTGGGAACTGTAGTTTTGTAAGAGAGCCTGTGCTCCAACGATCCATATCACTGAGCCATGGCAGTTAAAGCATTGTAAAACTGGGTTATTTCTGCAGTGCAGAAACAGTCTTTCTTTTGTGGTTGTTAGACTCTAGAACTCTATGCACTGAGGCTGCTGCCACACTGAGGAATTAATGCAGTTTGACACCGCTTTAAATGTCACATCTCCATCCAATGGAATCCTGGAATTTGTAGTTTGTTGTGGCACCAGAACTTAGCTCACAAAACTACAAACCCTTGAATCCCATAGCATTGAGCCACAGTGTCAAACTGCATTCATTCTGCAGTGTAGATGCTGAATGAATGTCCTCATTCAGTGTACAAAATCATGAACGTTTTAGGAATCTTACAATAACAAAACCATGCCAAAAGACACACCACAGGCCCTTTCATACTTCACGATTACAGCACTCTGACCCCAGTTTACCTATCATGGCAGCGTCCTATGCAATCCTGGGGTTTGTAGTTTGGTGAGGCATCAAAGCTCTCTCTCCCTGAAAATTCTCAGTATCCTTTCCTAAGGTGCCAATCCAGGTTTTTGAATTATGGAAGCATGATGTGTAACATGGAATTATAGTGCTTTAATTTTGGTGGTGTAAAAGGGCCATATTTGTATAGTACAATTTCCACTATAGCCTTGTAACTCCTCAGACTTTCATGCAGCAGGAGTGAGATAATGTTGTTGGACTACACCTATTTGCCCTAATCAACATGCCCAGTAGAGGCATTACTAGGAGGGTGCGGACCACATCAGGTGACACCCTAAGAGAGGGTGACACCATTGCTCCTCAAACATTTGTGACATTCGCCTGCTTCCCTTTGAAATGCTTTAAGAGATGGGATGAGCTGGGGTGAGGCTCAGTGCAAGGAGAAAGGAGAAATCCCATATTTGTTTAAAATTTAATTTTAGAATTTTCAAAAAATTTAATTTTTTTAAAAAATAAAGTTTTTATTCTTTTAAAATTTTATTTTAAAACATCAAATTTGACCATATTTTTAACTTTAACCACATGAAACTAGGCATAAGTAAATACAGTTAGGCTGAAACAACATGCAGATATCTGACTAACATCTCCAATTGTTTTCCCCCCTCTTCTGTTTAGTTGTAACATCTTGCCTGATGAAGAAGCCCATGGAGCTTTGAAAGTTTGCATCAAGTATATTGTGCATTTTGGTTGGCCAATAAATTATCACTGATGGATTTTTGTTTGTATTTGTTAAATGGCCAACGCAGCTCCCTCTGCCTGTTTTCTATATTGTGAGATACCGCATTGTAGCTGCAACAGGGGAACAATGCCTGTGGACTGGGACTTCAACCATGATAAAATATTTGGACTGAATTCACATGTTTTACCTCTACGCTAACAAAATGTTCCTGAAGCAAAAACATGGAGACTTCTTGAGGAATTGTTCTCTGCCTACAAAGAGGCCTGTGATCTCACTGGAATGGAGACATACTGGATTGCAAAAGAGGGGTCCTTGTTGAGATGCAAATGGACTTTAAATTTCCTGGACTTTGAAAATCTCCCTATTGCCACATGGCCAGAAGGAGGAGGAGCCTGCCTGCAAAATATATCCTCCCCATCATAACATCTTTATTAAGAACTGAAACAACACGTGGGCATCTGACTAATGTCTCCAGTTGTTTTCCCCCCCTCCTGTTTGGTTTGTAACATCTTGCCTGATGAAGAAGCCCGTGGAGCTTCGAAAGCTTGCAACAAGTAAATTGCGCATTTTGGTTGGCCAATAAAGGTATCACTGATGGATTTTTGCTTGTATTTGTTAAATGGCCAACATAGCTAACCCTGCACATTTAGGCTGTGTGTGTAGGATGTTATAATGTAAAGGTATAATTTTAATTTTGCTGGTTGTCTACGTCACAAATATTACCATTAGACTCAGTGATATACTGGAATTATGATTTATGAGTAAAATTGGTACACAAAAATAAACACACGACTAAGGATTCTGTAGGGTGTGGTATAGGAAATCAGTGGGGTGTGTGTGTGTGTGTGACACCATGAGTTACCGCACCGGGTACCACCAACCCTAGTGGTGTCACTGATATCCAGATAGGATGAATTATTGGAGTAGCAATTCAACAACATATTGCAACCCATACTGTAGTCTTTATTTTGGTCATGCTGAACAAGCATTTCTCTCTGGTCCACACTACACCTGCGTATCCCGTTTCAACTTCTTATTGTTCAAATTCAACCTTAACAAACACAAGGTGTTGCTAGTCTCAGTGGCTTCCTGAGAGCCTTCCACCATTGACTTCAGATGCCATTTTGGAAAATGTCCAAAACCTTACCCCTGGGTTTCAAAAAGACCCCTCAGTCAGGTAATTTTTGGAAAGGCCTTCATGTCAGAAACATCCAAGGGTGGTTGTGTTGTAGGCCATATAGCAAACCCAATAACATCCAAAAAATGTGCATGTACCATATATGGTGGAGATGTCCAAAATTAAAACCTTTCTGGAAGAAAATACACATTATGATACAGGACATTTTGAAAATCAAATTAGAACTTAGACCTGAAAATTATTTAATAAATATGTTAAACAAGATACTCCCTACCCCATTAGAAAGAAAATGATGGAGAATTTTATTATACTGTATATGGTCTCAGCTGCCAGAATGGTGGTAGCTCAAGTAAGGAAAAAACAAGATTTGCCAACGATGGATGACTGACACTTGAAATTGTTTGAAATGAAAGAGATGGACAGATTAACTGCTTGGCTGAATCAAAAAGATATAGAAAAACAAAGGAAGAATGGTTTCCCGTAATAGAATTTTGCAGCAAAAGGTGGCAATAACAAAGCAGCTACATCGGGAAAAAGTCAGGATATTAGGTAGAAATAAGAAGATGAGTTCTGATAATGGTAAAAGTTCAGATAATATTTTTTTCTTTATAGAATTTAAAGGGGAAAAATATATACAGTAAGACAAAAGGGTAAAATATATTGATAAAAATTAAGGGGACTTAATGTCAGGAGAACATCAGAAGTGGGAATTTTTTTCCTTATATTTATGTAACATAATGGGAAACAACTTACAATTAAGAATTTTATATATGTAATGAAAATTCTGATTTGATTGCAGTAAGATTTGTAAAATAATAATAAAAATTAAAAATATTCAAACAATTATACCTTTATGGGGCCAATTAAAATGCACAATATACGTTTTGCAAGCTTGCAACATGTATATTGTGCATATTGATTGGCCCCATAAAGGTATAGTTTTTTGGATGTTACTGGATTTGCATGTCTGAAACATGTATATTGTGCATTTTGGTTGGTCAAATAAAGGTATAATAATAATAATAATAATTTGTTTTATTTATATACCGCTATTCCAAAGATCATAGCGGTGAACAGCAAGTAAGCTAATTTGCCCCCAACAGTCTGGGTACTCATTTTAGCGACCTCAGAAGGATGCAAGCCTGAGTCGGGCTTGGGCCCTTTTGCTGGTCTTGAACTCACAACCTTGTGGTTTTGAGTGAATGGCTGCAGTACAGGCATTTAACCACTGCACCACCAGGGCTCCTAATTGGACACTACTGGATTTTGCAGGTCTGAAACGTGTAGATAGTGCATTTTAGTTGGTCTCATAAAGGTATCATTGAAGTCTGAAACCTGTATATTGTCAAATAAAAGTATAATTGAATATTACTGGATTTGCACAAATCCAAGATGTTTAAGCTGGATTTGCAGGTCTGAAACATGTATATTATTAATTTTGGTTGGTCTCATAAAGGTATCATTGAGGTCTGAAACATGTATATTGTGCATTTTGGTTGGTCAAATAAAGGTATCAATGGATAATACTGGATTTGTAGGTCTGAAACATGTATACAGTATTGTACATTTTTGGTTGGTCAAATAAAGGTATCGTTGGATATTACTGGATTTGTAGGTCTGAAACATGTATATTGTGCATTTTTGGTTGGTCAAATAAAAGTATAATTAGGTGTTACTGGATTTGCAGGTCTGAAACATGTATATTATTAATTTTGGTTGTCCCCATAAAGGTATCACTGAGGTCTCAAACATGTATATTGTGCATTTTGGTTGGTCAAATAAAGGTATCATGGCTTGGCTGTCCCTGAATTTGGCCCAATTTGAACCACTCTTGCTAGATAAACCCATAAAAACATAAAATGGAGGCTGAAACCCTCCTATGACTCATATATATATAAGTAGTGGGCGAGAGCTGAGGGAGAGAGAGAGGGTTGTGTATGTGTTTGTGTGTGACACATCATACAATAGGCACCATTTCATCACAACAGTCTCCACTGAGGCCTAGTCCTCATCCCCTCAACCCCCCCCCCCCGTTTTCCTAATGGTCTCGTCCTCCCGATGCATTAACACCTGACATTCCACATTGGGAGGAACAAACCAAAACAGGGAAGAGGGGGAAGCAAGCAAAAAAATGGACTCCATTTGAGAGGCGAAGGGGCCTAATTCCCTCATATGTATACAAATATATGGCTTTTATATTTCCTCTCATAGTGTTCTAATCTTGGAGGAAGTGAAAAGAAAGAGAAGGGGACGTTATTTCTATTAAATACACCCCCTTTTAAGGGAGGCCATTGGTTTCTCTGAGGGAAAGAGAGAGAGGAAGGAAGGGGCCGGCG
Organism: Sceloporus undulatus; assembly: GCF_019175285.1. NCBI lineage: Eukaryota > Metazoa > Chordata > Lepidosauria > Squamata > Phrynosomatidae > Sceloporus > Sceloporus undulatus. The sequence continues at coordinate 117,111,245 of NC_056526.1, forward strand.
GTGTGTTGCGGCAACAACGCGCATGCGCCGCGCGGGCGCCATTTTGGAAGGGCCAGAGGAACCTTAGCATTATTAGCCTTAGCAGCCTTAGCAATAGCAGCCTTCCTTCGCCTGGGACTGGGCCGCGGTGGCGGTGACGGGTGGAGGAGCTCGGCCCGGCTCGGAGGCCTGGGCCCCGCTGAGGACATGGCCAACATCGCCGTTCAGAGGATCAAGAGGGAGTTCAAGGAGGTGCTGAAGAGCGAGGAGGTCAGGCTTTGCTTCCCTCCCTTTTTGGGCCAACCCTTTCCTTCCTTCCATGCTCCTTTCCCCCCTTCATTTGCCTCCCCAACCTCCCTCTCTCCCTATATATATATATATGTACACGCCTATCTCCACATTTGGTTATTCATATCTTATTATTTATATGTACTCTAGGAATATCTGGGTCCTCCTCCAGAGCAACTCTGTGGTCAACCTTGAACCAAAAAAGCTGCACTAAATTCGCATCTGGGGCTGCATCCACACTGGAGAGATAACCCAGTTTGGTACTGGTTTAACTCTTTTCTGGCTCAAGGCTATGGAATTCTGGGTCCACAACAAACTCCAACTCCCAGAATTCCGTAGCCTTGAGCCAGATACGGTTAAATCAGTGCCAAACTGGGTTACCTCTCCAGTGTGGATGCAGCCAGGGATACCTTTACTGGCCAACTGAAATGCACAATATACGCTCAACCCTCCATATTTGCAGCTTTGATATTTGCTAATTTGATTGTTCATATATCATTATTATTAATATGTTCTCTCTAGGAATACCTGGGTCCTCCTCCAGAGCAACTCTATGGTCAGCGTGAACCAAAAAGGCACACTAAAATCGCATCGGCGAGGCCTTTATTGGACAAGTGAAATGCACAATCTAAGCTCCTCCCTCCACATTTGACTATTTGATTTGATTGCTCATATGTTGTTATTTATATGTTCTCTCTAGGAATATCTAGGTCCTCCTCCAGCACAATTCTATGGTCAGCGTTAACTAAAAGTTGCACTGAAAGACCTAGAGATTCCCAAAGAGAATATTCTCCTAGGCATTTGTAGCTCTTCCAGTGCAGTTCTATGGTCAGTGTCTGTCAGATCTTGACCACAGAGTTGCACTGGAGGACCCAGAGATTCCTAGAGAGGTGTCCTCTCAGGTAAAAACATGGCGGTTTTTCCATATTCATGGGGGGCTTATGCGCCTAATCCTGGCAAATATGAGGGGATGATTGTATATACACACACTCCTCCCTCCACATTTAATTATTTCATGTGATTATTCACGGATTTTATCTATATGTTACCTCTAGGACTATCTGGGTCCTTCTGCAGGGCAACTCTGTAGTCAGCTTGAACCAAAAGTTGCACCAAAATGCACCATATATTCCATGGGCTTCTTCATCAGGCAAAATTTAAAAATAATACAAGAGGGTAAAAAAAAATAATACACTCGCCCCTCCTCATTCACTGGGGTTAGGGGCACAGGACCCCCATGAATGTGGCAAAACCACAGATAACAAAAATACTATTATACAAGAGGGGAAAATATATATGCTCATCCCTTCTCATTTGCGGCTTTGACATTTGCTGATTTAATTATTCACGGATTTTATTAATATGTTTTCTCTAGGAATATCTAGGCCCTTCAGCACAACTCTGTGGTCAACTTTAACCAAACGTCCCACTGAAGGACCTAGAGATTCCTAAAGAGAACACTCCACTAGGCATTTGTAGATCATCCAGTGCAATTTTATGGTCAGTGTCTGGCAGATGTTGACCACTCGAGGACCTAGAGATTGCTAGAGAGGTGTCCTCTAAGGTAAAAACGTAGTGTATTTCCGGTTTTTCCTGTGCTTCTACCCACAGCAAATGTGGAGGGACGAGTGTATATGACTATGTTAGTCATAGGCCTGCGTTTTGTCAAGATGTGGTTGTCCTGAATTCGGATGGTATGGCTGGCTGGAGACAAACTGGATCTCAAAGGGAGTACCTTCAGCAATACGTTTATTGGCCAACTGAAATGCACAATATACTTGTTGCAAGCTTTCGAAGCTCCATGGGCTTCTTCGTCAGGCAAGATGTTACAAATCAAACAGGAGGTGGGGGGGAAACACAATTGGAGACGTTAGTCAGATGCCTGCATGTTGTTTCAGTCCTTAGTGAAGATGTAAAGTCATGCAGAAGGCCCTGTAGAGATTCCTAGAGAGAACACTCCACTAGGCATTTGTAACTCTTCCAGTGCAGTTCTATGGTGAACGTCTGGCATATGTTGACCACACTCCACAGAGTTGCACTGGAGGACCTAGAGCAGGAGTAGGTAACCTGCGGCCCGTGGGCCGGATGCGGCCCGGCGAGGCCTTGGGACCGGCCCCAGCCCGGTCCTGCCGCTGATTGCCGCCGGGGCCTTTGGCGTCTCACGCAAGGGGCATGGTGGGGCAATTGTCTATAGAAGCCTCAGAAACATGCATTTATCTTAACATTTTTTTAAAAATCAGCAAATTTTTTCACATGACCTCCATTTTTTATTTAAAAAGTGCCCTCCATTTGAAAATTTTGTCCTACATTTGTCCTGGTTTATTTATTTAATGTTGAAAGAATTATTTATTTATTTATTTTTACTCTGGCCCCCCAGTTGTCTGAGGGACAGCAACCTGGCCCCCGGCTCAAAAGGGTTGCCTACCCCTGACCTAGAGATTCCTAGAGAGGTATTCTTTCTCAGGTAGTCTGAGAAAAATGGCTGGAGGTCCCAAAGGGAAAAATTGGGGTGAAGTGTGTGAAGGGAGAAACCAGGCCAGGCCAGAAAAAGGAAGCACTTCCCCACTACTACTACTACTACTATTACTACTATTCCATTTTATAGTCTCCGGTAACTTGCCACATTACTGCACTACCCTCTTATAGCGCTGCTATTCTGCTTTTACTGCTCTGGCTTCCTCCTGTTGCATTCTGGGGTTTGTAGTTCGTTGAGGCCTAAGGCTGAGCATTCTAAATGCCTCTCCCTAAACTGCCCATCCCAGAATGCAACAGGAGGCAGCCAGAGCAGTCAAAGTGTAATAGCAGCACCATAAGAGTGTTGTACGGTAATCCATCATGTGTAGGCCCACTCTCAAGAGAAGACGTGGGTTGTAGGTCAGCATCTCAGCTCTACTTCGAAGGTTGTAACCATTGCGTGTCAGTCTTCCTTCCTCCTTCAGTCGAAGCGCCTCACTGCCTTTCAAAAGTTGTGCCATTCCGCTCTAAATGTCATCATATCCTGCCCTACTCATCCCATGACTAACCTTGGATGATATCCCACAGGTATTCTGGATGGCTTTAGGGAAGTCACACTCTCTCAGACTCGAGGATGGCCGCGGCAAACCCCCTCTGAAGAAACGTGACAAGAATATCCTATAATAGAGTCACCATAAGTCAGGAATGACTTGAAGGCATTCAGCATACATATTTCTTCCCTGCCCATTTCTCTCTTTGCTCTTTCTGTTGTGCTCCAGTGAAACTTACAGAAAAAGCTATACCATCTTTTAAAATAGTTTTTCAGTGATGGTGTCTATGGCTTCATCCACACCGCAGAAATAAACCCAGCTTGATATCACTTTAACTGCCCTGGCTCAATGCTATGCAATTCTGGTAGGTGTAGTTTTGTGAGACATTTAGCCTTCTCTGTCAGAGAGCTCTGGTGCCACAATAAACTACAATTCCCAGGATTCCCGAGCACTAAACCAGGGCAGTTAAACATGGTGTCAAACTGGATTGTGTCTACAGTGCGGATGCAGCCTATATTGGCAACCAGGAGTGGATTTTACTTGGCAAATGGATGAAAATGGTGACAATTCGTTTATGCTAAAAGCAGGGAACTAGCTTTAGAAATGTGAAACTGGGTGTGTCCAAGTGGAGTTGTTAAACAGGTGGGAGAACCATTCCCAAACGTGTACATTTAATAGCAAAAACTTTTGAAGGAAAACAAAGTGCTTTGGCTAGACTTCATCTCTTCACCCGTGAAAACATAGGACATTCAAAGAGTAATTGTAATATGCATGACTATTTGTTGTTTAAAAATCCACATAAAGGCATGTTTTAAAGCTGCATTTTTATCTTTCACATGGGCACAGAAAGGAATATTTGAAGCAAGTTAAGTAGTTAATGTGAAGCAGTGTTACTATTTTAATAAGGATGTTTTGTGGGGATTGTTTATTCACTTTAAAAAAACTCAGGAGTTTTTAATTCTTAAGTATTTTTATAGCTCAGTCTGTAAAATAGTATTGGGAGGGGAGGGCGGCAATGCAAAATATGAGATATTTTGCTTAACAACAAATGGGAGCCTTTTTAAAAATGTGGCAGTGAGCATTGGTAAGCATTGCTGTTTAAAACCATCCTCTAGGGTAAGACTATTTGCTTCAGCTACATACTGTGATGACATAAATCCATAAAGATTATTCATTTTTAAATTTTGTTTTATACCACGCTATTATAACCAACATGAACGTGGTTGGTGAGAAAAATCTCCATTGATTTTCAATTTGACAGCAGGTCTTTGTATTACAGGAAACAAACTGGTTCATACTGTCATAAGTTTGGAACTGATCCCATTGTCATGAGGGTGTACTTAGATAGCAGAGGGATATTACGTGCTTATTTATAATATTTAAGCATTAAACTCTTCACATGATCATCTTGAAGTTGGAAAATCATGTGTGAAGTGGTTCTAATTGACCCATAGTTTCTGTGTGATTGTCAAGTTTAGTGCCTAGTATGCTGTTAGTGCAATACAGTCGGCCTTCCACATTTACGGATTTGATTTTTGTGGATTTGATTATTTGCAGTTTTGATTAATATGTTCTCTCTAGGAATCGCCAATGCAGTTCTGCTGGAAGGTGACCATAGAGTTGTACTGGAGAACCTAGATGTTCCTGGAGAAAACACTTCTCTAGGCATTTGAGGGTCCTCCAGCATGCTTATGATCAACCTCTGGCAGAGTTGAACTGGAAGACCTGAAGATTCCTAGAGAGGTGTCCTCTCAGGTAAAAAGAATAGTGTTTTTTCATTTGTCATTTTTCCACATTCATGGGAGTCCATTACCCATAACCACAGCAAATGTGGAGGGATCACTGTATAACAAGTAGCAGTACAAGTAGCTCCTGATGCTAGAACATGAACTAGTGAATACAGTGTAGAAGAAAAAGATTCTACTTAAACATTAGGAAAAATGTCTTCTTAAAAGTAGAATGACTGTCTTGGGGGATGAGGGATTCTTTCTTTGGAGATCTTTAAACAAAAGTTGGAAGAACATTGTGCTTCAGCTGTGCTGGTTGAATTAGTTGGCCCTTCTGACTCCTTGCAGCTCTATGATTTATCATATTTGTATCCTGGACTTTCTCCAAGGAAGTCAGGGTGAAATTCCAGTAGCTTCACAACAGCCATGTGAAGTACGTTATGTTAAACGATAATTGATAGCCCAAGGCTGTCCAGTGTACTTCATGACTGAGTGACATTTCAGCATAGTTCCTCTTGTTCCAAGTCAATCCATTGTTATATTTTCTTTAGTGAAGCATGTGGTAGTTTAGAAAGTGTATCACAACTCACTGCTTTTTTCTCAATACTAGTATTCAGTAAAGTGTCAACCATATACTGTAGGATTAGATCACTTTAGCCAGCGCCCAGAGATCTTGGAAGGCTCCAACCCCTGCTGCATCCGCTCCCACAAAAAATGTAAATAATGTCCCCCCCCCCAAGTGTCACCAAACTGCATATGGACATGGAAGAATTCTCACCATGTTTTGGGGCTTTCCTGGTCATCTAAATGACAGTTTAAGTCACTTTGTAGAAAACCATTAAAAAAAATTGTTCTGACCCCAGAGGGATTTCAGATGTGGTGGAAATGCCCTCACACCCCCTAAGGGTCATTTTGGTGGAATTAAAAAAAAAAGTTTTTACACACAACGAAACCAAAAAACGGGCCTGGGGAGCTGTCTGCAGGCTGCCCTTTGCACAAACCTGGATTAGATAGTTGTAGGATTCCTCTCCTCTTATTCCTGATTATTTGAAATGGATAGAATTCATGTCACAACAAGCTGTAGGCTAGTACACTCTACCCGGCAGGAGCAGCAAAGTGAACTAGACATCTTCTGTCCATGGTTTAGTCGTTGTGAGGTTCAAACCCAATACTCTGGTTTTTTGAGGAAGAGAAAACCTAGAGTGTCAATTTTGGATGTCATGTTAAACAAACAATCGACAGAAAATCCATGTGCTGTTTGTCTGATTATGCTTGCAGCAGATGTGATTGTATAGCATCTAGCAATGCTCTCTGTTGTTTGTAGCACATGAGAATTCTCAAAAATTATGGTTTCTTGTGATGTAGAAATGTGACTTTAGTGTTCTTGCAAAGTATTACAGTAATATCAATGATTAATTCTGAAGATTGTTTCATACATTAGGATTGTTTTACAAGAACATGTGACTTTAGAGATTTGTAGGAAGTCACTGTAGAAGTCAGAATTCTGTTGCAACAACCAAAATCCCACCAGACTCGCCTCGTAAGTAGTGCAACACCCCACAATGCAGCCATTTCTATGTTGTCACAGATTGGGGAGCAGATCAATGGGATGCATCCAACTATTTTCTTGTAGTTGGATGCACTACAACAGAGCATTAGCATGCACCTTTGTGACATCTGTGCCCCATGCTCAGATGACATGGACAGATCATCCAATCTCTTGACAACATGGAAGTTGCTTTGTTTTGAAGGGGACACACTGCTTAGAAGGTGAGTTTGGTTGGATTTCGGTTCATGCAACAGAATTCTAACTTCTACAGTGACCAATGGCACAGGATCAGCTAACACCCTTGTAATTCACCAGCAAGATGTCAGCCATTATTTATGAATATAGGCAATGGATTTTTCTACTAAGCCTTAACAAAGGAAACAGTGATTCCCCGCCAATAGAAAATCTAAAATTCTGGTTTTTTTGCTGTTCTTACATGACATTCCAGTCAATCTCATTCAAAGTTTACTTCTGTAGCAGTTTTTTAAAAAGGCCTTTGTAAATGTACAGTAGTGTGTTTTCATATACAGTCACTGTCTTTAACTCTTTTCCTTAGCAGCACTTCAAGCTGACAGAGCATACATTCACTATGTGCAATGCTTTGTGGATATTTAAAATAGCTGAGCACAGGTAAATGAGCAGAGTCAACAGAATTTCTAGCAGTTGAGGCACAACTGTCTTTTAAATATCTGTGCTGTTATTACTTTATTTAGAAAAGGAAAAAGTGTATTTTGTTGAGTATATTTATACAGGGATATAGTTCTTATACAAGGGCCAAAACAGACTGCCCATTTTGGCTAGCTTTGGGCTGGCTTGGGGTGTGGCATTAAAATGCACCATGCCCCCAAGCCAGACAGAAGCCGGACTGGCGATTACAGTGTGCCCATGTTATACACAGCTTCTAACATATGCTGGAAGCTGTTCTGGAAAAACGCTGATGCATCCCGGAAGAAGTAATGTGGTGTGTGCCTGTGGCACATGCACCATAGTGCGCCACAGGCATGATCCCTATTACTTCTAATGGGACTTGAGCGTAAGTATTTTCCCCCTACGTTGGAGTGTGGGTCCGGAACGGATCCACCACGGAAAGGAAGGGCCAACTGTATATCCCAGCGCTTGGGAGTGTGGCGTTTAGATGCCACTTGCCCCAGAGCCTGCTCTTCTGGGGGAAATGCCGGCTCATCGGGAGAAGGGGGTGGCTTTTTTCCACCCCAAAATGGAGTGCAAGCCTCACCTTTTCACCCATCTGTTTCTCCTCCAAGTTTTATTTTAATTCTTAGCATATTTTTAGAGAACACCCCATTGATAGGTTGAAAACGTAAACTCTATTCAGTTAAAACAGAAAAAGCAGTATTTGATAAAATGAATACTCCACCAGTTTCCTGAACCAGCCCATTAGCTAGATATGGATCCACCAGAACATGTTTTCCCAATTCTCATTACAGTTCAGATAGATATAATAATTAATGGTATGGAAAGCACCTTTAAAGTCCAAGAGGATCAACAAGATCCTACTTACCTTGTTTTTTCATGGAAGGGGCTACAGCTCAGTGTTAGAGCACATGTTTTATGATTCACGACATCTTCAGAAAAACCTAAGGAGTAGTGGTATCAGGAATCTGAAGATGGTCAAACAGTGTAAACCAGAGGCAGGAAATTGAGATATTTCTGCTTCTAGTTTGTGGCAGATGGTCAAGGATGATGTAAGTTGCAGTCCAACGAAAGCTAGAGGTCCTGAGCTTTTCCATTTCAGTGTAGACACTATTAAATCAGGTGGACCAATAGTCTCACTCGTTAAAAGGAGATTTTTATTTCCATCCCTTCGTTCCAGTAACCAAGGCAGTTTCAGACTCAAAATCAGGCCAAAAGCCATACCCGGTACAGACGGGACTATTGGCTGCCCTCGTCACATGCTAGGGGTTGGCCGAGGGCACTCGACCCACACGCGCCTCAACCCTAGCACATGATGGGGTCGTAACAATGGCGGCTCCCTGTACAGATGGGTGCCACCATTGTTACGTGCAGGACGCCTGGCATCCGCATGTCGCGGCACCATCACGACATTGTGAGTGCGCCATTGGCACACTGCAGCGCCATAATTGCACCACAAGAAGAACTCGCTTTTGTGGGTACTTTTTGCTCCGCAGGGAAGTTCCCCAGCCTGGAGGCTGCGGATTCCCTGCGGAGCAAAACTAGGTGCCGACAGACCGCCCTTTTTGGGCAGTCTGTACCAGGCCAATGTTGGAAATTGCTTTAATCTGTATCATGCAAGAGTGCTGGTGCTAGTTAGCCATTCATGGCATGGAAGTTTTGGCTTCTATGGGAGCATGTTTTAGGTAAAAAGCTTGGGGCTTACTGTTATTTCAAGTCAGATAAGTGTATTCTCTAGAACAGGTCAAACAGTTTTATACAGGTAAATATAAGAAATGATAAGGTTTCAGGGAAGCTTTTTTGTTATTACTGATCCTCTCACTGGGTATATTAGCTGACCTAACACTCTTTTTGAAAACCACTTTTGTAATTTTTTTTTAAAAATTGTCCCACGAAGTAGTTAAAATCAGAAATGTTGGGGCCTTGTATCCTGTACTGTATTTCTATTCATATCTGTCACTACAAACCTGGAATACAAGGCTGGTAAAAAGATAATTAGGCAGAGCAGCTTTATTTTCCTTTTCACAAAATCAAAAGGAAATGTTATTGTTTGCTTATACCAGTGATGTAGACTCAAGTCAAGTGACTTGGACTGAAGTCACTTCAGTGACTTGACTCGGCAATTAATGACGCACTGATCCAACACATGACTTATACAATTAGCCCTCCATTGACACAAGATCCTCAAAGTTCGAGAGTGGGGAGCAGGAAGAATCCAGGGATTCTGTCTTGCTAACTTTCAAAGCAGGAGGCTGCTGTTTCCCCTTCACACGAGAGCCTCCAGCGTCAGGAGTGGGGCGTAGGAGGAACCCAGAGATTCCTCATCCTAACTCTTGAACCAGAAAATTCCTATTTCCCATTGACTATCTTGATAAATTTTATTAACAGCAGAGCTCTGCAACCTTGCTAAATTTTCCTATGGTAGGTTTTTTTTCAGAAACCTAATTTTGTGCACATCTTGATTTTCTAGTTGTTGGAACACCCCACCAGACACCCTACCATCACCTCCTTTTTTCTGTTAAAGTTGGCTCCCAGAATTGAGTCTAGACTTGAAAGTACAGTGGCTCTTCAGTATCTGCAAAGAATCATTCTGGATCCACCCATGGATACCAAGATCCATGGATGCTCAAGTCTCATCTTTCTCAATGGTGATGTGGCCATATGGCTGTGCCACCATGTGGCTATGTCTCCCCTCCCTCCTTCCTTTCTTTCCTTCCTTCTTCTCTCCCTCCCGCTCTGAGGCTTCTGCCCTGGCTTGATTCCGAGGTTGGAGTCTGGCTCCCAGTCACCTGGAAGCAGATAGGGCCAGGTCTGAGGCTTTAGTCTCTGAGCCTCTGTCCCAGCCTCCAGCGCTGGCTCCTTCTGGTCTGCAGGACTCCAGCTTGGCTTTGGGGGCAGAGCCACATCAGTTGGAGGGAGCCAAGGCTTGGGCCACGGACTCTGTCCTGCGTTCTGGGCCTGGGGGCAGGGGATTCTGAGACTCCAGCCCCAGCTCCATCTCCCTCCAGCTGATGAGGCTCCAACCTCCAGCCTCGGAGCCAAGCCAGGGCAGAAGACTTGGAGGGGGAGGGAGGGGGGAGAGAGAAAGGACGGACAGAAGGAAAGAAGGTAAGAGGGAGGGAGGGAGGACTTTGATCCAGTTGTCCAGTTGGTAGTGTGGCTGTGGGGCTGCGCCACCATTGGAGACAATGCAGGCTTGCCATCCTTGGATGCTCAAATCCGTGTATAGCAAGTCTGCAGATACTGAGGTCCCACTGTATGTTGCAGGGACTTGAGACTTAAAGGTAGAAACTTGAGACTTATTAGAGAAAAAGATGTGATTACATCACTGGTTTATACAGGCTGAACATTCATAATTCAAACAAATTTACATGATAAGATATATAAGAAGACCATAAAAATAATAAGTATTTACAAGAACATCTAAATACCCATAATAGATTATATTCTACTGCTATATCATGAACTGATGATGTTGCCTAGAATCTAAGGTGGAAATTCAGTATCTGTGAAACCCTGAAACCCACATGTCTGTAGAGTGTGAACTATTGTATTTTATTTATCATGCAAATACAAAAGTATACTTAATGGTTCATATGTATGTGGAAACACAGCCTTGGTGTATTTGGACAACACAAGTTGGGTTCCTCTGGAACTTTGGCTTGTTGTGTATGTGCAGTGTGATAGTATCTGCTGTTCAGTCACTTGTAGCAAGAGCAGATAAACAAGTCACAGTTTGCTCCATGAATGGTTTTTCATATATTTTCTGCTCAATTTTCACCAAACAAGAGGGTCCATAGTTTTGTTAAAATTAGATTAAAAAATTTTTTTTGGTGGAAATGTAAAAGAGAATGGGAAGAACATAGGAAGCTGCCTTATACTACCCTAAGTCAGGATTTGTCTACACTGGTTATGATTTGTTTACATGACAGAAAGCCAGTTCCATGATGCATCCAGTTCTTTTGGCTGGTAAACCAAACAAGTTCCCTTTTAACCCGGAGTTCTCCAGAAAATGCAATTTTTTGCTGGCTGTTGCTGCATGTAAACTGCTGGATTGGGCCAGATTTGGGGGAAGTGGAAAGCATCACTAACCTTAAAGGACTAGTACTGCCTGCCCCCTACTCTGCAGTCAAGCCCAGCCACTGTTGGGGAAGGGAAAAGGTCTTCCTCCCCAGCGCTTCAGGTTCTCTACTGCTGTTAACTTCTGAGTAAGCAGCCCTCCCTTGGCAGAGCCCATTGCTCTGATCTAATCTGAAATGATATTGTCAGCAAGGCTCTTCTACCAAGGGAGCTCCTTTTTTTCTGGTAGCCCAGAGGAAGACAGGGCATTGTGGCTGATGCACAGTTAGCCAGGCTTATGTCTGGACAGCGAAGCATCTTTGCCACAATATCGTGCTGGTTTGTGTGACACTTGTTTAGTGGATCTGGGGCAGCTCCAGAGCAGAATAATCCAGGCTGGACCCAGATTTTTTCAGATGGTGTAACAGGACTAGCCTTAAGTGTCAGGAGCACTGTTCAGAATGATATTGTTGTAGCTTCCAGATGTCAGAATAAACCAGGCATGGAGCAAAGCCTTATGGCTTGTTTAAGTGTTCCCACTGCACAGGGGAGTGATCAAGCAGTGTGCCCAACAAGCTAGGATTGTGGTGTTTTCTAAATGCATTGTGTTAAAAGAAGCGAGTAGAATTACAGTTGTGCTCCCACCTACATAGGAATAAGTCTTACTTGGGATTGCACTTCAGACCATTTAAAACAGTTGAGTTTAAAATAATTATTTTAAAAAGAGGATATAATATAAATTATATCTGATTTAAACTAAATAATGCAGAAAAGAGTACAGTTGGCCCTCCATATCCACAGATTCTTTATCCATGTATTCCACCATCCATTGCTTGAAAATATTTAATATATGTGTGTGTGTGTGTGTGTGTGTGTGTGTGTATATTCCAGATTTTGCCGTTTCATATAAGGCATGCCATTTTATTACACCATTGTATATCATGGGGCTTAAGCGTTCATGGATTTTGGTATCCATGGGGTGTTCTGGAACGAAACCCCAGCAGATACCAAGGACCCACTGTATATTTCATAACAGCCACATTTTTATTCAGTGGTGGGTGTATTTCAAACAATCCTGATGTGAAAAACTTTCTACTACTGCCTTAATCTCATTGTGATCTGGTTTAGATTTTTTTGAAAAATAAAATAAAAACGAAAGCACTAGAAAGGGTTAATGTATTGATTATTTTAGTATCTCTGAAGAACTGCAGATTAGTACTTATAATTTTTATTTCATTGATTTATAGACCACTCACCATATCTAGAAAAAAAGCCTCAAAGACACTTATAGTAAAAGGTACAAAACTTGCTTGTAAAGGACAGTCACCTGTAAAAAGTTAATTGCTATCTGGTTTTATATTTTCTCGTATTTCATCCATCGTATTTTCTACTAATACTATATTCATTAACAACATTAGTGTGTGTGTGTGTGTGTGTGTGTGTGTGTATATATATATATTAAAAATGGATTGGAGGTGTCATTTACTACAGTGGTACCCCGGGATACGAATTACCCAGCTTACGAATTTTTCGGGATACGAAAAAATCCCATAGGGATTTATTGTTTCGGCTTACGAAGGTTTTTTCGGGTTACGAAAAAACCTCGGCGCTATTTTCCGGCACCGGAGGGCAGCAGAGAGCTATTTTTTCCATTAGCGCCTATGGCAATTCGGCTTACGAAGGTTTTTCGGGTTACGAAATTAGCCGCGGAACGAATTAATTTCGTAACCCGAGGTACCACTGTATATTGTTATCAGGGTTAGAAAAAAAACCGGATGTTTTTTAAAACCACATTGTTTTGCTTGTTTGTTTGTTTAAACCAGTTTGTGCACAAATGGGTAGGCTACACCAATATAGGATTACATCAGAAAATAAAGTTGCTTATTACAGTTCAGTTGTTATGGCTACTAGTTTAAATAATAATTCTTCTTAAAAAGTGCTCAGCCAAATTGTTTAATTGAAGTTATGTTAATTCAAAGATTTGTTTCTGAATGGCATTTCTTACACTATAAAATAAAGTGAGGAAAAAGAAACATCTGACACTGGATATTGGTTTAACAGTGAATAACTGCCCAGAAACTGTTAAAGTTAAAACATTTAACTGCAAAGAGTCATTGTTGTTCCAGTAAGAGGCTTGTAAAAAACCAATAATAGCCAGATTTAAAAAAATATGAATAATCAATAATAATAAACAGAATTGTTTTTTCTTTTAAAGTCATTTGGTTTAAACCATGGTTTAAACCAGCTTGGTTTAAACCAACCAACCCTGATTGTGATTGTTTTAAAAACATTTATTTCAGGTTATCATGTTTACTTATATTTGGATCCATGTTTTATTCTCCTCATTGTTTAAAGATCAGCCATCAGAGAAAGGTGATAGTTTGCAACAACAACAACAATAATGTGGTTTTTATTTAGACATTTATACTCTATCTTATGATAAAATCAAGCTCAAGACAACTTACAATAAAAATATAAATCATGACAAAAATTCAACACTATCATAAAAAGCATAGGGGCAGACTGGAAATATCTCAGTCTCAACTAAAAAATGTATGACACTATAAAATAATCAAGAGCCCATTTTAAAACAGGAGAAGTTGGAGGCTGAAAAACTATTCTTAGGGGAGTAGTTTATAGTTTAAAAGATTAAAAAACCCTAATGACATTGTAAGTTTCAAAATACAGTGGGGCCTCCTTTCAGCATCCATGGATGGCAAGCTCATGGTTGTCCCCAGTGAAGCACGGGCAAATGGTGGTGCAGTCGCATGCATGCCAGCCACAGATGCTGGCAAAACGTCAGGAAGAAACTCTTCTAGAACATGTCCGCATAGCCCGAAAAACCCACAAAAAATTATCAGTTCTTTCCTCTTCTAGATTATTATGGGGAATTGGAACCTTTTTCATCTTTAGCTCCAGATTCCAGTTTGGGAAAGACTGGCAACATCAAGACATCTGCCTAAATCTAGAACACAAATGCCATATCAAAAGCACACAGAAAAAAATACCAAGCAGTATTTCACACATAACTTCTAAAAGCAGTACAATGCCTTTTTACTTAAAAGTAAGTAGGAGAGAAAGAGGAGAGCCATTGTGGTGTGATTTGAATGTTGGACTAGGGCACTGGGAAACCAGAGTTTGAATCTTTGCTCAGCCATGGAAATCTGCTGGTTGACCTTGGACAAGTCACAAATTCAGCCTCAGAGCAAGACAGAGGCAAACCCCCTCTGAAAGAATTCTATGAAGTAAACCCTTTGATGGGTTTAGGATTGCCACAGGTCAGAAATAACTTGAAGGCACACAATAACAACAGGAGATAGTATCTTGGTAGCAGTTTCAACAGAAACATGAAAGTACAGTACAAATGACAAGCAGCTCATCACATATACAGTGCGCCAGCGTATAACGCGGGCGCGCTTTACGCAGTCTTGAGCATACGCGCTCAAGCCGCGGGGCTCGCACAGAGCTCAAGGGGCAGCGCGTCCCATTCAAATAAATGGGCGCTTGCGCCCATGGCGCCCCGCACGCCGTCGCACACGAGCCCCATTGTTTCCAATGGGGCTCGAGCATAGGTGAAATTCACCTTACATGGCGGGGTCCGGAAAGAATCCCCCACGTAAGGCAAGGGCGGACTGTATATGAGTAGCAATTTAAGAGATCTTTCGAAAGCCCATCCTGTATGTGTCTGCCTAGAAGTGGGAGAACTCATCCTAGCAGGTGCTTCTGAAACAGAAAATAAATTATTTTTTACTTATCTGCTCTGATTTAAGAAGCATGTGACTTTTTCCAGTAATGTATAGTTATTTCAGAATCTGGAGTTCAGAAACCAGTTGATTCAGAATTAAGTAAAGAAAACCAAAGATGATTTGAAGACAATGAGAAGAACCATGAACCTGCTGACTAAGAAAGATGTGCCAAGTGCCAGTTAGCTGAGAAAGTATAGATTGGCAGAAACTCTATATTAGTGCTCTGGGAAGTTGTGAAGTGCTCCAGAAGGACAAGGAAAGACCAGAGCACACTGGACAAACACAGCCTGCCTTCGGACAGTCTTTTAATAGCTAGCAAGAATGGGGGGGGGGGGGGGCAGAGTCAAATGTAGGATGTGTTGCTTTGGAAAGTGGGATTCCCAGGAGGAACAGTGTTGGGGAGCCAGGGGACTGCATTAAAACCTAGCTTGGGGAGCCATGGGACTGTATTAAAATTTGAGGAACAACACACATTTGTTGCCACTAGTTTCTTAATTTATGCCAGGTGTAAAATCCACTGTTTTCTTTTGATTTTCTATTTTTTTAATAAAATAGAAGTAAGGTCCAATGTCAGACTATTGAGTTGGAAAGTGTATTGGCCTCAGCCATTGAGACATGACTTGCGTGCCAACATTCTCTTAATTTAACAACACTACAGTAAGACAGAGTGCCTGTTTTAAATGTATAAAAGCCTGGAGGGTACAAGTTCGTTATATAAAAATCTCATTGGAGATGAGAAGGCATAAATAAATAATACATACTTGGGCTTTTAAATAGTCTCATGAGGAAACGGAGACATCTTTATAATGATGAAGAAAAGGAAAGTGTTACAAGCTGAGGCGACATTTCCAGTGTGCTTTTGGACTTAATACAATCTCCCTGCTTGTTCCAAGAGTATAATGGGAATATGTAGAGGTTGGGAAAGAAGTATCTGAACTTGTGCTTCTCAGTGTTAAAAACATATACATCATGATGTTTGAAGTCTTCTGGAGTGCTACTGCTTTGGCTAATTGTACAAATCATCATATTTAGGGATGCAGCCAGAAATGTCTGTAGCTCACTGTAACTGTTTGACTACAGTTAGTTGATATATGTAAACATTGTAACCAGATTAGAGTGGTTAATTTATTAAAACTTGACTTTCCTGATTACCTCACGGAAAGCTTGTGACATGGTGATACTTTACATCTTGCGATCATAACATTTTTAAAAAGTTTAAAAATACATTTCTGAGGCGGTGAGCATCATGCTCTATTAACTCCAAAGAAAAGATACAAATAATCTTTTTTTGTGTTTTAGAAATTTCTCTCTACACTGCTTTCTGAAGCAAAGAGTGCTTTATCATAATAAAATATGGATATGAATAAAATATGGATAGACTCAGAGCTATGCATATTTTATTAATTTTATACTATTTTAACTAGATAATTTTAACTTTCAAAATTGTTTATTGTGATGTTTTATTAATGTTTTATCTTGTGAGCCGCCTTGGATCCCTTTTTTGGGAGAAAGATGGCATAGAAGCTAATAACTAACTACTGTAAATAAAATATGACATAAGCTAACAAACCCAAGTTGCAGGTTACTTGACCTATATAGAATGTGGCAAAGAGAAATATAAACTCTTCTAGGATTACTATAATCAGCTGGGTAGAGCCAGAAGGATTTTTACTTTTGACATTGCATTTGTTGGTGTTGTCAGTCATTTATTAATTAATTTATAACATATCATCAATTAGAAACTGAATGTGAAGCAAAACCTACCACTCTACTGCTTCTATCTCAAGAGGTCTATGTTGGTTTTCCACTCCGACTGGATCAACTCATATGTACCGAGGCCAGGGCAGGCACTCAGACTCAATACCCTCAACCGTGTAGTGTGGAGGATTACATATTAACTTCCCTTCCTGTTGGTGTATATCATAGCCTCCACTCATTGTCTTTCTCTCAGGCATGCATACGCCTACAAGTGAAGAAGGTTCTAGAACTTTTGGGCCCTCTTAGGGTTACTCCTTCAGAGGTCAATACTGGACACGTATTGAATATTTTGCTGTTGTTGGCAACCAAAGGTCTTTCCCTCTTCCATCCAGTTTGCCTTGCTGCTGTCTCTGTGAGCAGCTCCATTGAAGCCCTCCTACTTCCTTGATCGGCTGGTTTAGAGATTCCTGAGGGGCTACAAAAATCTCCACCCTCTGATCTTGATGCTGAGGTGGAATCTTTAGTTTGTCTGAGACATCTCTGTGGGAAGCCCTTTGAGCCCATGGCCACGTGTGACCTCCGTGTGTTGACTTGGAAGATTGCCTTCCTGATTTGCGATTGTAATGGCCAGATGGGCTGATGGATTGTCTATACCTCTGCTTCTATCCCTACTAGGCCATCTTCAGACTCAACGTCATTTTTCTGCTGAAGGAGGTATCAGCCTTCTATTTGAACCAGGACTATATTCTGTCTGCTTTTTTCTGAGAGATGCTGGCACTGTCTCAGTAGCTCCAGACTTCCACATCGATAGGACTGTGGCATTTTGGGCCTCACAAAGACTTTGTATGTTATTCTTCCTTCAGGAAAAGATTGCGTGTCTCATTGCAGTGCTTTGCAAAATGGGTGGCACCAGCCATCCACTTGACATACAAACTGGCTTGATGAGTCCATTCTACACAGGCTGTGGCCATGTCTTCTGCCTTCCTGGCAGGTGTGTCACTCAAGGACATTTGTCATGCACCTTCCTGGTCACAGCCTATTATTCATTACTCACTACTTAGTGGACTTTAGGTTGAGGATTGACCCTGGCTTTGGGAGAGTTCTGCATTCCAGTTTGCCTTGAATGTACTGCATTCAAGTTTAACTTGCCTGTTCTTTTGTACTTTGAATTCTGCATTGTGCTTATATGTTTCTGTTCCTTGAAACTGTTTTGATACCATTTGCTTGGTGAGACATGATGTTCAGATTTTATGTTTTAAGTTTTGCTTTTCACTTAATATTCAGTAAAGTTTTGACTTATTTGCAACGATATTCACCTCCTTCTTGTGTGTTGCTTGCTAACCTCCCATTTTTATAAGGCACAGAGACCACGAAAAAGGAGGAGGACAGGTTTCATACTTGTAACTGTAGTTCTTCATTGTGAAGATTCTGTGAATCACACAAATGAGTAAGCAACCTGTCTTTCTTTGCATGGTCATCCATGCCCTCTCACAACCTTTCTTGTCATACCCTTGTCATGTCCTGCTGGTCCTTGTGGATGGCTCCATTGGCATCCATTAGCAAGAAGACACTTTATATAGGATTTCTGGAGATGGGTGAGGCTACCACAAACTGCTTATATAACTTTCTAGAAGTTTCTGAACAGTGCTCTGTGCAGGCACAGAATAAGCCATTTGTGTGAGTGCACAGATGACCACTCAAGAAGCTACATTTGCAGGTATACAACCTGCCCTTTTCCTATTTCCGCTAACATATTAGCCATTTATCAGTCACAGAGAACAACCTGTTTTCTGTCCTGACCATAGTGTAGCTGTAGGGATGAGAGCAAAACACTTTTTAAATCCTGTCCTTTGTAAACAAATGTGACTTGGCTATGAACACAAATTGGGGACATTTCAGGGCAAGAAGTAAATATGGGAAAAGTTAACTATTGTACACATTGCTGCTGCTCCACAAATATTATACCCCTGATGCTATTTTGTAGAAGAGAAGCATCATCACAACATATTCAAATTACTTTGTGTAGTTTATTCTTACCCATAAATTTTACAGGAGAGCTCTCTTACAGTATGCTGGCGATTAAATGCCTCAAGAGTAGATACCAGTACTGTATGTTGTTTTGTGACATTGTGTTCTGTCTGTACTTACTATGCAGTAGCACAACTGGTGCTCAGAGCTGAGAAGGAGAAAAATGAACACATTTGAATGTAATCCTGATGGCTGCACCTATTTGAGTTGTAGTTCTAGTAGCTGTGATCAGATGAGAAGACAACTACACTGAGGATATGTATCTCTGAAAGATAGTCTGTTCATCACATGCAAGTATTTTGAGAATTTCAGCTAGGCTTTTAGATATGTGTTTCATTTGTAGCAGGCTAGGCTGCAGGTTAGATCCAGATATTTAGCTTTTTATAGAAATATTATATGAAAGTAAAATATGTCTGTAATGTGAGGCTGCTATATTTTATAGATGAAGATAGCAGTATACTTGAGAAACACCACTGACCTGAAGAGGCGGTAATCGGGACATGTTGCTGAGTTTAAAATGCAGTCTCTTGTTCCCCTAGAAAGGAGAAGCCAAGGACTTCTCAAATTCTTAACTTTTTTCTTGCAAATAGTTGGCACCCTCATTGCTTACATGGTAGGTATGAACTAGAATAGTTGCTTTAAAAGAAGTTAGACTTGCTTAGAGTGTCTTGAAAAACCAGTTTTCTTGACTTGGCAGAAATGTTGCCAGAGTAAGTGGGCAGGATAAATGCTAGGGGACAGAGTAAGGCAAGATCCCCAGCCATCAAGTATGCAAATTTTGTAATGATGGCCAACATGAGTGTTAGGGAAGTGTTACAAATGTGTTAAATGGAGCTGATGTTGAGATAGGTGGTGTTTGGGAGATAGGTATTTATTTTGTACCCTTTAATAAATGCAGCTTATGTTGCATGTTATAATTTTAGTCCCTTTTATTTATCTGCTTCTTCTGAATGGGTTCATTCTTTTTTGTATTCCCTTGTCAGCTTCCAGTCTCACAGAAAGTAGATATGAATTTGGAGCACCGATGTTGGGATGGAGGCTTCCATCCCATGGTTTAGGTTCCTCTTCCATGGCTTGGGTTTTTCACAGCTGCAGACCCACAGACTAATAAAACATTCCATTAAAACTGTTCTACTGAGTTCTAAAGGAATCACTTCTCTATAAGCCAGCAGTAAAGTTATAGCCATAATTAAATAGTCCAGCAAGAAAGGGAAATGGCTTCTTTATTTCTGCAGCCTATTGAGTGCAACTGTAGCTATTACTCCTGTTGCACCAGTGGCAGGAACCACTAACCATCGCTGAATGATAATCGGGTGTGGAGTGAGAAAATAAATTCTGTACCTATAAGGAAAGAAGCAGGCATCTTGATCAGTACTTTGTGTGGATAATATCCTTCTCTGATGTTATTAACTGAAGCTGGAAATGCTAGACAGCCAGCAACTGTATGCTTATACCACTGATGACCAAAGATGCCTTTGGTCCAGCATTACATTCCTGGTGTTACTGAAAAGAACTGGCTTTTCCTGCAGAGTGCCTTATTAGATGATCTGACTAGGATTATGCATAATTAGCCAAAAAGAGACAGATCTAAGAAGTTGCTCCTTCAAATGGAAGCATTTCTTCCAGGTCTGAAAGTCAAGTCTTAACAGAAGCTTCTAGTGGCAGAAGAGCAGTATTTTTGCTGATTCCCTTTATAGTTATTCATGAAAATGTGCACACTGTTACAAAGGGCCCTTAGCCCTCTGGAGTACCTTTTCAGGAAGCCATAAAGGAAAGTAAAAACGGGGGAAATTTGCCTCCCTGTTATTTTAGGAGCATTCCTGAACTCTGCTCACTGGAATTGTGGATACACTCTTCA
This sequence comes from Sceloporus undulatus, assembly GCF_019175285.1. Lineage (NCBI taxonomy): Eukaryota > Metazoa > Chordata > Lepidosauria > Squamata > Phrynosomatidae > Sceloporus > Sceloporus undulatus. The sequence continues at coordinate 117,131,833 of NC_056526.1, forward strand.
GTCAACTGAGTGATAAAATATGTGTCAAAATTTGGCCAAAACATTAAGATTATGAAAATGACAAAGAGGATAAGTAGCAACAGGTTTGATATTTTTGCTAATTAGAAAACCAATTTAAGTAGTTGTTAATGCAAGACAGCCTAAAGGAGTAACTGATCTCTGTGTTATAGTTTCCTTTCTCTTCATGTCATTTGAAGCAACACACACACACACATCCTCTACTACATTGTTATTACCACAGTAGCCTTGTGGGATATGTTAGACAGTGTCATTTAATGAGCTTTCAGGTTGAATGAGGATTTGCATTTTGGCGTACTTGGTCAGTGCTCAATACTCCACCTGAGATGGATGGCTTTTAAGGCTTTTAAGGATCCCACAACATACCCACTAGGTAGTTACATTGGAACTGGTGGTTTGTTTTTTGTTGCTGTTTGGAGATGCTTGCAGTTATAGCATCAGTGGGAGAAGTGTTGTTATACTGGTAGTTTTGACCATGATTATTTTAGCTTCTAACTAAAGATATGTTTCCTTCACTCTTGCTACATAGTAAAGTGATGCCAGTAATCATATGTGTGGACAGAGTTCTCTTAATAGTTTATGGTGTTATCTGTGTTTAGAGTATTTGCAACTTGCTCTTCAGAATATTGAGTTCTAATGCAAGCAGTATCCTGTCAAAAACTTAACTAGACGTAAACAGCATAGTTTTAAGTATGTGTCTAGAATATTTAATGTAAAAGGCCAGTTCAGATACCCATCATGATGGGTACTTTTTCTCTGAAGCATTTATAGTCCTTTCTTCTCTACACCCTATTGTAACTAAAATAACACACATACGTTCCTCTTTATCTTTGGTCCACATTCCTCTCCTTACTTTGTGCATACTCTGTATCTTTAAATTGTAAACTACATGTGCAGGGCTTATCTGAGTTGGTAAAATGCTATGCACTTTGGTGCTGTATAATAATGGCAGTACAATGGCATTCTTCAAATATTTGACCATAAGGAAATGATGAGGCCTGTGAGATAATAAATTGCCAAATAAATTGCAGTAACTATGTATATACTACCATTCTACTTCCAGGATGTTTTCTTCCAAATGTCTTTACTCTGCAGCGGAATAGAATCATCCCCTAGATTTTTATAGCAGTAAACTGTTGCAATTAAATCTTCAGTCTGCCATCTTCCTTTTAAAAGTAATTTTCACACACCCTCGCTTTGAGATAATGGTGATATAGGAAAATAATAGAGATGGATAAATCTCAGGATGTGACTTAACTGAAAGTATCGTTATGCATAGCAGAGATCGTGTACTACTTCTCACTGTCACTTGTATATTTCTTTGCTGACTATATTTTAAAACTTAGCAAGAAGTATAATTTAAAACAGAATTTAGAGCTATTTTGGAAAGTCCTTATATTGTTTTAAAGTTAATTGTTATGTGGAATAAAAAAGTTCTATCTGTTGTTAATTGGATCTTGTTGATTAGTTTTGGGGGTTGTATCTGGACTGTAAATGCAATGGAGTAGTAACTTCTAATTTAAATATAAATATAGACATCTTGTACACTGGTTATTTAAATCCCATTTACATGAGTTGAGATTTAAGAAGGTTAACCATGAGCCTGAACAGACAGGCCAAAATAAAGCTGCTTTGGGTCACTTTGGAGGTATGCTATTTAAATGACACACACATCTTAAGAGGCCAGAAGCTATGCCAAAGCTGTGCTCCAGTTATTAGGCCTGGAGCATGCCTTTTGGTGTTGCTTCTGGCCTCTTAAGATGTGTGTGTCATTTAAACAGCATACCTCCAAAGTGACCCAAAGCAGCTTAATTTTGGCCTGTCTCTTCAAGCCCCATGCAAAACTTGGCACTAATCTGCTTTTTAAAATGTTGCTGAGGGTCCCACTAAATGTCTAATCCAAATTTATTTTAATGTGACCACATACATGTATTTTCAGAGTTGTTAAAGTTATGTGGCCTCTAGGTTGAATCTTTTTTATTGGCTATTTTTGGTAAATGGCTCTAAAACTTGTATTTCTCTAAATTTAAGAGAAAAGATAATCCAGTCTATATTTAGCATCTAATTGTATTTTTTTCTGTTTTTATTTTTAAGACAAGCAAAAATCAAATTAAAGTAGATCTTGTAGATGAAAATTTTACAGAACTAAGAGGAGAAATAGCAGGACCTCCGGACACACCATATGAAGGCAAGTAATATTTTTGTATAAGCCATTCATGCCATTTTGCTGGAATTTGAAATTTATGACTAATGATTTTTTGACACATTTTGAAGTTTATTACAGGAGTAAAATATCTTAAAGAGAGATTTGCAGTTAATCATTCACATAGAATATATAAAGGTTGATTTCTGATTTGTACCATACAATTGTTCTTGATAGCTTATACACATAATGATTTTACACATGTTTGGGAATTAAGTATGTGATAATTGATGATTAAATGTCTATATGCTTAATAGTTTATTGTGCAGTTTATTGTGCAGATACCTTAAAAGAGTAGTACAACAGTTTTGAGGAGACTTAAGACTTATAAATTAATTGAACATTGAAAAATTTCAGTCATATATTTGATACAGTGTAGAGACAATAGAGTGTATAAGAACTTTCATTTCTAGGACCAAGTTTTCAAGGCTTTTATTTTTGCACGGGAAATTTGGATTGTTTCACAGGTCTTTTGGTTCCCCCATGCTCCCTTCTCCCTGGATACAACATTGCAACAAAATTTCAAGCAGCTGCTGGGTATCTATTGACATGTAAACACAAGGTTTTAATGTGTTGTATAGACCTGTCTCCTTTGTATTGTAAAGCACTATGTACAGTGATAGCACTGTGTAAATAATAATAATAATAATAATAATAATAATAATAATAATAATAATAATAATA
>NC_056526.1:117134747-117182985 GCF_019175285.1 Sceloporus undulatus
TCCATGGTTTATTTAAATAGAGATGGCCAAATCTTCATTTCTATGAGCTATTGTTTCAGGGATGTGTCTGCTTAAAATCAAAATACTGGTTTCTTCTATCACCTAGCAAGATGGCCTTTCAGAAAGTAGTGGATTACTATAGCGAGGAGGGGAGACTTATGATCCACAAGACCAATCTAGTCCATAGAAGATTGATACCTGGCCCATAGAAGCCCCCCGGTTTACATCTGGGGAGGACACACGGAATTTCCATACAGTGCGCCTGTGCCATACGCGGGCGCGCCATACGCGGCCTTGAGCATATGCGCTCAAGCCGCGGGGCGCGCACAGGGCAGAAGGGGCGGCGCGTCCCATTCAATTGAATGGGCGCGCGCCCGTTGTGCCCCATGCCGCCGCACCGCCGCGCACGAGCCCCATTGTTTCCAATGGGGCTCGAGCATAGGCGGAATTCGCCTTACGCGGAGGGATCCGGAACGGATCCCCCACGTAAGGCAAAGACGGACTGTATTTATCATTGTGATAACCCATAGAGTTTCCTCATAAAGGTCACACAGCTTACAACACTTTGCTCCATCTCACTGTTCCCCATGTAGGCAAGAAGGAAGAGAAGCAAAATTGGATTCTTGGCCAAAGGAAAGTGCTGGGAAGGATTTGTTCACAAAATGCTTTATTCAGACACTGGATGAGAAAGGGGGTGGCGGCTTTGCCCTTTGATGACATCTTGTCTTGGAGGACATGAGGTGGAAATTTGGTCCATCCAATATGGTTCTCCATCTTCCTAGCAAGTTTATTTGCTCATAGGATGGTTATATTGAAGCATGTTCAGGGCATTGCTTCTGTCCTCCTGCTCAGTTATTTTCTGAAGGAGTAGCAGGCAGCTGCTTGCTCAGGTTCAGGGAGTCTCTTGACTGAAAAGGGAAAGTGTAACAATTCCTTGAAGACTGTTGGCACCTGAAGTGGGAGAGCTATCCATTTTGATATTAACCTTGGTACCAAATGATCCCCATGCTAGCACCCTGGTTACACTGTGAGTCTTTGTCTCCAAACTATTAGTAAAAAGTCCAGCTAAATCACCATCAGAATGTCATACAATAGGTTCCTACAAATGTTCTATGAAAAAAGGGTCAAACCATGAAGTAGAGCCTATAGATAGCAATAGCAAGTACATTTCTAAACATCTGTCAGTGAACTAGCACTCCCTGAACGGTTTACAATGTGTAAGCCAATTGCCCCCCACTAACCTATGAAAGGATGGAAGGCTGAGTGGACCTAGGAGCCGTGCAGGATCGAACTCACAACCTTGTGGCTGCAGTACCAACATTTAACCACTGTGCCACCAAGACCCCTTCAGTTGGTCTTGACCACCTGTGTTAGATATGATTGTGTAAAACATTCTTTAGTAAAGGTACTGATAATCTATTTCCTACCCCTGGCCAGACCTTAAAAGCGGAAATGCTGTTTCTTTCACTTTTTCTCTGGGGGGGGGGTCTCTGTCACTTATGGGCACCTATACACACTGATCTCAGAATGTTCTTAGAGCTAGGAGTGTTTTGGCAGTAATGTCACTTAATAGCTATAGGCAGCTCAGTCTTATTCCCTCAGTTCTGTTCTAGCTGCCTCAGCAGGAACATCAGATGTAATAGAGTAACAGGAACATTTTTATTCAATCATTTTAGTCTAATTTATCAATCTTGATCTTTGAGCATATTTCCTTTTCAGTTTGAAGGGTGCTGGATAAATTTCCACACCTGCCCTTTGAAGGATTATGGACTGTTATGTTTTGCTAACTGGGTTACTTGCACCATTGACTTACATCACCAGCTGATCAAAAAGCCAGTTCCACTTGTGATGTGGCAGTGTTACTTTTATGAAAGGAGTGCTGATTTTGGAAATCGATAATGTGACCACATGGTTGCAGTCATCAAAGTTTATTCAGCGTTCTGGACTAAATGCTCAAGTGGAAACAGATGCCTCTTTGCGGGTGTACTATACTGTGTTCAGTGCTAGCTTGACATTACCACCTGCTTGGATTAGTTAATATGCCAGACTTATCCACGTGAATCACAAACACCACAAAGGCAACAAATAGGTTGTTTGCCTGTAACTGTGGTGGTTTGAGTGGTCACCTGTGAATTCGCACAGCCCACCTACTTCTCAGCATCCTGCTCTTATTTCAGAAGTATGCTATTGTGGCAGACTGGAAACTGAAGGAATTAGATCAAACTGGCTATACTTGAGGCTGAATGAATGGGGTTATTGCCACAATGCCTTACTTCTATAAAATTTGGAGGATGGAGTGCTCGAATACAGCGTCACCAGCATCTGAGTTCGCAAACAACCAATCAGAGAATCATGGAAGCAATCTGTTCCTTTGTTGTCCAAGTCCAGCTGGAAAATAATTGACCTTACCTCAGAGGACTCAAAAGATCTTGGTCCATTTTGATTTTTGTAACATTCTCTGGATCACACCTAATGCTCACCTACTCTCTAGTGTTTTCAGAACTCCACCATCAAAAGTGGATCAAACCCAAAACCTCTGCAGCACATCAGTCACTGTCTTAGTCACCATTATTTTGGGACTGTTCCTTACTGTTCCAGTGAAGAATTGAGGTGGTCATATCTATGGAAAAAACTCCATTGAGTGAACAACTGCTATCCTCTTTTACTATTGCTTACAATGTGATTGTTGAAATCTGATCCTCCTGATATTGTTAGACTACAACTTCCATTATTCATGACCATCAATTCTGATGGATAGGGTTGAAGAAAGCTGCAGTTCATATACATCTAGAAGGCCTTACATTTATGTACCACTGAGATTAACAGTAATAGAATACTAATCATATTTTTTGAATATAGCCAAACTATGAGTTAATATAGAATGTACTTTTAGGATTGTGTACTTCTACCAAAAAAACAAAACAAAACAAAACACCCAACTATGTGGCTTTTCTTTCTTCAGTTAATAAAATCAACATCCTTTCTTTGCCTAATGAGATGAACATTTAGAACAAAGTGTATTTGCACATGGAATTGACAATATATATAGAACTATACACTTCTTGTATATAGAAGTAATGTGTCATAAGGCAGTGGCTCCATTGAGGTAGCAATCTCTATGAGACTGGGGTCCATTTTTCTGGTTGACTGACTGCTTGAGGCTTGCCTCCCAAAGGACCAGTGGCCAAAGGCAAAGTGAGATAAGCTCTGTGGAATGTTTTTTTTTTAAAAAAAAATAAAATTAATACATTGATTAAATCACATTTAAATATGTGAAACGGGCAGCAAATGATGTCATTTTCTTATAAATTTATTAAATATATGATTTTAATTATGATAGAAATTAATGTTAAGGAATAAAGTCTGCCCACCCTCTATAAGAAAACATTCAGGAATAGCTGTGTTGGCCATTTAACAAATGCAAACAAAAACCCATCAATGATACCTTTATTGGCCATCTGAAATGCACAATATACTTGTTGCAAACTTTCAAAGCTCCATGGGCTTCTTCATCAGGCAAAATGTTACAAACTGAACAGGAGAAAAAAAAATAATTGGAGATGTTAACCAAATGCCTGCATGTTATTTCAATCCTTAGTAAAGATGGTATACTGGGGAGGACATATTTTGTGCAGGCAGACATCTCCTCCTTCTGGCCATGCGGCAATAGGGAGATCTTCAAACCCACTACAAGAGTTATTATTTGCAAATATTAATTTGTCTTTAATTTGTTGTATATTGCTGCATTCATTACATTTAATGTAGGATTAAAATTAATTTATTATAGAATAAATGAAGGTATCAAAGTTCTGTTTATTCTAGAATAGTTTTTAATAAAAAATTAGAAGCCATAAAATTTTCACTTGCTGTAGAGTAGCACAGACAGTGGCAGCAGAAGCATCAGATTAAAGATGTCTTATTCCAGTTGACTGGGAAAATACTTGAAATGCTTTTAAATGCTTACAAAACCAAAATTTCTGCTTGATTGCTAATGGACAAAGTAATTGACTATGTTAGTCAGCTGCACAGGGTAATTAACAAGGAGTTTGCTTTAAAAGTCATTTGCACTTGTGCTGCTGCATTCAGTAGTTTGGTGACAGATTTTTTTGGGTGAGGTTAAATATCCCACAGACTGCATTTTGCCCACCCTTGGGATATATGTGGTTCTTATTTTCTGATTGCAATATTTTCACTATTAAAAACTATTCAGTCTGCATTTGAGTTTCTTATCTTGCACACCACTGCCTACTCTACAGGTTGAACAGAACAGGATGCATTGTAAAGATAAAATGAACAGTTTGATCCTGACTGTAGCTTGCAGAACGGGACATCTGTTGAGTTACAGCATAAAACATTGAAGCCAAGCTCCAGTGTAAGCATCAAAATTGTTCTCTAGAAGACAGCTGTAGCCTAGAAAAGACCACGGAATGCCCTTCATGAATCTTTGAAAAGCTCAGACTTGAACCCACTTTTGTTATCCCAAGTTTTCATTTGTAGTTGAAAATATCTGTCTCTCCCAGGAGGAAGGATGGTTAGAAATCCCAAGATCTTTGAGGGAAAATATTTATTTCAAGAAACCTAAACAGAGGAATGAGACAAAATGATGATAACTGTCGTTCATTGTTTGAAACAATTAAATTCTTCCCCCTAGGTTTGTTCCAAAGAATGTTGTACTGCTAACTCAAACATTTTGTTTCCAAACTAAATATATTAACAAATCTCACTGTCACTCTTCTAATGTATTTTTTGTAATGTATTTATAGAATTCCATCCAATTTTAAAACTTCAATTTCTTCTTTTTATTCTCAGGGATAAAATATTTAATAATTATAACATTACTGTCAAAAGTGTTCTTACACCAGGTTCCTATAAGAACTTTGGGGCCCTCATAAAAGCCTATTTCAAACAGGAAAGCTTGAACAGAATCCCTCATTCCCCAGCCCCACTGGAATTATTGAACTGAATTGGCATCAGCTCCACTTCAGATAACATCTCCCCCTATGGTGCTTGTTCTTCTCTCCCCTCTTTCTCTGAGGTGCTTCTACGCAGCATGTTTGGGTGCCTCAGGAGGTTGGTTTCCTAAGGCAGCACAAGTTTGCCTTTTCCTCATGCAGTTGTGCCACTGTTGCTTTATAGACAAAAAAGGGTATGGAAGATGTACCAATGGCAGCAGTGGGGTTGGTGAGAACTGCAGAGAAAGGGTTTATACACAATAATGGGAAATGTTCCAAGATCTTGCAATTATTTTTCAATCCCAAAAGAAGTCGTATTACTTCCTGTATCAATCCAAGGCAAGTTTGGCAGTACTAGCTCATCTCTACTAACTGCTGTATTTTCTGTCTCCAACAGGCAGTTATTAGTTAAGTATTAGTATTTAACATTATGGTTATAATTTGTTCTTGTGCATATTTTTTGCTGTGATGTTGCTTCTGGTGCAGTTTCAAAAGAGCTACTACTTCATTGAAATAAAGACACTTCTTCATTGGTTGTGCCATGTGTCAGTTTGATCAGTTAGGAAAGAAAGAGCCATGACAGGAGGAGGGGGATTCTCTATCTAAGTACATGGTGCTTTACAAAGAATGAGAGGAAAGGTCTCCCTCTAATTAGGAGTTAAAAGCTAGAAATATTACAAAGAAAAAGAGTTGAATATTTTGGCAGAATATTATTATAATGTTGTTGTCTACACTACCAAATAACTTTTGCACATGAAAGCATAAAAGTTAAAAAGCCTTGCTATTTGGATCTCTTCTTCCTGAAATTAAATTAGCTGTTACTTATATTTCCAAGATGAAACTTTAAATGTTACCTGATTAACTTCCCTGAGGATTCGATATTCTGAAAAGAAGCTGCTGTCAGAAATTATAATGTTTGTGTTTTTGGCTTTTGTAGGAGGAAGATACCAACTAGAAATAAAAATTCCAGAAACTTATCCATTTAATCCTCCCAAGGTAAGTGAGCATAATTCTTTGAAGAACTCCCTGGATTGTTTCTGCGTGGTAGACGTTTTGTTGATGCATTGTTGCCCACCACTCAGATCCTTTTACAGATAAAAACAAAATAATTAATTTGTAATTACTTTCTGTTAGTGGTCTCTGATCACAAAAAGATGTACAGGCAAAGGCAAACCTTTGTATTTGAAGTAACCTCATTGTGAAAGGTTTTTCCCCCCTTTGCTCTCTGGGGGATCTTTGTTGTTATTAGATTGTTCATTTAGTATTTGACGTATAATAGTAGAAATGTTTAGATCGAGAATTCATAGATGCAGCCTTGCAGATGTTGTTGGAGTGTAGTGCCCATTGATACAAGCCAGCACAGTCAGAGGTGAGGAATGCTTGAAGTTGCATTTGTCAGCAGCATTTGAGAAGCCTTAGTTTGCTCACACCCTGATTTAGAGATAAATTTTTATTGTAGCGGTAAACTGTATATTCTTGGTGGTTTATAGTCACTCTTGAAGCAGGTAAAAGTTGCTGTTTTCTGTGGTGACTGATACGAAGAAATAGTAGAGAAGAGGTCAGTTCTGCAGTCTTGCTGTATCATAGTATTCATGGTGCATTCGTTCACCAGATAAGTCAGGTAACTTGACTGATATTTACACCTACTTTCTTATAGCAAAGATATTAAACCTCTCCCTTTTAGAGATGTGTCAGTAGCTTAGTGGTAGAGCACATATTCTACATATTCCAACGATAATTTCTCTTTTATGTTCTAGGTGCGGTTTATCACAAAAATATGGCACCCTAATATTAGCTCAGTCACCGGGGCTATTTGTTTGGATATCCTAAAAGATCAATGGTAAGGTTGTGCATAAAATTCTAGAAAATATCATTGGATAGCATACAATTGGATTGCTGTCTGTTGCAGAAGCAGTTTAAATAAGTTACATTTTTTTAGGGCTTGATAGCCATTACTGACAGTGACTGAAGAGATCTCTGCTCATTATCACCTTTTATTTTACAAATTTTGAAATGTTTTTCTAAATGAAACCAAACAATATCTTGGCAATTTAGAATGTCTCCTTCACATTATTTCTGGTACTTCTTAGTTTTCATGCAAGCACTGTTTGCTGTGAAAATCTGAATTCACAAGCTATGGCCAGTGCTAACCTACAGACCATGGCTTTTGAAAATATTTCAGAGTGATTTCAGATTGTAGTTCTGGGTTGCTGTTAAAAGGAGATCGCTTCTGGTGGTCATCTCTGCGTGGCCAGTTTACATATGTGGGCCTCCCTGTGCCTGTGCAAAATGTTTGGAACATATGAGAGAGCTGAATGGGTGTCTTTGGCAGTAGTCTCACTTCCTTTTCTTTGTGTGCTAGTACAGTGGTACCTCGGGATACGAATTACCCAGCTTACGAATTTTTCGGGATACGAATAAATCCCATAGGGATTTATTGTTTCGGGTTACGAACGTTTTTTCGGGTTACGAAAAAACGCCGGCGCTGTTTTAAATGGAGCCGCGGCAGAGCCGCGGCTTTTTTTCCCATTAGCGCCTATGGCAATTCGGGTTACGAAGGTTTTCGGGTTACGAAATTAGCCGCGGAACGAATTAATTTCGTAACCCGAGGGAGCACTGTACTTCTCCTTCCATGCTCTGGATGATACAGAAGAATAATCAATAATCACATGGGTTATATGATTATAAAATGTTATATAACCCATATGATTGTGATTTATTCCTCTGCAGCATCCAGAGAATCAAAGGAACGTTACAGATATTGAGTACAGTGGGGCCTTGTTATCTGTGGACTTGCCATCCACGGATTTGAGCATCTGTGGACAGCAGGCCTGCATCATCCCCTATGGCGGCACTTAAATCAACAGGTGACTTAAAGGCACATACACACATATGCCAGATAAACTTAATAAAAGAGTAGTAAATTGAATGATATGTAATATATAGATATTGATATAACGATACGTGTTCCTTACAGAAATGTCTTCACTTAGGGATAGGACTAGATGAGGCATCCTTAAAGCCAGAGTGGACAGATAGTACTGCTAAATGTGCTTAAAGATGCATGAGAAAACCTTTTTTCTGGAGGTGTTGCATGAAATGGCGTTGAAAATAAGGAAATGAGTAATGAAGTAGTTGAAAATGGAAGCTGATTCCAGAAATTTACAGAGTATTTTCCACTTGACATGATAAAGATTTAGATGTTTTAGGTTTAAGAGTTTCTGCTCAATATTTCAGTGCCATAGCTGGTATAGAATTATCGCCCTCATAGTCAGTCTTAGGGACTGCAGGTTGAGTACTTCATTTCCCCTTGGCGAACTCAACAGATCTACCCAGTTTAGGAGCCTTTATAAATTCATCCTGATATCAGCATGAGGGGAACAAATCGCATCTGCCATGGTGAGCAGGTTGTCACCAGAATACACCAGACATTGTCATGTTAGATATTTGAAAGTACCCTCCTGATTAGAGGGAGAGGAGAATACACATGTAGCAGAGGGCCATCTCAATTATGAAGATAGTCTACACTGATTGTGTCCCATGATCATCTCACTTGTGATAATGGGCACTGTGCGGTTCTGTAGAAAAATATAACGATAATATAGTTGCATGCAAAAAATTGGTTGAAAGGCCTAGAATCATAGAATCGTAGAGTTGGAAGAGACCGCTAGGGCCATCCAGTCCAACCCCCTGCCATGCCTGCTTGAGAAGTGTCATTTATGAGGCATTGAGCTGGAATAACTGAGCAAACTGGAGCCTTAGGAGATGTTTTGTAATGAGGCAAATCTATCTGGTAAAGCCTCATTTCCAATGGTTCAGCATGAGGTGGTGAAAAGCACTTGACTGGATACCACCCTGTTTGTGTGGTACATTATGGTGATATTGTTGGTAATGATCTGGATTTCCCTGCTGAAATTCTCAATGACTTGACACTGATTCAGCCACACAGATGTGATTGCACATGCCTACTAATCTTTGGAATCTGTAAGTATAGGCTGAGGTTGTCAGTTTCTGAGATAAATGCACCTGTGGTCAACTTCTGGAGGATTTTTATGTGTGCAAACATAAAATTTTGTGTACAAACTTTAAAAAAACCACCTGTGTGAGTTTTAATGAGTGGGCACTTATTCTCTGAATTTGTGACATAGGTCCAAAACACACTGCAGAAATAATCCAGTTTGACACTGCTTTAACTGCCCTAGCTCAATGCTAGGGAATTCAGGAAACTGTAGTTTGGGAGATATTTAACCTTCTGTCAGAGCCCTGGTGCCACAATAGACTACAATTATCAGGATTCCCTAGCACTAAGCAAGGGCAGTTAAAGCAGTCTCAAACTGGATTGTTTCTTCAGTGTGTTTTGAACCATAGTCTCTAGCACTGACAGAGCTCTCTTCTCTGTTTAGAGCACCCCTGCCTTGTACTGGAATCTGTCAAAGTCCCAATGAAGTTGATATTCTTCGTGGGCTCTGTGACTCACATAAATGGGTTATCCGCCTGCGCAGTGCATCATTTTGAACCTTCGGGAACTGTTATGCAAGTGTTTTGCCCACTCACCTGTCCACCTGTCAGACATGCTTCCTACCTAACACGGCAGTTCCTTTTTGTCTGCCACAGTAGCAGCGTTGTCAAATCCTCATGGAGCATTTTTACTATTTTTGATCAATTACTACAGTAAATTCGACAATGGGATTGTTTATAACATTCAGCACATCATACAAACATTTATATTCCAGCATATCATACAAATAAAATAAATAAATGTTTTAACAGATATGGTATTTCTCAGTGTTTTGGTGATGTTTATTCTCTCTGGTTGGTTTAAGGACTTCAGACATATTTGACCAAAGTTCTGCCTCACCGACTGTTGATTTGGTAGATTTAAAATTCCTTCATAATGGCCTTTAAGAAGTGTATGGAGTGTTCCAGCAAAATCCCTGAGAAGGTTAGACATAAAAAAATATCTCCTTTGTTTAGGGGAAGGGCGTAATGTGCACTCCTTTGGGCACTGCCAAGTCTTTATTCCACAAACCCAAAGAAATACAGAAGCGAGGTTAAAGGCACTCCTATGGGATCATGCATTAGGCGCAGCAACCCAGGAACAAATCTATGCCAAGCACCTCAGTGTCTTATCCTCCAGCTCTGCCCAGGGCTACTTCAACTCCAGCACCCTCGATCTTGTGATATGGTTGCCCTTGAAATGATCCCTTGTGGAATCTGCTTTTGCTCTGTCGAAATGGAAACCACAATGAGACAGACTGTTTTTGAAGCTGTCACTGGATATACCATATATACTTGTCTATAAGTCTAAAAATTTATGTCCAAAAATTGACCCCAAAATCCTAGGTTGGTTTATTTATGGGCCAGTATGGTAATTTGATAGCACTCTTTCAGATTTCCCCATGCAGTTTCTTTTTGTCCTGAGCCAAGCAGATAGAATCCTTGGATGATTGGTTTAATAACCCTTCTTGCACTCGCACACTTTGCTGTTGCGGGAGTGAAGGCTGAAACACTGAAGACTCGTATTGATTGCTGCTTCCTTCTTGCAGCTCACATACACACACTGAAGGAGCCTCCAAATTTTACACCTTACCTGTCCATTGGTCATGTCAAAATCCATAATTTTGGCCCCCAAACCTGCCCTCGACTTATTCTTGAGGTTGACTTACAGTCAAGTCTATATAATATACCCAATCCATTATATAAACCAAATCCACTAACACCTGGCTGATCCTAAAATATATCTTGGTTGCGATATAATCTCTTTAAACCACAGATAAGTGGCACAAAAAGAAGTAAAAGCCTGAAGACATCAAACCTGATATTCCCAGCAATTAATTACCTTTGGGTTCTTCAGAACATTTGCTGACAGAAGGAGTGTCAGTTCTGGTCTTAGCACCACAAAGAACTGATCCTGTGGTTGTTTCAGGAGGAGTGATTGGGGATTCACCAGCATTACTGTAGCTCACAATTTTGGAAGCAGTGTCACAAAGGCCTTTTACTCCATTGGGAGAGGTTTCCATGGTGGTTTCAGACCCTCACATTCAACCACTTCTACCAATAGTGACACCACAAATTGGGGAAGGGTGCAGGGAACATCGCTCCCAATCTCGTAACAAAGGGTGTCAGGGATGTTGTTCTTTGTTCTAATCCATGTCCCCGTTGAGTTCATTGGGTTTCTAGTCTTGAAATCCTCATCTTGAAATATGTTCACGGATTGTCTGGCAGAGATGCAGAATTAGGTCAGATTATCAATGGTGTACCTTGTAAAAATGTGTGTGGCAATGGAGAGGCCAAACAGCAGATCTCTGAGGTTATTCTGTCTCTAAATTGCTCAGGAGAACATAAAATAAAAACAATTTATGCAGTTTAGAACAGTTAATAAACAACAACACGATAAGATAAAAAAAGAGATTAAAACCAATTAAAACATTTTAAGCAAATTTAAACTCTTGCATATATGTAGATGTCAGTGCTGATGTCAGTGAGGGCTTTACTGGAAGGATATTCCAAACCATAGTGACCCAATAAAGAAAACCCTTTCCTTCATTCGCCCATAGTGAATTGGCCCCATTGGTGGGATATAGAGGAGGGTGCCTTCAACAAATGACAATCCTCAGGCAGGCATCTATAAGGAGAGTTGTTGTTGTTGTGTGCCTTCAAGTCTTTTCTGACTTATGGCGATCCTATTATGGGGTTTTCTTGGCAATTTGTTTAGAGGAGGTTTGCTATTGCTTTCCCTTGAGGCTGAAAGCATGTGACTTATCCAAGATCACCCAGTAGGTTTCATGGCTGAGCTGGGAATCGAACCCTGGTCTCTGGCATTGCTGTCCAGCACTCAAAACACTATGCCATACTGGCTCGCTCTATAAGGAGGGGCATGCTCTCAGGCACTGAGATTGCAAGCTTTTTAGAGCTTTAATAGCATCACCAACACTTCAAAGTTAGACTGGAAGTATATGGACAGCATGAGCAGTTACTTGAAAGTTATATAGTTTCTGTGCATGTTCCATCTGAGTGCTTTAGCTGCTGCATTTTGTACTAGTCATCTACGAGGGCAGCTCAAAGTAGAGGGCATTGCTGCAGTCTAATTGGGAAATTATCAGAGTATGAGTGGCTATGTTATCCCTGTTTTAGAAAGTCTGCAGCTGGTGCCAAGCCTTCCAAAATGGGGGATCTGCCTGGGTGTCCAGTGACAGAATTGGATTTAGGAGGACTCCCAAGCTGTGCACCTGTTCTTTCAGGGAGGCCATCCAGGGCATATTCATTTCCCAGTTGGCACATCCGAGAACTACCAATATATAGATGTCCTATTGGTATTCATGGACCTGCTGGAAGTAATTGGCTCTGCTTTGTATCTCACTCCTGCTGATTCTGGTCAAGAATTCGTCTGAATCTTACAGCAGCTAGCATTACCTACTCTCTGAGGAGAAACATTTCCAAAGAAACATAGACCAGCAAAGGCCAACTGAAAAAGCTGTCCCCTGGCTCTCTTCTTGTTGGCTTGGCTGCAGCCACTCACTCTTCCACTTGCAATAGTTAGTCTTCTGCTGCAAATCTTGGGAATCAGGTAGGCAATAAAACAAAACACATGATTGTTTAAACCAGTCTTCTCTTTAAAAAAAACTGGGAGAACAGCTTGGATAAAAATCATGTTGGAGGTTTTCATGCTGATGTCTCAAACATTTAGTATACACCATTTTTCTTAGGTACAGTACTAGAAAGTATCAGGAGTAGAATTTTGTCAGTTTGTATCCCTTGTTGTTCAGATGATTATCTTTCCTTTGTGCTCCAGGGTAGGCATAAAACAGTGATGGTGAACCTTTTATAGAGACTGAGTGCCCAAATTTAGTGGCTTTCTTGCACTGGGTATCATTTGGTGCAGGGGGGGTGGTATTTCACCTTCTGGGAGTGGTGAGAAGCAATTTATAGTCATGTGCCCTGTAGATCTGGGGGGGGGGGGAATAAGTGTGGAAATGATTTCTCCTCTCCCTATAGTTGCCACCCTTGGTGTGTGTAGACTGTTGAGAATGATTCTATTTTTTTCACGGTCAATATTATACCTTAGCATTAAGCTAATGTCCAAGCATTTGTTGTCGTGACTGAGCTTTTCATTTGTTTCGGTGCTGAATAAACTCTTTTCATCAAAACAAAGTAAAATGTATGTATGGTGAAAGCTCCACTAAATGTACTCAGGTATGCTTGTTGTGTGTCTTCAAGATGTTTCTAACTTATGGCGACCCTATCAATGGGGGTTTCTTAGCACAATTTGTTCAGAGAGGGGTGACTTGGCCTTCCTTTGAATCTGAGAGAATATGACTTGCTGAGGTCATCCACTGGGTTTCCATGACAAATGGGGTTTTTAACCCTGATCTCCAGAGTCCTAGTCCAGTGCTCAAACCACTACCATGCTGGCTGACTCAGGTATGCTGCCTGAAGGGTATTGCCCAAGCCAAAATTTCTGGTTTTCAGTGAATGGAATGATGTGCTGTGTTAATTTGTTAGCCTACCAAATAATGAACTTCAGGCTGATGAATCAAAGCCAGGGTCCTGTGAGCGTTTGCAAGCCTGATAGCAGGATATCCTTAATGAAATAGCCACTTAATGTATTAAGTAAAATTGGCTACCCGTCTAGTCAATTGCCTTCTTTTTCAGAAGGAGTGGAATGCTGCCAACTTTTAAGCCTGCACTGAGCCATGTCTACTCTGATAGAATTTGGCAGAAGATGATAGAAGAGAATCTGTAGTGATTTTCCTTGATGTAGGAAGGAAGTTTGCTGTGATTGCTGCACCATATGTAACAAAGATGGTAGCATGGGAATAGATATTAGAGCTATAGACTGGATCTGTATCCATTTGAAGGTTGTGTTTATGCACTTTTCTTTAGGTTTCTGTGTCTCTTGTGCCTGTGCTGGTGCCATTCTGTCTCAGAAGGACTTTACATCATCCAGTGGAGGATTGGTGCTTGTTAGCAGCCAGTACTTGTGGGAAAACAGTGAGTTGTCTGGAGATGCTGAGAAAGGAAGACTCAGAGTCATAAACAACAAAATTGTCTTGAGCAAATTATGTGAGACTGGTGGTTTTCTTCCTTAGATGGATCTTTATTTTTTAATGTACTAATTTTTGTGAAATCAAAGGCTTCACAAGTCTTAAAAACCCACAAAAACAATGCATTAACTCTTGTGGAGAATGATCATGTAGTTATATGTATTGGTACTGATTAGATTATTGGTTATCATAGCTGGCATTGAAGGTGACATTGTAATATGTATTAGAGGCTATTGTGGCATAGTGAAGAGAGCAGGCAGAAGCTGAATTGATTTTGATTGAAGTTATATGGAGATGATGAATGCCACTGTGGTAACAGTTTGTTGCTGATGGAGCAAATGTATGTGTGACTCCAGTTGATTTAACAGTGATAGCTAAGAATTTGATTCTTGAAGATTTGTAGCCAAGGAGACATTGCTTTTGATGCCACTGTAGTACTTCTCCAATTATTTTTGGACTACATAGAGTACCAAGGACCATCCAAATGGTAACAACTTGCATAAATCAGGGATCTCATCTCCCTGCTCTTATGAACTGTTCTGCAATCAAGTTTCTAGGCACAATGTTTTGAAAGGGAGAGGGGGGGACTAATACAAGCTTGGGGGGTAATTCCTAAACCTGGATCTGGAGCAGTGTTGGTAATGCCTCTCACTAGTTCAGGTACATCTATAGGGAGATGAATATTCAGTTGGCACTCCATATCTGTAGATTCTGCATCCTGGATTCAGCCATCAATGGCTTGAAAGAATTTTTTTTGTTTTGTTCAAGATCCAAAAAGAAAACGACATTTTACTACACCATTGTACTTGAGCATCCCTGGATTTTGGTATCCGCAAGGGTCTTGAAACCAGACCCCAGCAGATGCCAAGGGTTCACTGTACATTCCAGGATTAAGAAAATTGAGAAGACATAGGTTTCTCCATGGCCACATCCTCCCAATTGGATCAAACATATTGCTCACCTAACAGAGGAGGTCTGCATTGTGGGCTTGGTTCCGGAGACCTTAGTGTTGGTAGTGAGCTTATGTAGTTGCTTTATTATAGAAAAAGTCCAGTGTATTTTAGACTGTCTATATTTTTATGGCCTAAATGAGCTTATGTGGAACACTAGTGCTGCATAGATCCACCAGGAGACTGCTTGAGAAGTTGTAAAACCAAGAGAAGTTTGGATAGGATTTCTTCCACTGAATTCAGCTTTTATTTGTGTTTCTTATTTTTCTTTGTCTCCTCAGAGACTGTTGTAAATGATCTCATCACCGTACTTTTAAGTCTTTCGACCCATGACCTGATAGGGATGATCAAACCCAATGTTGTTCCATCAAAATCACCTTGACACTTTTGTCTTTGATGGTATTGAAGTTGGGAGAGCTTTCAGTAACACTTTGTCTTTGAACACTATCAAAGAATGACTAATACCAGTTTTGCCATGTGACTGAAATTTTTTGATACCATGTCCTGTTGGTTGTAACAGGAATTAAAGCTTTATATTAATTGGGCATTTGCTGAGATGGTGTGGGAGGAGACCTCATAATGGTACTAGTTTTGACTTTTGATTTTGCTGAAACACTTTGAGAGGAAAGCTCAAGTTTTTTCAAAGTTTGGCATATAATTTTACCGCCCATTTTTACTACTCTGGGAGGTGATGCTCAAACAAAGTGATGTTTCCCCACGGCGTGCACCATCTGTCAGAGGCACATTCACACCACATTTAGTGTATTACTTCAAGAGAAACTTTGGGATTATATTGGGGCATGGCAGCATCACCAAGGAGAGAAGAAATAAAGAGATATTATATCATGAATCTCTCTTTTTTAAAAAAACTTTTTTAAAAAGAAAAAATTAATGAATATTCAGCTAATTGATGGAGTGTTCTCAAAACACTGCTCTTTGAGAGGGAGTTGAAAAGAAACTAAGGTGTGTTGGAGGAAATAATAGTGATTTGTGCAATAGAGGAGGCAGTACCACAGTCAAAAGATGCTTTCTTCGCTATAGAACATCCCAAATGTTTTCTGTAGACAGGCAGACCCATATGTGTGAGTCACAGAGACCACAGAGAAGAATCATAGATTGATAATTTTAATGGCAAACAATGGTAAGTGAAAAATAGGAACGGAAGGTGTGAAGAACAAGAGGGAAAGAGAGTATCCTGGAAGTGCTTCCATTATCAAACCATTTGTTTAAATGGAGCTAACTCATGGAAGGATATAGAATATTAAGCTTGTTTGATTTCTGTTTAGGTTTACAGTTTGTTCTATATAGCTGTGTTATGTTATGGAGTAACACATAGTTATTCTTAGATGGTCCCTAAGATTTTATCACATTTTAGACGTTACTAATAAAATGATTTTCTCTCCTAGTCTTTGCATCATTCTGTCCACAGTTTCTTAAATCATGAGTAGTGTAATCTAGAATGCATTTCTTGTAGCTTGAATAAAAGTAAAAGAGCAGAAAACATAAACTAAGGGCACAATTTTTGCTTATCAGGAAAGATTATTTCTTTTCACTGTGTCAGACTGACAGTTGGCATGTTGGAACGATTTAGCCAAATTGGTATGTGATAAAATGGGTCTATGGGTAATTCTAGTTTTGAATTCAGTGCTAACTGTTTTGATTAATGGATTGCTTGTATATAGACCTATATCTGGATTAGTTCTCATTGAGGGTTTAGACTGCTTTAGTCTGAAAATGGGGGTCACATGGTTGAATATTCTCTCTGCATAGAAAATTTGGCATCAAGGAGAAGGTGTTTAGTATGATAGAAAAGCAAGAGCAAGTACATTTCTATACCGCTTATCAATGCACTTAAGCACTCCCTAAGCGGTTTACAATGTGTAAGGTAATTGTCCTCAACAAGCTGGGTACTCATTTTAGCGACCTACGGAAGGCTGCAGGCTGAGTGACCCCGGAGCCCTGCCTGGGATCGTACTCACAACCTTGTGGCTATGAGTGGCTGCAGTTCCGGTGTTTAACCACTGTGTCACCAGGGCTCCTGATAGTTTTCTATGTAGGGATTTTTCTCCACCCTCTCTGTAGTGAGCCATTCCCTCACGGAAGACCCTATCTGCAGTATTAAAATTGATGTAATCCAACCATAGTTTTAGCATTTTAGTGCAAAGTGAGTTGTAGTTTCAACTTCAGTGTGAAAATATGCATCATGTATGCTTGTGTTTCACTTTTGTATTTAGCCATATGTGACTTATACAGTTGGCAAAATGTCATAAATAATTTTGCTGCACAGTTTTGTTGATGGTTAACCTGATTGAGTATCATAGTAGGCAAAAATTATTTAACATACAGTTACACGTTTAACAGCATCATAGGCACATTGGTGTTAATCTATTTGATATGTGAATCATTCTCTTTCTGCTAATAGTTTAATATAGAGGGAAAAGTTTAATATAGAAGAAATGTCATAAATAATTTTGCTGCACAGTTTTGTTGATGGTTAAGCTGATTGAGTACCATAGTAGGCAAAAATTATTTAACATACAGTTACACATTTAACGGCATCATAGGCACATTGGTGTTAATCTATTTGATATGTGAATCATTCTCTTTCTGCTAATAGTTTAATATAGAGGAAAAAGCTATGAGCTCCACTCATCTTGTTTCTTAACTTGTATTCTAGGGCTGCAGCAATGACTCTAAGGACAGTCTTGTTATCACTGCAAGCACTCTTGGCAGCTGCAGAACCTGATGATCCCCAAGATGCAGTAGTGGCAAATCAGGTACAGTATTTGGGGAGATTGTCATTTTCTTTGTTTGTAAACCCTGTTTTTCTCCCAAGTTTTCTCTTTCGCAAGCTTTGGTTTGTTAACTGTAGAAAACAAGTCAAGGAAGTATTTATACTCAGAGCACTGTATAGTGAATACACACTTGGGCCTAAATCTAATAGGGAGTCCCAGTTAAAGTAAACTTGTTAATTGCTCAATTTTAAGTCAACTCTTATGTTAATTCTATTGCTTCAAAGGGCATATGCTGGCTAGGACTAGCAATTGGATTTAGACAATGGGAATATCTGAAAATGAGGTATCACCAGAGTGATAGTACATATCCAAAATAAATAAAAATCTTCTACAGTGACCATTTTAAAAAATATATTCTATAAATGCACCAACAAAGTCATACTCGTATCCACTTTTTAAAATCAAAATTGTCTCTCCAAAGTGTTTCACATAAAGACTTCTATACGAAGGATGTGAAAAGTATTTTTTTATGTTTTTGTTTTATGTTTTATGTTTTATCCTTGTTGTTTTATGTTTTATCCTTACCGTTGGTTGTGCTGTCTAGGGTTTCTGGGGACTGCGGTCCAACATCATCTGGAAGACCAATCATCCCTGCCCCAAGTGGTTCCTTCAGTTGCCAAGTTTTAAAAATTACACAGTTTGGGGAATCTGTAATTTTTTTTAAAATGAGATTTGTGGTGTTAGAAGCTTTTTTCCCCTTTTTCTTAGAAGTCAGTCCTATTGTGTGAACTTCAAAGGGCATGTGTACATAATGGCTTTGTGAACCTGCTTTTCAGCTTGTAGCCACATGCAGAACATGCCAGTAAACTAGGTAGACATGAAACGTATCCAGGTAGCCATGTTGGCCATACAGCAAAATAAAATAAAATAAAAAATCCACAAACAGTGATACATTTATGGGCCCTAAAAAACCCATCCTTCAATTTTTCAAAGCTTCACTGGCTTCTTCATCAGTCAAAGATGTTAAAAATCATACAGGAGAACAAAAGTGATGATGGGCATTCCTGTTTATTTCAGTATTAAGGACTGGAGCACTGCTTCGGTGCAGCCTCCAGCTGCTTTGGAGGCGTGCATCATGTAAACACCACACCTCCAAAGCGGCCAGAAGCAGCTTCATTTTGATTTTTTATTTTGCCTCGATGTTAGAGTCATGGGGTATACATTTTGTCTCAGATGTTGCTTTTATTATTAAGATGATCAAAAGGGATCTCAGTGTGGGCTGTGTATATTGTGCATTTTAGTTAGTCCAATAAAGGTATCATTATTTTGCAGATTTTGAATAGGTAGAGATACCAGTGGTGAAGCACTGGATTCGGCAGGAGCAGGGGGACTCTGGCAGATGCAAACTGGGACAGGGAAACGTGTCACCCCCAGACCCTCTATTTCCCATTCTTGACATAGGCATACATATCCCAGATGGGTGCCAAGATAATGACAGCTGTGAAAAAGATCCTTTGTGAGGGAAACTTGAGGCAGTCTGAATATAAACATTGTCCTTAAATTTGAATAGTTGTATGAATTTGCTTATCTTTCTTTCCTTCTCTGGTATAGTACAAACAAAATCCAGAAATGTTTAAACAGACAGCTCGGCTTTGGGCACATGTGTATGCTGGAGCTCCCGTTTCTAGTCCAGAATACACCAAAAAGATAGAAAATCTTTGTGCTATGGGCTTTGATAGGGTAAGTATTGATTATTTCAACAACTCAGAGAAGATGTGTTATAGATTTCAGGTTAAAAGGCTGCTTACTTAAGATATTGTCTCTGCTTCCCTTCCCTCCCCCATTTGCTTAGGTGAAGTTCTGTCAGAATCCATTTATATTATGTTGTGACTAAAAATATTTCTTGGGGTTCCGTTTAATATATAATTCTCTCTTGAGTAGCTGACTTTGATTTAGCTGTGCTCAAACTAATGTGTGAACTTCATTGTGCTGCCGTTGAGTTCGTATGAAGAACAGGTGTAATTCTGACTTCCGTAACTTTTTTGTCTTTGCAGAACGCAGTAATAGTGGCCTTGTCATCAAAATCCTGGGATGTAGAGACAGCAACAGAACTACTTCTGAGTAACTGAGCCATGTGTAGAAAACTGCTTCTGTAGTCCAGCTTGCCCCTTCTTGAGGAGCGTCACCATCTCTTGTTTTTAGGTTTCTATATAGATTCCCTTTTAAAACTGGCATTCTTGCCTGATGCTATCTAGGCACTATTGGAGACTGAAAAAGAAAACTGCTCTGTAAATAAAGCTGATTAAACGTCTGTGTAAATTTAAAAGAGGGGGGGAAATACTTTAATTTTTTCTTACTAAATATTGTAAATTCCTTGAGCTTGGCTAAAACAATGGGGACAACATGCCTACTTTAGTGTTAGCAGTGTGACCAAGACTAGCAGGAATTTGCATCAGGATTTTGACTTTTAAGAATTTATTCAGAACACATATGATTGTGTCCATAATCATCAGTTGTTGATGTCACTCATCCCAGCTACCTTGCCATTTTTTTAACATGGATCCTACGTGCCTGTGGACTGACCTTATATTTGCATGCTTGTACTTTACACTTAAAAGAAGTAGGGTAAATTGAACAGAGGTCCATTTGAAGTACTTGAGTATTCATTCTTGTAACTTTTTTCCTAAGATTTTCCAAATGTGCTCATTAGATCAAAACGATGACCTACTCAGAAATGTTTTCACCATCTAATGAGTAGCAATCCTATATGCTTTCCTTTCCCCCCAGCTCTTACTCAGCTGCACACACAACAACAGTATCACATTAGGACCTCTCCAGAATTTGTGGGTATGTGCCATTTAAAGTAGCCTAGTTTTCCACTTCAAGTGGTATATTTTGAATAACCAGTAAAAGTGTTTCAACCATTGTACTTTCTACACAATTGTATAAAGGTTTGGTATATTTGGACATAGCACAAATAAGTGGAGCTGCTCTTTTGTTTCTTATGCAGAAATCAAACCTATTTCAATAAATTCTGGATAGAATGAATTCAACGAGAAGAACTGGTTCTCTGTTAACACCGAGAATGCCATCTCTTTCCTTTAGTATTTGCTGTGATGCAATCAGTTTTGGGGCAATAGTGTCCTAGTTTTACTTTGGATGTAACTTTAGGTAGAGGTTGCTTATGGAGAGTTTTAAAAGTTCCTCTTGTATTCATTTTCCCTATCTGACACTTGGGAAGTCTTGTTGGATTTTTTTAACTGTACATAAGATAAAATACCAGTGGAAGTTTCTTCCTGGCTGCTGTTTCTGTTAAAACAATTGTACATATAGCCAATCTTTCTATTTATTCTGAGAGAACTAAAATGTCCCATTTGTTTTTATAAGTCCAAATACTCATAACTTTGTTAAAAGTTGTTAGTATAATTGCATAAAGAATTAGTCTGAGCAAAATGCAGTGATATAAGGGCATGTTGTGAGAATATCAAAATCTACAAGGTTGTTGCTTCCTCCGCCCTTCCCAACCTTCTTTACTGTAGGTAGGAATGTTTACATGGTCCATTTTTAAAAAAAGGTTGAAGAGCAGTCAGTGTACTAAGGCCTAAATCCAATCATTAGTCCTAATAAGAATGCTAGTTGATGTAGAACTATTGAGTGAATGGTAATTTGGCAGTGTAACACTACATAAAGTCCATTGTTGCAAAAGATCTGTTCTAGTTGAGATTAATAATTGGATTCAGGTCTAAATCACTTTTGCTAATCCTTCAGATTACATAACTGATAGGATTCTGCAACAAAGAGGTATAGGAAAGTTTGGTGTGACCTTGTTAATGCAGGAGTCTCTTCTGCAATATATCTGAGCTATCTATAGAATCAAATTATTTACAACACAGATGGAAAAAGACATGGTAGTTTGTATCTGTGCAATATGGAACACTAATCTTTTCACATCCTATTTATGCAGTCATGTGGTTTATCTTGCAGTCATGTAAATCACTTTCAGATGCCAAAGGGAAATGTGATTTTTGTTTTACTTTCCTTGATATTTATTTTTATTTTTTAAACAAACTGCTGCTGCTCGACAAAGTTTTTGTTAAATAATAGCCAGGACCAAGATAACTCTGGCAATCTGCCATTTGTGTTTGTATCTTTTTAAAAATGGTCTATATTGTGTGAATTCATCTACAGCATTGTTTACCCTGGTGGTAATCATGTAAATGGCTGCTAGACTACATTTTCCTTGTTCTTTGCAACTTATTAAAGGAAAGAGCTTGGAAGTAACTAGATGAGATAAAATGTCTTTGCTTTACCATCTAGATGATCTTTCTAGCAAAGCTTTCTATGATTGTGTCAAATGATACTAGTAAGGCTTTGAACACAGGAGAAAAAGCTTAGGCTAACATTGCTATACCTTCGTCCCTTGGCTAATTGCTCAGTACAGAACATCTTTATAGTGTGTGTATGTAAAATGAATTTGCATATGACTACAGATGGTAGCTTTCCATTTTATGGTTCTAGTGTAAAGACAGCGGCTCTGCCATTGCGCCAGAGAAGGTGGAGTAAGGACATGCTAATCTGAGTAAGAATTGTTAACTAAAATGGTACTGGATATGTGTATAGTAGTGGACAGGTAATTGAGCTGAATAGGGTTAACATTCTGCCACAATCCATCTAATTGCAGCTGGGCTTTACCTTGGCAATGATAACTACTCAGTGGATCTTAATTTGCTCCTTTATTATTCTTTTAAAATATAGGTTAATCCCCCTTTTAGCTGTGGCCTGTATGTTCAGGGAAGAGGATCTGCTGCACAATTCACATGTTCTGTGTGGTATTCCACATAATTGCTCCTGTAATGTCTGTCAGTTTTAAAGCTGATCCTGCACTGAATAGAGGCTGGGCTACATGATTTTCATGGTTGCTGGTAGTTTGTGATTATGCAAGATTCTTGTTTCAGGGAACTGAGAATAGCCAGTATATAGTAAATTAATCAACATGGCTGTAACTGGTCTGTTTCAGTGGATACTAAAGATAACCCCAATCTGACTCTTTCACAGACGTGAGGCAGAAGAGATGCCCTTCCCCTTGTCATAAGCTTCAGCAAACTTTCATTACGTGCCAAAAACATTCTATATATGAAATTGGGTTTCTAAAATCCTTGATGGAACACAACATTTTTTTCTCTTCATGTGTCAAGCTGCCGTTGAAAGTGTTAACAAATGAAGTAGTGATTGGTGCAAAAGTGTTTTACATTCCAGCTGACCTGTGCTGTAGAAATCCAAGGCTTTTCAGCAGCATGTGACCTCAACTTAAACTCATGAACATTTTTTGAACAGTGAATTATTTGTATACATTTTTGTTTTGGTGTATTTGGAAATAACCTGATATATGAAACCTCAACTTTTGTTTGGAAAGAGAAACCGAGTGATTGAAAGGAACTTTCTGTCTGGGAGTAAACTATGCAAACCCAAGTATATAGAACGGAAAAGATGTTGCAGAATGTGCACCTTGTCTTTTGGAAGGGAAAGGCAACATGTCTTGCCTTTTATAATTTAAAAGTGGATGGACCTGGAGCTGGATGAAGTGTGTCTTTACTGCTTTGTCAAATAAGCAGTTCTTCCTAATGTATTGGCTCTCTCTGAAAGAAGACTAGCGGCAAAGCAAAAGGATTGTATGTATGGGCTCCGTAAATCATGACATCTTTGCCAAATACCAGTTTTATCTAAATACATTATGGCTGTGGGGGCCACAATGTGTTGGACGTGTGTTTGTGTGTGTGCGCGTTAGCACAGTGATTGCAAAATTCACAGTGAAGGAAGTATCAAAAAGTGGCTGAGGCTGGTTGAACAATTGTTCATCTATGCCAAGAAAGACTACTTCAGGTACTGCCTTTGCAGAGATAGCAGTTGTGCATGGAGTACCCTTGTCAGAGGCACTGGTTCATTCACTCATTCACTCAGCTGCAGTCTGAGCCAAATCCACACTGAAAGCAGACTGGTGCTCCTAGTAGGATTGTGTGGTGGCTGTCTGCTTTTTAAAAAAGACACCTCAAATGAAAACATACTATACTCAACCGACCCAATCTTATGTTTTGTGCTCTTAGAGCTTTATGTTCAAGTGCCCTTAACTGCTCACTTCTCTCGTTTTATTCTAATTAGCTCTGAATCCATTCCTAAAAGACAAAAACATTGTGATCTACATATCTGCTGTACTGTAATGCTTCTGTCTGGTTAGCCATTTTCTCTGTTGCCATGGAAAGGGAGAGGGCAGGAAATCTACCCAATAGTTTTGAAATGTAGCCATTCAAAATCATGCCAACAAGATCAAAAGTACTGTAAAGAGCCTATCATAAAAGTTGCAACATGATGCTCTGCACAGGGCATCTCTCAGAAGAGTACTGTTGAAGATCCTTGCTGACCTCTTTTCCCTCCCAATTTGTGTTGGATTTTGTTTTTCCTTGACCAAGACGACAAAGGATATTTGGAGGGAGCTTTTCACAGAGCATTTCACTTTATTATAAGAAAAAATGAATGGGCTGGAATGCAACCTTGGTGTTTGTCTCAAGAATAAAAACACAACACTTTTGTACACAGTTTTTTAAAATAAATACACATTTTAAAAATGTTGATTTCCACTGCAAATGCTTAACAATAAATGCATGTTTCCCTGAAAAGTTCTTCATTTTATTTCGTGGTAATAAATCTCCAGAACAGGTGATGATGCATCATGTTCAAGTATAGTGTAATAAGTTCATTAAAAGTTTGGGTTGCAAGTTCTCTAAACATTTTCAGTTGACGGTTGTATTTTGTGGTTTTAGTAAGATCCTCCCTCTCTTTAAAGGAACTGAGGTCTCAATCATGACTGTCCCAAGGCAAGTATTAACTTGTATTCTTACTTGCAGCTTTGAGTCCCATTGGTCAGCCTCAGAGTAGACCTTTTCAAATGAGTGGCTGAGGGCCCAAACTGACAGGCCAAAATAAAGATGCTTTGAGTCACTATGGAGGTATGCTGTTTAAAAGATGCATGCGCCCTAAGAGGCTGGAAGCCATGCCAAAGCCATGTTCCAGTCCTAAGGAGTGAAGCACAGCTTTGGTGCAACTTCTGGCCTCTTAAGATGCATGTGTCATTTATACAGCATGCCTCCAAAATGACCTGAACTAGCTTTATTTTGGCCTGTCTGTTCAGGCCCTGAGTCATAGGTAAATCCATAGGGTTCAATGAATTTGGAACTAACAGTATTCAGGACTAAGATCTCAAATACAAGGGCACACTGGCACCCATCCGTTAAGAGAAAAACTCAAGAAGGATCTTGACAAGCTGGAGCATGTCCAGAAGAGTGACCAAAATGGTGAAAGGTCTGGAAACAATGCCCTATGAAAAGCAACTTAGGCAGCTAGGTACGAAGAAAGGGTTAAGGGGTGACATGATAGCCATGTTTTAATACGTTTAAATATTTGATGGGATGTCATAATTGAGGATGGAGCAAGCTTGTTTTCTGCTGTTCCAGAGAATAGGACACAGAATAATGGATTCATGCTACAGGAAAAGGGATTCCACCTAAACATTAGGAAGATCTTGATGGTAAGAGCTGTTTGATAGTAGAATATGTTGCAATGGAGTGTGGTGGAGTCAGGGTTTTTGAACAGGCTGGATGGTCATCTGTTGGGAGTATTTCGAATGAATATTCCTGCAATGCAGGGGTTGAACTGTATGGCCCTCATGGTCTCTTCCAGCTCTATGATTCTAGGTTTTTGAAAAATGGTCAACTGAAAAACTTGATTGGAAGACACATTTTTCTTCTTCAGAAGCAGTTGGTGGTAGTCCCTTTACCTCACATCTCTACATTTTGGCAGAGTGAGCAAAGCTTTCATAGGGCAATAAGCAATTTTGATCACTTACCTGGGAACATCAGAAATCCTCAACTGCAATAAACACCTACTTCTAGACATACCAGTGGCACACATACTTTGTGTGTATGCACCTTCAAGTTGCTGTTCAACTTACGGTGAACCCATGAATTTTGGAGCATTTGTTTAGGCAATGTGGTTTTCCAGGTCTTTTCTCTGAAAAGTACCCTACAATATCTGGTATTGGTAGTCTTTTATACAAGTTCTGAAGAGAGGTGGCCCTATTTAGCTTCCAAAATCAGATTGGGTCTGGTACCTTAATTACTGCTATTCACAAGACTCATACTGCAGCTTGAGTAGGTACTTTATCATCTCTTATTTTCAGTAAAAGCTACATTATGATGGTACCTATCGGACTAGGATCAGGAGGCCTACTGTATATACATTTGCATGGAGACTTAAGAACTGGAGTTTGGGGGGGATATAGCTATCCTAGCACCCAGGTGTATGTGCATTGACACAGTAAGGGAATTAGTTCAGTTCAAAACATATCTAGAAAGCTAGTGTGGTGTGTTGGTTTGAGTGTTGGGCTAGGTCAGAGCCCAGGGTTTGAATCTCTGCTCATCCACAGAAACTCACTGGATGATCTTGGGTAAGTAATACTCTGCTTCTGAGGAAGGCAAGAGCAAACCCCCTCTCAACAGATGTTGCCAAGAAAACACAGGGACTGATTCATAAGAAATGACTTGGAGGCGCGTGACGACAAGGCCGACCTGCACAGAAGATGTAAAAAATAGAATCTTCACTTTAATACAGTAATTGCTTGCTATGGTAAAGTTATTTTGTGTAATACCTGTACAGAATTGAACCAGAAGTAGTCTTAATTTCTCTTGAAATAGCCTCTGCTGTTCAGGTGTTTGATGCTTCTGATGTGTTGGGACAGAAGAGTAGGCTTGGTCTTCAGTTCAACATAGAGCTGAGAAGTCAGTAATTCCAAAATGCAGGCCTGCCATCGTTGTCTACATCCTTCCTCAGCCTTCATTATAATGTTCTATTTAGGCTTCACCTAAGTTTTAACTAAGCTGCTCATTATACACATGACGTGGCACAGAAAACAGATCATTGAAGACACAAGTGTTTCATTTTATATTTAACACTGATTCCCACGTCTCTCCCTACCAGTTTCTAAGGAAGGAAGAGAAGTGCCAGGACCATGCATATCCCATGCTCCTGCAAAGGCTTCTTAAGATCCATCCTTCCTTAACATTTAAAGTATAGCCCTCATCAAGTGTCCCTTCTGCTCATATGGGCCTTTTTCTGTTTACCCTTTTGGCTGGTGCAAGGACCCTTTTTGCCGCTTGTATTTTAACATTTTCACACAGAATTTGATCAGGTTGCCTCAACTGAGCTTGCTGCTCTCAGTGACAGTCCATCTCCAATGCCCTCGTGCCCAAGCACATTAGATTCTGGTAAAATAAGCTACAATTTCATAGACACCTACAGTAACATACACCCATCAATACTTTTTAGATGAAATTTGGATGTGCATGTATTCCACAGGTCATAGCATGAGCCTATTCTAGTTATATTGGCTAATCCTCTCTCCCATTTACTGCTTATTTTTTACTAAGAGTTACAAGCCAAAAGAGGTATGCAAAGAAATCTTGTAACATTCTAGAGACTGCAAAAGTTGTAGCATACGTTTTTGTAGACTTGGTCCACTTCCTCAGATGCTGATGCTTCCACAGAACCAGAATAAGTCTATGGAAGTTTATACTACAACATCTTTGACACACTGTTCATGGCACTACAGTATCTTTTTGTATACTAATACAGCTACAGACTAACACAGCAATATCTGAAGCCAAAAAAGGGAGTGTTTGCCTGCACATTTGGCTAACAATGGCCCCATACATATGGGGCCAATATTTGGGGAGAAAGGGCTTGATTGCCTTTAGTATATCGGGAAGAATTCAAATTACACCTCAGCAGCTAAACTGTGCAAAATGTCAGGTCATATATTGCCTGCACCTTTATCATCCACATATGGGTCCTAGAATGAAGATGTGTATGTTGTGCCTCCTGGCCTTCCTGTTTGGTAAGGGGCCTGAATGCTAAAGAATGGCAACTATAGAAATTCACATCCATGTAGCTTTCCAAAAAGACAAAAATAAGGGAAGAGATACTGAAGGTTAATCAGGGACAAAAGTAAGCTGTCATTTGGTACATAGGGATGCTGAAATATAGGGTAATATAACAGTAGGCAGAAACTCCCCCTCCCTGATTGTTAAGCAATTTTAAAAAATTAAATATTCAGGCATTCTCATCTCATTTACATGGAGCTTGAACTGGGGCTTCATGAAGATCAACAACCACTAAATGTCTAAGTGTGCAGTTTTACAAGGCAGCCAGCTTTCTTTCAATATTCAGTTCAATTAGGACTTCACATCCCATCATTTAGTGCCATTTCATGTAGGATGGCCTGTTTGGAAGATCAGCTTCACAGCCCAGGAGAACAGTTTTCACCTTTGTAGCTTCTAATTTCAGCTTCCTTTGCTTTATCAACTACCACACGTACCAACTGATGCACTCCATTACCATCTCACATGCAATTGTTTTTTAGTTGTTCATTAATAATGCCCTTTTCATTTGGTTTTTATTGTACCAGTCACTTCCAGGTGGCATTCACTAGTTCTATACTGTATGTTATTAATTTGGGGTGGTGGTGGTCAAGATGTAACACTCCCCAAAGTAAACTGTCATGCTCCCATTACTTGTTATTTTCCCTCATTTCAAAACTAGCAGTTCTTTGGTGCTGTTGTGTTTACTCAAGTCAATCAAGTTGCCATACCATACATAATTCAGTTTTAACTAATGCACAGATGCCAGGCTGCGCTTCTTCAAGTTTCTCCTGTTCTGAAGATAGATTTGCATGACTTGACATATCGGCTGTGAAGAGAGCTGGAACAGTGAGGCATTTTTGAAACTTCATTTAGACATTTTGCTGACTACTGGTATGTATCTATGCCTTCCCAATCCATTTACTGAAGCCAGAGAGCTATCATTAAACTTCACTAAAGTCTGTATTGACTTACATGTTATGTCGACATCCTTTAGAACGGTGGTAAAGCAAGAGTCCTAATACTTTTTATAAAAAATACCATTGTGACACCTAGAAGCATTTATTTTATGCAACAAACTTAAATATGATCACGTGTACATAAAAGTGTACACTGTAGATTGAACAATGCCAAAAAAATCAATATTGATGCAAGTCTTCTAAATTAAACATTAAAAAATGAGCTGGGACAGGAAGACAAAAACATAAAACAAGACTTACTTTCAATCAGCACAATGCTTAAAATTGAG
Organism: Sceloporus undulatus; assembly: GCF_019175285.1. Classification (NCBI taxonomy): domain Eukaryota; kingdom Metazoa; phylum Chordata; class Lepidosauria; order Squamata; family Phrynosomatidae; genus Sceloporus; species Sceloporus undulatus. Next base: position 117,163,643 of record NC_056526.1, read on the forward strand.
AGCAATCCTAAACATGTCCAACGTTCCTTACAAAGCTGCCAAAAGTCCAACTATTTTTAAAAATTGATTTTTTACATCAATAATAAAAATCTGGTGACAAACATTATAAAATCAAATGCTGGGATTTCTTTCCTCCCTTACTCCAAATTTAGAATATCCCAACAGAACTACAGGAGTCAACCCATTTAGAAGTGATATATGTTTTATAAAACAACCAACAATATGTACATTTATTGCAAATTATATTAAACTAAAATGGAGGGGGAAATTAAAAAAATGAAATGTCTACTTGCAAATCAATCAAGTGATTAGTTTCCCACTCTGATAAAAGTCAGAAAGCAACATGTATAAAAATTGCCACTATGTGACTTCTCATAGCAGGAACTAAAATCTGTACATCTTACTTTGCTGGAAAGAATTATACATAAAAGTCTCCAAAAGGAAGATGAGAATGCAGGTATTTTCCTTGTCTTGGATTAAAAATCATTCAGTAGGCTTCAATTTTTTCTTCAAAAGAGGTGGGCAATACCTGGTTCTAGGTCTGAGAATTTTTAACGTTGCTTTAAGGACCTCACTTTGACTTTCTTCTAAAAAAAAATGCAGCATGAAAATTAATGGAGTAAAACACTTTTAAATTCCAGATATGCAGAGACTGGAATCAAGTGTTAAGCAATTTGCTTAATTATTGACTTTTCATAAAAAAAGTCTCAGGGGAAATAAGTACAGATGCTTTTAGCCTCTCTCAAGAGTTTCTGCAGATTAATTTCATCTGAAAGGGAAGCAGTTTTCCTTCTGTTTTCAGAGCTGAAAGCTGTGTGATCTGAAGCAATTTCAGCACCTATACAGGAAGTTTCTTGGTTTTTGCAGAAGCTTGGAGCATGCCTTCATTTGGCCCTTCTCTCCTTCCTTTGCAAGGAATTTTTCTTTTTACCTTGTGGAGGAAAAAAGATAATTAGAAGTCAAAACTCACTGGAAACAAAATCTAATCAGAAAAAGAATTTTGCTTCTTTGAGTGCATATCTGGTTTCTTTTAATGAAGCTGCAATCCTATACACACTTACCTAAAGCTAAGCACCACTGAAAGCAGCGAGACATGCTTCTAAATATACATGTATAGGATTGTGCTGCAAATTATGTTTTTTAATTCACATTTATGTGTCAAAGATAAAGGTCTCCTCTAAATGTCACTGTAGGAAATTGGTATTTATAGCAGGCCAAGCAATATGTTTAAGAGAACACTGGTTTAAATTCAAAGTGCCACATATGTTATCCCTGCAACAATGTAAAAGGATCATTATACAAGGGAGTGCTGAAAAGTTCTTGGCCTGACCAACATCCCACTTCTGATCATAATTTTGTCACTGTAGATTGAAAGATTGTTTTGTACTGTAAACTGCCAATTTGCAGGCATCCAGCTCTAATTTCTAAAGAAAATCCATGCATGTATGACACAAACATTGAATGACAAGTGCCCATCACACTCAACTGTGAAGAAGTTGTGTGCCAACTTTCTCATGGTGATTTTGAGACCAAAGATGCAGCAAAGTCTGGAAGGCCTTAAATAGTGTCAACTCCTGAAACTACCGAATATACTTGACTCTAAGTTGAGAAATTTATGCCTCAACATGGACTCCAAAATCATGGGTAGACGTATAAGTTAATGCTTATAAATTTCCTGAAAGAAGAAATGCCCACTTTCCTCTATAGCCTTGTAACAGCTCCCAATTTGAATCCTCGGCGCGCTCTCCTCTCTCTCTCTCCGTGTGTGTTATCCCTCTCAGCCTTCTTGCGCAGCCAGAGTTATGAGGCAGCTGCTGAGGCAAGGCACACAAACACACTGAGAGTATGCCCAGGCTTGTACCCAGTTTTGCAAGCCATGAGCCTCGAGAGTCCTGGGGGTGAAGGGCAGAGAGAGAGAGAGAGAGACAGAGAGAGAGAGAGAGGGGGGGGATCTGTCCTCCTTTTTGCAAGCCATGAGCCTTGGGAGTCCTGGGGGTGAAGAGCAGAGAGAGAAAGTGGAGTCTGTCCTCCCTTTTGCAAGCCATGGGCCTTGGAGATGCTTTTGCTAAGGGGAAGAATGTGTGCGCGCGCGCCAAGGTTTGTTTCCCCCTTTCCATGCCAAGACTGTGACCCTTGGGAGAGGTCCAGAGAGGGAGATATAGGGAGGAAAGTGGTGCTTTGTTTCCCCCTTTAGATCTTAATAATAATAATAATACTGTTTATTTATAGCCCGCTTTTCCAGGGAGATCAAAGCGGGTTACAACAGGGGTACTAAACAATGTACAATTTACAACAGTATCTGCGTTGTAAAATCTCAAACAATACATCAATATTTAAAAACAAGATAAAAATTACAAACATTAAAACCACAATAGCTAGCTCAAAAGTGCTAGTGTAACGGGGAGAGAGCAGATATCACAGCCTAGGGGAAAGCCTATTGGAAGAGGTAGGTCTTCAGCTTTTTCCTAAACAGGTCAAGGGAGGTAACCGAGCGGAGCTCGCCGGGAAGAGTTCCAAAGCTGTGGGGCTGAGTTGGAAAACGCCCTCTGTGCAGTCACGGTGTACCTCGTATCAGGAACCCTCAACAATTGCTTCCCGGCCGATCTGAGAGCGCAGGGCAGATTATATGGGGAGAGGCGGTCCTCCAAGTACCCAAGTATCTTTTGTAACATGCTCCATTGTTTGACCCTCAACTTATCCACGGGTCATATCAAAATCCATGATTTTGGCCCCAAAAACCGCTCTCGACTTACACACAAGGTTGACTTATACATGAGTATATACGGTATTGAGCGTGTTCATGATCTGATTTTGGCAGATCAGTAAATCTCACATGAAACAATTGCTGAGACACTAGAGTTATCCTGGGATTGCATTGGGTTTATAATTCATGAGCAACTGGCTATGCAGAAGCTGTCAGCCAAGGGATGCCAAAATGTTTGACTGTTGATCAGAAATGACACTTAAGCCGATACCTCCAAGTTGCTATTTTGAGAGATCTAGTGATCTTTTTTTTTGCAGTGACTAGTCACTGTTGATGAAACATGGTTATATCACTATGATCCAGAGACTGAACAACAGTTCTGGCAGCAGAAGCAATTAGGTTCTCCATGGCAAAAAAAAATTCAAGACACAAAGGTCAGCAGGAAAGGTCATGGCCACAAGTTGTTTTTTGTTTTGGGATAAGGAAGGTATTTTGATGACTGACTATCTTCAAAAGGGCCAAATAGTTAATGCAGAATGCTACTCTAACCTGCTGTGCCAATTAAAGTAGGCATTAAAGGAAAAATGGTGAGGGAAGTAGCAAAGATGTTTTTTCATCCACGCTACTTCATCTGACTATTTCTTGTTTCAAAACCTTAAAAAGAGTTTGAAAGGAAGGAAATTTTCAAATGATCCAGAGGTGATAGCAGCAGAAGAGCAGTATTTCAGGTGTGTGTTTTTTCCCCTGGAAGAGTTAAAGAATCTTGAAAAATGATCTGCCATGTGTGTCAAAGTTTGGGGTGAATATGTGAAAAAACACGTAAGTGTCATGGTTTGAGGTCCTTCCCTTCTTGGTTGGGCCAAGAAATTTTCAGCACCCTCTTATATAAGATGTCCAGTAAAGGACAGTATTATTTACTCCTGGGTTATCATCTTGCAAGAGCTAAATTAACTAGACACACAGCCTAAAACTTGTTGGTTAGTTCTAGCTGTAACAGTTCCACCTTCTGTAAATCCCACTGATTAAATGGGTTTATTCTACTTGGTACTACCAAGAGGAATCGGGCCACAATTATATTGTGATGCTCAGCATTTATTTCCATATGCCTGACTACTGCCACCTCCTTTCAGCACCGCCCAACCCATGGTTTAAAAAACAACAACATAGCCCTGTATAAGCTGCCTGCTGCACCTTCAGGAAGCCTCCCTCTGTTACATCTGTATCCTCAGTGTCTTCCTGGCTGCTCTCACAAAGTTTAAAAAGATCCATTTCATTTGGAGAATATCCAGGACTTGATTCTATCTCCATCACTGAATCTCCATCACTTCCCAGCACCTGGCTTCTGAAAAATGTTAGAATGGTAATATCATTTGGGAGTAAAATTCTAACTAAACCAAGCTAAGAATTGTGTTTGGATCCTTTGAAATGAAAAGGTAATTGCTGTTTTCCAGAACTCAATATATACAGATTATTTTTAAAGCCCCCTTGAAACAACAAACTTCTCTAGACTATATCAATGTAATTTACAGATGAGTGGGAAAGTATAGTTTTACTAGAATTTTACACTTTTTTCATTGATTACAAGACCTGTATCCCACATTAGTCTTCAATATTCCCCTCTTCAGCATTTCAGAAACAAATTGCTATACAACAAGAAGGCAACATATATTTGCCAGACTTTGCAACCAGTCTTTATTTGTAATTATTACTCTCTTGAACATCTAGAAATTTAAATGCAGCAAGTGTTTCATGCCATTCCTGTTCTCCTTCATTAGTTCCTTGTACACAAAAATATCTTTTGGTCAGGGTAAACACTTTATTAGTATGAAGTAAATGCTGGACCAGACTGTCCCAAAGGGGCGGTATGATGCTGCCCCTTTGAGCGCTGGATTGGGACCGTGGCAACCGCATGCCGTGGCCCCAATCCAACTTTTTTCTGACTCAAGAAGCAGCAGCAAAATGCTGCTCCTTTTTGTGCCGGAAAAAGGGTGCACTTTCTGCTGCTACTGTGGCTTTTTGGCGCTCCTGCAGTGTGCAGTGTCTGAACACTGTGCCACCGGAGTGCCGAAAAGCTGCTGCCGTGTAAATGGCCAGGCGGCTTCATGGCAGCTTCATGGCGGCTTCCTGCCGGCTTGGGGGCATGCACTGTGCATATGCCATGCCCCAAACTGCTGGGAAGACAGCGTATTTTACCAGTCTGTTCCGGCCCAAAGATATTCTTCCTCAATTGTGGGTGGATGGATAGGCCTCATATTTTGTGGACATCTAATCACCATCTATGCATCTGTAAATACTTAATGGAGTGTGAAGTTAAAGAAAAAGGTCTGATCTCCATCACCACACACACAGCTTTAGCAATGGAGTGAAACTATCCACCTGCTACTCAGAGAGCAAAAAATTCCAGGACAGACTTTTCCCTGGTTGGTGTTTTTGCCTCTGACTAAGGAATGACCCACAGCTTGAATAAAATAATTTTCTGGGAGAGCCACAGAAATTAAGTGGCTGGCTCTTCTTCTACCCAGGAGTAGTAAAGCACCTTCATTTTTTTGTGAGCGAATGTACACTCACTCACACTGGTGTAAAACAAAAACCAAAAATAAAAAAGCATGCTTTTACCACACTCCCTGGCCCCACAGGAAGACAGCTTCAAGAAATTCCAGCCACATACCTTTTTCTGTGAAAGAACAAGCCATCTTAATTCCATCCTTCTCCCCCCCTCCCCCATATAAAATTAGGACAGTGAAAGAACAGGGTTGCTAGGAGGAAAGAATCAGGCCAAAAAAGGAATAAAATCCTTTAGATTCAATAGGGGAAAGAGCAAGAGCATGGGCAGTGTCCTCAGCTCCTCCACTTTCTGAGGCCAAGACTTGAGGCTGGCTCTAGGCTGCACCTTCTTCTCCTTCTAGCACATCTGCTGAAGCTACTAGGGGTAAGAGCTAAACTCTCTCCACTCCCTATGTATGCCACTATGCTCTCCTTTGTCCCTCAGCACTCCTCCAACAGGATTCTGGGCAAAGTCTCTCTTGCATCCAATACAGGTGCTCCTTCCACTTCAGAATTATTTGCCAGACAGAAGGGCAGCCATTCCTGGTGAGTGGGTTTGTGGAACTATGAAAACTTAATTTTTCCCATTTAGAATCAGCATAGCCAAAGGAGTATTTTGATGCCTCCACTCCATTATGAAGAACACCAGAGGACTGAATAGAGTCTCCCCACCCATATTCTGCTGCTTACTCCAATTTGCTCATGCAAAAGCAAGAGCAGCATACATAAGAGTAAAAATCTATCCAAGTTCCTACTTTTGCTTACCCTCGGGCATCAGGGAAATTAAATAACATTTCTCTGCTTTCCAACCTAAGCAGAAGAAAATGAGAGACATAATGGCAAAGGAGAACTTTAAGGTGCAGAATGCACTTCCAGGGTTGTAGTTGTCTACATCTAACAAGAAAAGTAATGAAAAAAGCCTTGCGGCTCCTGCCTCTGGAACTTGCTCAAGGTGCTGCAACCCAAAGGACTGTGGGTTGAGAGAATGAAAAGTTCCTATAGTTGCCACATTAGACTGAGACAAGAGAAAGAATCCAGGAGCCACCAAGACCTTCTGGCTACAGTCAGCTCGCCATATCTATGGATTCTTTATCCACAGATTCAACCATCCATGGTTTAAAAATAGTAAAATAATAAATAAATAAATGTGATTTTGCTATGTTATATAAGGGTCACCATTTGACTATGCCACTGTATATAATGGGACTTGAACACCCATGCATTTGGGGATCCATGGGGGAATCCTGGAACCAAACACCAGTGGATACCAAGGGCCCATTCTTACTTAGAAGTAGCCAGTGTTGGCTGCAAGTCTTGGCGTCAGCTGGAGAGGCTAACATTTTTTAAGCAACAGAATAGCTTTTTTGTTTTGTTTTCTGCACTCCTCAACTCCGATGTTCCTTAACATTAGTCAGGTGAGGGGGAGGATCTTTATGGTAAAATACCATCCCAACAATCTGAATGTCCTGATTCATAACATTTTACATCTGAAAATAAAATGCACAGACTAATAAGACATGTAATCTTAGGTATTTGAATTTTGGTGAAAGGCTGAGATTAGTATTATAGAAATATAACAGAGAAAATGTTGACAATGTAGCTCACCCAGAGAAACAAGGTGCAGAAGTCAAATAACAGGACAGGGAACAGTATGCAAGACAGTGCACAATTGCAGCTATCCCAACAAAACCCATATATAGCCTTTATATTTCTAACTTTTCTCCTAACTCAGGATGATTAGCCTTATCACCTATACGTATGAATATACCAGGTGGTGACAGAGTTAAATCTAGGCTGTTTTGATTTACTGACCTAAGACATGTTGTGTTTATGGCAGGACTCTTACAAATTCAGGAGCCTTTCTTATAACAGAAAAATTGTGTGTTTACCTCTGTAGATCAATCTGTCTCTGTGGTGGTACTGCCTTTTTCACTGTGTCTTGCTGTTTTGGTGCTTTGGCATTAGTTGCCTCTAAACCTTCTTGACTTGGTGCTGCCCTTTTCCGTCCTCTACCAGATGGTTTATTTGTTTCAACATTTTTTGCTGTGGTGCCCTGAGATTCAGACTTGGGTGGGCGCCCTCGCCTGGGTTTGGGAGGGGCAGGCTGGCCTGTTTCATCCGTTTTATTTTCTTCAGTCTTTTGATGGATATTCTCTGTTCCAGCTGCTGCTGCAGTTCTTTTTTTCGCACGTTCAGTGCTACCATTTCCTTGCGTTGCTTGATCAGAGTTAATCTCCTAGAGAAGAGAATCTTGTTTTCAAATGAGTCCCTAAAATTTAGTTTTTCATTGAAAAGCTTGTATTTTATAAGCACATTTTCAAAAGCAACTACAGAAGGAACCTTCCAAGCACCACAACATAACTAGTCCAGGCGGACTTGCAGTTTTAAGAGAATATTAATATTCCCAAACCATGACCCTCCGCCAACATTTCATTTATAAAATATATTATTTTGAATTCTCAAAACCTGACTTGTGAGCAAACTCTGAATGGCATTATCCACGTATAAAACATGAGCCATAACCTTAAGGATGGGGGAGAATTACTATATACAATGCACCTGCGTCATACGCGGGTGCGCTTTACGTAGCTTTCAGCATATGCTGAAAGCTACGTGGGGAGAAGAGGCAGCACGTCCCATAGGGATGAATGGGGTGTGTGCCTGTGGCAGGCAAGTGCCACCAGGTGAACGAGCCCCATTCATTTAAATGGGGTTCGAGCATAGGTGGTATTTGCTTTAAGTGGGGGAGTCTGGAATGGATCCCCCTGCGTAAAGAAAGGCCAAACTGTACACTCATGTATAAGTCTAGAAAATTTGGTCAAAAATTGACCCAAAAAAACCTGTGTCGACTTATCCACATAAATACTGTACATTAACTCTTATCTGAAAAGGAAACTATCCCCAGGTTTAAGGCAAGAGCATAATCTGTCCTGACCCATGCTTTACACCCTTCTCCATCCAGCCTTTAGTGTGAGCACAAATAGTTATGCCTACTGGAATTCTCTAAATTCTTTAGGATTATTTTCCTTTTCTTCTTCTTTATCTCCTTTGTTATGTGCCCCTATGTTTAATCTCTACCTATCCACAGGTCATATCAGAATCCATAATTCTGGCCCAAAACCTGCCCTCAATTTATATATGAGGTCAACGTATAGTTGAGTATATTCAGTAGTGTAAAGAGAAGGGAGCCCTGCAGTGAAGATGCTGTTGCACCCATAAGGCCTATATACCCTGTGACAGACTGCATTCATTTACCTGCTCAAAACAAATGTAATATCACAGTCTACAAAAAAAAGTTTTAAACATCATTTGATATTTCTCTCTCTGTAATATATCATGATTCCAATTTAATGTGGTCCAATGCCTTATTATTTATTTATTTAAATCCTATTTTTACCTTTGTCTATTTATAGACAGTTTAGGGCAGCACATATGGTATGTTTAAAATCCATTACATCCTTACTTTCTCCTTGGTGTAAATTTAATATTCTGTTCATTGTGCTGTATTGCTACTCATGCTTCCTGCCTCACACAAATTAAATCACCATGTTCAGGACATGGACATATAACAAGACAAAATCAGTCAAAGTGTGCAAAATTAATATTTCATATCACTTCATGTGCTCAAGCAAATGTACTGGTCCTATAGTTGACATGGCTCAACTACACATATAGATACAAACATGATACGTTTCTTTTTTCACCTGACCAATCAGGAAAATATTAACGCATATCAATAATCTCACTTTAAGTTGTTTTTACTACTTGTCAGGAAAGTTATCAACGGCGCTTTGCACCTGCCTGGATATGTGCTAGGGTTGCCTCGGGGCGTTTACAGACACCCCGCAACCCTAGAACATACTTGTGGCGTAATAATGGCGGTGCCCTGTATACATGGGTGCCACCATTGTGACGTCACGGCCGCGCCGCAGCCAAACAGCACACACGCAGGTGTGATGTGCTCACACCACTGCAGGGCGCATGTGGTGCCCTTTCAGCGGCGCTGGAAGGAGCTCCAAAACAGAGCTCCTTTTCGCTGCGCATATCACTGGCGCAGTCTTTACACGGCTGCACCAGCAATACGGAAGAGAAAGGCGCAGCTGTTGGGGTGTCCTTGGGGCATGAAGCCCCAAGGACACCCCTTTCCAGGCCAGGGAGAAGCGGCGTTTTGCTGCTTCCCCGAGGCCTGGAGAAGCGGCGGATTGGGGCCTCTTGGGCTGCTGCTGCGGATGCCCAGGGCCCGATCTGGTAGGGAAAGGGGCGGGTGCAGGCCGCCTCAAAGGGGCGGTCTGTATCCTGCCAACATTATGAAATTAAGTTCATATTCATGGAGTGGCAGACAAAATGGAACAGTTAGATATAAATATCTGGAACACTTCCAAGGCAGATTATCAAAATAGCTAAATACAATGAAATAAACTTCTCAACCATACCTTATTCTTTACAGGTTCTATTTTTGCTGGAGTGACAGAAATAATTCTCACTGGATTTTCATCATTTTCACTGACACCAATTTCTGATATGTCTGTGTTCTCCTCCCTATTGGAAGATTTAAAAAAAACGATGTAAATAACTTTTCACTCTAACTGTGTGAAACAAAAAGATCTGTGTCCCTTTACAGTGCAACTAATTAACAAATTAAAAGTAAAAAATGGATTAAAATGCACATGCAAATTGATAGCTTTCATTCAACTTTTTTAAAGTAACAGAGTAAAATCATCCAAAGTTTTGCCACCTCTAAAAGCTAAGTTAATAAAATAGAAATTTTTAAAATAAACTCACATTTTATTTAGTCTTTATTTTGCACAGAATCATGTTCTTAAACACAGTGATTTCTCTATGTGCCTACCTCTATGCTAGATTTTGTCCTTTGCCTTTAGTTTTGATATATCATTATCTCCATAACTACAAAACAGTCAAAACACAGGGAGTGCAATGTATCTTTCAGTCATCTTTTAAAAAATGTTATTCTACATTACATTATTTTACACAGCATCCACATTTTGCTCTGAAAAAACTTTCCAAGTAAGCATACACAAGCACTTAATCAGTCTGCAATGAATTAAAAAATAAAGATTGTCTTGGAGGGGAAAAAAACCCCTTCTAATAGCAATTAATGAGTTCACTCAGCTGCTATCCCACTGTCTTTGCGCAGCCTGGGCCATAGACACAAATCTATAGAGGTGTAATACTGCAATACAGTACATAAAAAACATGTCCTAAAGCAGGTTGGATATTGTGCAGCTCTTCAGATGTTGCTCAACTGCAATTTGGAGTACAGTCAGCCTGCCATATGCACGGATTTTTTATCCACGGATTCAACTATCTGCAGCTTCAAAATATTTTTTAAATGTATAAATTACAACAAGCAAACCTTGATTTTTCCATTTTAAATAAGGGATGCCATTTTACTATGCCACTGTATTTAATGGAACTTGAACATTCACATATTTTGTTATCCATGGGGGGGGGGGGGTTCCTGGAACCAAACCCCAGGCGATAACAAAGGACCACTGTATTCTTCATTATTGGCTATGCTGGCTAGAACTGCTGGGAGTTGTAGACCCACAAAGCTGGAGACCTGGGTAATTTCCACCCTGCTCTAAAACGCAGTATAATAGACAGCATTTGGAACAGTGGAACTCACAGCACCAAAATATAGTAGTTTGCAATCTAGTAATTTAAGAGTTTAATTTTAATATGCTTCAAGATATTATGACGCTGTTAAACAATTGATACTTTAGTAAATGTAGCATAAGGGATTATGTCTATTCACGCGCAAGAGTAGGGCTGGGGATCAATAAGTGATCTCTGGATCTTGTTTTATTACAGAATATGGAATTATGTACCAATCCATTAATAAGTATTATTACTTTAACAATCTTACTGCACAGTATCAATAATATGTGGTCAGTTTTTGATAGATGGTGTCACAGTCATATGAACTTCTTACATCATATATATTGCAGAATTTAGTTAGCTAGGAGCTTAATATTATACAGTATGTGAGATTTCAACAATGTAAGAACCTAGAAATATTGCATTTTCAGCCCAATACTAAGGGATTGAACCAAAAGTCTGAGTGATTCACATTTCTGAAATCAGCTCTCATAGGATACTGGGCATGAAAGATTATTACAACTTCTGAATTTCTATATTAGGGCAGCAAAAAACAAAGACACCAATAAAGATAGGTAATTTCTCACATAATTATGGCAGATATAGTATAGCCACAGACAGGCAAGGAAATTTCTGGTGATCCCTAGTTTGCAAGTGCAAATACATTTAAGAATCCTGCCAAAAGAGATATCCTGTATCTCCTTGTACCTTTCTTTAACTCGAGTGGAAGGGCAATTGGAGATGCTCAGATATAGCTCCTCCCAGTCGCTGGTTAACTAAAGACGTGCCCCCAGACCTGGTCCCACTGTCCTTGCACTCACAGGGCAAAGAACCAGCTGAAAGCTGCTTCTTCTCCTTCTTGGAGTGTGCAAGATCAGCGAAACATTTCACTACCACACCCCTATAACACACACCACACATTATGTGTGTGCATGTGTTTCTTTGTGTGAACTGCATCTGGGAGCCTCTAGTTGCCCTTGTACACCTGAAGGTAAAAACACAATCACCACTGTTATAGGTACAGGAGCAGACAGTTATTGGATTTGCCACAATCTGTTACTGAAAAGTAGTATACCTTGATTTGTTTCCTGCAGGAGAGCTCAGCTCTGAGTTTACACTGTTATTGCTTCCAGTTTCTGATCCTGTGTTTCGGATATATGGTCTCCTTCCAGTTGCAGATAAAGGTTTATTTACTGCACCTAATACACCAGTTGGTTTAGGCTAAAATGTACAAAAATAGGCTTAATTAAGTCTGAAATATAACCACACATGCCATTTACAGTTTACCAACTTTATTTAAAATTCTTCTCTACGTTAAAGTAATACAGTGGTTTTAGCATTTAAACTGGCTGCTTGAAACACAGCTAAATTCACAGGCACTTGTAACAGTTATTTAAAGCCCAAATGCAAGATAGCCTTAAAATTATATTGAAAAACCTTCATATATCCCTCTAGCAATAGCAACATCAGGTACATTTCTATACCACTTACCAATGTACTAAGCGGTTTACAAAATTTAAGCTAATTGTCCCCAACAAGCTGGGTACTCATTTTAGTGACCTACGGAAGGATGCCAAGCTGAGTTGACCCACAGGCCCTGGCTGGTATTGAACTCACAACCTTGTGGTTTGTGAGTGTGTGGCTGCAGGCATTTAACCAGAAAAGAGAAAGTTCTAAAATGATCTAAAAGCGTATTGTCCCAGGATTATTTCCCCTCATATTCTACTGAACACAACTATCCCCTCAGATTCAAATACAGATGCAGAAAATAAAATATACTCCACCCCCATACCTATGGATTGCTTAGGATGGACACAATGTAATTCTAAATTTGTTTACTCAGAAGTAAATCTCACTGAAGTCAAAGGGATTTACTTAAGTGTGTTCATGCTATCCCCATTGCGCTTAATTCCATGTGTTTGTAGTAACTGGGTTACAAACAATACCTTTCCTGTTAAAAGAAGAACTCTTGTTTCCTCTGAAATATAATTCCTGTCATTGCAAAAATCCTTCAAGAAAAAGAAAAAAAGGATGTTATTTTTTATGTTTAATACTTTCAAGATAGAGTATGTAATTTGATGGAAGCACACAAAATCTGAAACTCTTTCTAGTCTTTCCAAATTAGAATTTATGTAGTTTATTTTAATAAACTAATTTTCAACTGAAGAAGTGGGTCAGGAATTCAACAGGACTTCCCCCCTGCTCTTTCTCTCCTACTACCCAACAACGGCTATTCACATAGCACAACAAACTGCTTTTGAAATGGAAACATTTCAGAAGCAATTTACGATAGGACACAGAAGATGTTCCGTAGGAAAACATTAAAAATTCCACAGGATAAGTGTAGAACCTTCAATGAGATGAGAGGTTCTATTTACTGGCAATGGAGTAGAACGTCAATAGTGCATGAATCCAAATTTTTAAAGGATACTGAAGAAAAATGTGCTATGCTCTGAGCTACTAAAACTAAACAATTAACATTTTAACAGTTTGGGCATTATATTATAGTCTCTATGGACAAATATTATTGATTTCACATGTTAGGCATATACAGCTTGTTTTTCATTTGCTTTGGCAATTAAAAATATAACATAGCAATCACAGATACAGATTTGGTATTTCTGAACATCTGCAAAAGACAAATTTTGTAGCATTCTTTTTTCTCTGGAGAGGAAATGAATAGGAACATATTTTGATAACTATCTAAATGCAAAAGTCCTAGATTTATTTTTGTAATGTCACAAAGTTACCTTCTCAGGTTGTGTAAAAAATTTGGTTGGCAATACAGGATCCTTTGGCGAATCTGCATTACATAAAGCGCTTTTGCTGTTGATTACACACAGAGCCACATCACATACAGTATAGAGTTTCTGAAAAGAAAAAGATAATAATTAAGTTTAAAATTAGTAATTTTAAGTTAGAAGACTATGTCAACTCTATTACATCTAGAAATCAGCTAAGACAACTATATTAAGAACTTATTTTATGCTATAAACCAAGCAAGCATATGTGCTTATTTTCTACAAGTGCCTGAAAGGAAAACATGCTTTAAAAAAAAACCTAACACTTGATACTACTATAATTTAAATTATAATACATTTGTTCATCTTCAAATTCACAAGACTGAATGACATAGCTACTCCTGTAGAAAATGCTGGCAACAATTCTAGTTACCAGCTTTTATAATATGCATCTCATTTAAATTAAAGCATATACCATTTTATGGGAATTGTTCCCAATTTATCCTTGTTTCAAATTAACAATATTCTGCAAGATTAATTTTTTGTGCTAACTATAACTCTCCATAAAGAAATGAGGAATTTTGGCTTAGTGCTTCTTCTGACTCATTCTGTCTATCTTGTTCATGTAAGGTCTTAAAAAACCCTTCTCTTTTCATATTCCTTACTTCATTTGCCTTTGGCTCATCTGGTGACTGTGCATCTCTTGTAAGTTTGATACTTTCTGTCATCTTTTTCATGAAGGCATGGCTGTTGTTTTCATTCTTTGTCATTAAGACTTCTAGCATGAACCATAGGCACCTGATAAAACACAAAATAATCAAATGCCATGAAACCCATAACACCACTAATCCAGCAACCCCACTGATTCTATGATGTGAGGAATCCAAGTTAGGACAAAGGAAGGAAATAGGAAGGAAAATTTTCTAATAAATAATTATTATGTATTTACATCTTAATTTCTGAGTGTCTGAAATGATCTGAAGAGCCAATGCAGAGGTCAACAATGAAACTTGCCCAAATGGAGAGGGCTGGCAGGTATGTTAGTGCTATTCATTCTATTGTTATGGCTCTAGTGAAGTCAGGAGAGCCTCCTTACTTTTTAGAGTTTTTAATTTTATTGTAGGTTGATTCAGTAACAGGGACAAAGAGACAGCTTGAAAACTAGATCTAGATGACATTCAGAACTTCGCAGAATTCATGAGAATCCATAAGCAAGAACTACCAATTTTATTATTTATTTCATTTCTATACTGTCTTTTCCCAGAATGGGACTCAAGCCAGACCACAAGATAAAAACATTTTAAAAGTCTTTACAATAAAAATGTAAAAAAAAATTAAAATCATCTAGATAAAACAGTATTAAAATTAACACAAAAACACAGGAAAGTTAAAAACATAACTAAAACACCCCCATATAAAACCACTTTTATTTGTTTGTCTTGTTTATATATTAAAAAACCTGTATAAATACAAATGTTTTTTCTTGCAAGTGAAAGGCAAACAGGGAGGAGGCCAGCCTAGCATCCTGTGGAAGGTCATGCCAGAGGGTGGTAGCTGCCATCGACAAGGCTCTCTCTAGTGTCCTCACCAAGTGAGCCTGTCATAGTAGCAGGACTGAAAGTCTACGCCTGAAGATCTTAGGGCTCTAACAGGTTCATATGGGGAGATACAGTCTCTTAAATAGTCTGGATCTAACTACCAAAACGAGCATTCCTCAACTATTATCCGTCTTGAATCCCGCTGTGGGAGAAAGGCGGGATATAAATCCTTGAAAAGAAATAAAATAAACAATTCCTAGTATTGTGTAGGCAGGCTGGTGAAAGTACAGATACTGTTCTCTGTTTACAATCAATAAATTAAGTGTGGGTTTAGAGACTGTCCAGGCATATCACATCAGAGAGCATTTAGAGCAACACTTTGTTAAGCATCTGGTAAAGAATGACACATACTCTTTGATATCACGAAGTTGATCAACATCTTGAGGTTTCGTAAAATCTGGATCATGAGCAAGCAAGTGAATCATGTATGGTACCACATATTCAGGCAGCAGGGATAATAGTTTTTCTGAAATAACATTATATTAAAAAAACTGCATTAGCAATCAGCATATAGACAGACACATATAAATCACTGGAGTGTGTAATTTTTTGCTATTATGCTAACAGGAAATATCTATATCATCTACTGTATTTTACAAGAAAAGTTCTTTAAAGTAAAGAATTTAAGAGTGGTATCTCAATGCATATACTAATGTTATTGCTTATTTCTTATAGATGACCAAACAAATTATTTGGAATAAAAATATTATATGAGAGACCATTTTAGTTCTAACTAAATTTACTAACCATTGGCCATAGGATTCTGCTTAATGTACTCTCGCCGTATGCTTATATTTTTAAGTAAGCACTGTCTCGCATGGGCTCTCCTTTCTTTTACAGGATCTTTGGCACACAGTGCAAATATTGCCATGTACTCCAATGGGAGCAGTAATTTTACCAGTGCCTTATGCAGCTTCTGAGCAAAAATCTGTCTCACCTGGTAGCATTCGTCCTGCAAGAAAAAAGAACATGATGAATGCAATGAAGCAAACTAAAGCAGACCATCAGGTTAAAAGAAAACTCCTGCATATGTAATTCTGCAACATTTAAAAATATATTTATATACAGCACAATAATCTGCAATGAACACAAGTTTTATCATAGGAAATGTCCCCTCCTGATTTAATTGTCATAGCTTTTAAAACAGTTACTTACATTAATGACCAGTGCACAGAGTTGGAACTGCTCTGGGGTTATAATTTCATGGTAACAAGGTTCTTGTGCAAGTTTCATTATGGCACCGCCAGCAGCCAGTCGTAGACGGGACATGTCAGATTTGCTGCATAAAAAAGAAAAAAAAAATCTTCCTTTCTTTCAGAAATTATACCCATGTCTAAAGATGCATCAGCAGTATGAAAAATCTATGTCAAACAAAAACTACTACTTCTGGCTAAACCAGACTTTCAACACTGTCATGTAAAAGACAGTGTCAACTAGCACATTTCAGGTGTCCATTACCAAATTTAGGCTGTTTTGTTAGACCTCTTTACGCTTAGGCCACACTGAAGGCCAAATTGTCCTTCTGATAAGTGGTTACATATCTACCAGAACATTATATGTATGGTGGCATGATCATGCACCTCTCCAAACAATATGGTAGCCTAAACAGCAGATGAGAAGGCTAAGTGGCAAAGCCTACTACATGTTTGGTGCCATTTCTGTTGCAGGTGGCACAATTCTTACAAATCTGTTAAAACTAAATGTATAAGTGCTTGTTCTATATAGCCTTAATTCCTACTCAGTTTGAACTATACAGAAAAGAAGTGACAATTTCTGTGCAGCAGGAAGTGCATATTCCCAGCTACCAACTAACCAAGGGTTTTATGTCCAAAGGAAAACCATGAACTGTAAATTAACTTACTATGGTAAAGAAGCATAGACAATAGCAGTGGCAGAAGAAGCAACATACTAAAAGTTTCCTGTTCCAGTTGACCAGGGAAGGATTTCAAAGTACTTGCAAAATAAAAGTTTTTGGTGAGTGATAAAGTATTTGAGTATGCTAGTCAATTCCACTGTATTAGTGTATTTAGCAGTTTGACATTGCTTCTTAGTGACAGATGGGGAGAGATACATTTTATTTTTTTAAAGGAGGTGCTTCAGAGCTGCAAAAAAAAAACAGTGTAGGCCACATTTTGCTCATCTCTGAAATAGAACTATCCAGACTGTCTGAAAGACTTTATCTACCTACATTTAAGATCCTTGGGGCAGGAGGGGGTGTGTATCTTGGTCCCATCACTGTCACAGGCACATCTGGTGAGGAGGCATGACAGTACCTTCTCAGTGGCTTTCCTAGGTTGTGAACTCTCTCCCATGGAGCATTAGGTTGATCCTTTCTCTGCTTTCGTTCTGCCAGCATGTGGAAACCTTTTTATTTAGACACACCTTTGGCTATTATGCAATTGTTGCAGAAGCAACATTAAATTATAGGCCAGCCTCTACTTTTATTAACACTGTTACATTTTAAATATCCTTAAAGTATTTCAAATTAGTCCTACTTTTAATAGGATAGTTTAATTATTTTAAAACTTTTTATTTCAACCATTACTTTTTAGCCATAGTTTGTTTTAATTTATGGCCTGAGCCACCTTGGATAAAGGTGGGATATACAGTAAATTGAAAATGAACATCACATGAAGCTCCCTTTCCAGCTCCCTTAAAAACTGCTCATTAATTTGTTCTCTAGTGTGTATACTACCTGATGCTTTCAAAAAACTGCATGATCCTACTCATATTGCAAGACAAATCAGATGGCTTGTCTGAACCACACTTAGGTGCAAGGAAGCAGTATTGCACGGAATATTTGATATCTACTCTATCTACTCTGCATCCACATTTCCAGTCTAAAAAGGGAACCCACCTGTGGAAGCTATGAATGGCCCCTCCTGCACTGGGGCACAAATATGAATCTTCCTAGAATAACCTCAAAATAATTTTCAAAATCCCGCACCTGATTCTCTTCTGTTCTGTCAAGTCTCCTTCACTGACCAACATCGCTGATAATAACCGTAGTGTGGAATTTGCAGATTTTGACTGGTTGTTTTTCATACCCAAGAGCCAACGTACTAGAAGTTTAATTGCTTGAACCTATTAATAGATAAGAATTGTGAATAGTTATACAGTGTACCAATTCTATGTAGACATAATACAGGTAAAAACATCCTTAATTATGCCCTTAATTTCAAAACTGGAGAAAAGTGTGCATGTGCTCACATCATGCAAAAATGAGACTGGAAAAAAATGAAGCTTTTCCTATTAGGTGTCTCAAAATACTTCCGTTAACTTGCTGTATTATCTATTTCAGCATATATTCGCAGAATTAGTATGAAGGCAAAAATTAAAAAAAGTGAAGCAATTCTTTAACTGATATTGTTTAAGTTTCCTTTCAAACTTGAATCTTTCAACAAATTGAACTGAAGAGGTTTTTTTCAACAAATTAATTTCCACACAAGCTTCTCAAAGTCATTTATTTGATAGACGTTAAGGCTCTCCCTGCCCCCATTCCTATTCCTTTCTTCTGGAGCTGCACATGGTTTTTTTCTCTGTCAAAGCACATTTAGTTTTGTATGTATAGGTGAAATTGTATTCTGTTTCCTTTCATGTGCTAGCTTATGCTGCAATATACAGCGGTACCCCGGGTTACGAATTTAATTCGTTCCGCGGCGCCGTTCGTAACCCGAAAGATTTCGCAACCCGAAAAAGCCATAGCCGCTAGCGCTGGAAAGCCGCGATTTCGTGCGAAAAAGTGCCGAAAAGCACCAAATTTTTTTTCGTAAGCCGGAAAAAAAAAACGTAAGCCCGGAACAGTTTTTTCCTATCTAATTTTTTCGTATCCCGGAAATTTCGTAACGCGGTCATTTCGTATCCCGGGGTACCACTGTAGTGTGTTTTAGCCACTTTGCATTTCAGTGTTATTTTAATATTGCTATAAATAGAAAGGTTTATTTATTTGGAGCTTTATTAATTCATTAGATACATTCTCATTTTGTATTCAACATAGAAAAACAAACAACCACCTGTTTTTGATTGAGAGGGACTCCCATTTAGAGAGTGAAGGGAAAGAATCTCTTTTAAAAAAACCCAGTGAAATGCATATTTGCATGGGGACATAGAAGCCCTTTCTAGTTTATAGTTGTATTT
>NC_056526.1:117182995-117214532 GCF_019175285.1 Sceloporus undulatus
GTTCCGTTCCCCCTCCCACTACTGTGTGCTCTTTTTGTTTAGTGACTAAAAAAATAATATTTTACTCCTTGATTAATATACTGGTCAAGAAAGATAAAAGAGATACAGACTTCTTTACTAGAGCAGAACTCACAGTTCATACACAGATGTATGAAGAAACAGAAACATTCTAGCTGCTGAGAAATGAACAGGAGGAGGTGCAATCTGGGTCAGGTGAGGAGCAATCCAGAATGAACATGAGCATGATCCAAATTATTTCATCATGTTCCTAATCAGAAGGGGGGAGGGAATGTACAGGAATAATTTTGCAGAAAATGTCTACCTAACATCCCAAGAGAAAATATTAACCTACTTTTGCTAGAACCTCTGGAGAAACCTCTTCATCTGGTGACCACAACTTCCCATTCTTCTCACCTGTAGACTGCAAAGATTTTTACAAGATTTTATTTACAGAAAAGTTCTAAGAAAAATGTACAACTATGTTACTTAAGAGAATTTTAAAATAATTTTGCTTCTTCTCACACTCATGTTTGCATAGTTCATTCCATATGGTCTCATTATATTACCTTGAAACCTACCCTGTCATTCATCAGGAGATCTTTTACAATGAAATTTGCAACTACAGATTTCATTGGTGATGCAAACTGATCTGGTGCCAACATGGAAATGTGACCCAAAGAAACTAGTGGAGTTATAAGCTGCTCTGGAACATCAGCATTCAAACTTCTACTTAGAGGCTGGAAAAGAAGAAACAAAACATGGATTGTCAATTAAGAAATATTGGGGCTTTCTTCACCGGCATTTGGGACGTCCAGAGGACGTTCCATTTTAAAAAAGAGGCGTCTCTTATAGACGCCCCTGGGCCTAGTACGGACTCCGTCCGCACAAGATGGCGCCGGCCCTTCTACATGGCCGGCGCCATCTTTGCGTATCGGACGCTGAGCGTCCGTACGGGTCGCAAATGCGACTCGAAAAGAAGCTCCATTTTGGAGCTTCTTTTTCAGTCCGCAGGGGAGCCGCACCATGTGGAGGCTCCGGCTCCCCCGCGGACTAGCCGGCGGCGGCGGCAGAGCGCCGCAAAGTGGCGGTATGTACCCTGCCATTATTTCCAAAACTGTGTACTGACATTTAAAGTATACATCTCAAAACCTGAAATGCAATATACTCTATTCAACCTCCCAGTTTGGACTAAATATTAATAATTAATATCATCTGACAGCTTCAGCTTTCCATATGTACAAGGTTCAGGCCAGGTCTGAGAATGAGAGACAGAAGGGGGATGTTGATGGTACAGTGCCCATGCCACTATCCAATAAGCACATGGATAAAACTGGTGGTAATGGCTTCAGGAGAATCTAAACACTGCAGTCTCTAGGGACATGTGCATTCATGGCTAGTCTTGTTTGCTTAGCTAGATCAGAATTTTTTCGACAGCCCTGACACAAAAGATCACTGACAAAGCACACACAATATGTTGGGAATATCTACACGATGGACTGGATATGATTCTATGATGTAGGGCAGTGATGGCAAACGTTTTAGAGACTGAGTGCCCAAACTGCAACCCAAAACCAACTTATTTATTGTAAAGTGCCATGTCCCTCTGACTTTCTTGTAACAAACTCTGGCAGATTCTGTGCTGAAGTGATGGCATGTGTGCCCACAGAGAGGGCTCTGAGTGCCACTTCTGGCACTCATGCCATAGGTTCGCCACCACTGATGTAGGGGGTTATTTTACCTCATGGATTAACCAGCACCTGGTGAGGTTTAGTGTATTATTACTTATCCTGTTCCTGTAGAGGAAGGACGAAGAGTAGGATCACCCTTCCCCAGAACCTTATGAAATGACTAACATGGCAGGACTCCTATTAATGCCCACATCTTACATGAAATTGTGAGATGATATGGGCTATTAACATTATCATTCAGAGTGCCATTTCTAGCCCTGTAGAAGCAGGAACCTTCCTTAGTTTTTTAATCAATTTACAGAAGTGACGGCTAAAGCAAGGTCCCTGAGTTTCACATTTCATCCCAAGCCTTTTTTGGTGTCCACACTCCCCATGCACAATGCATCATTTTTTAAACTTGGAAAATGTATTTTGCTGCTCCTAGAGGCCTTTAGAAATGTCTGTTTGGCATTCTAATGGATGGTGATGGCCAGAAGCCTGATATACACACCCCACACACCAAAAATCAAAATAGAATGTCTGTCTGGTCACTTCCAATTTTAATTTCTTGAATTTTGCAGCATTTTTGCAACTTTGGGACACACTACAACCCACAGTAGGTGATGGGGATGTATGTGAGTTTCTGCCCAGGACTGTTCAAGTTGGCTACCTCTAGCTTTGGCCAATCAAACTGCCTGGGTGACAGATGGAGCACAGGTCATGTAAACTATGACTGAACACACACTATTGTCCCAATCACACAGGAGCAATGGTCACAAAGAAAGCTAATTTTGGAACTACAAAACATCCTGCAAAGCTCTTCTGTGAAATAAAGTGTGAGTGCTAGTTAAATCAAGGTAAAAGGGGAGTACAATCAGTTTCTTGATGATGATTCTGCAATGAATTTGTGAAGCATTCTAAAGATAAAACTCTTGGGGGCAATTCCTGTACTGGTGTTCAGTCCACCTTGTAGTTATGATTGGACAGGGAAGCAGGGATCAACAAGAAGAGTTTGTTTCAAATATGTTCAAAATAAGAGAATGACCAAGGTAATGGTGGAATGTTATTAATGGCTGCATTTCAAACTGAAAGGAAGTCTTCAGCTGAGTGCCTCAGGATTCTGTGCTAGGAATATTATTCTTCAACATTTATATCAATGATTTTGATGGAGGGATGGAGGGAATCCTTATCAAGTTCACAGATGATACATAACTGGGAAGGGGAACACATTGGAAGATAAGAAAAGAATTCTAAAGGACACTAAAGAATATAAACTAGAAAACTGAGCAGAAATTAATAAATTGAAATTCAATAGAGACAATGTAAACCAAATACACAGGTATAAGATGGGGGATACATGGACCGTGTGAAAAGGACCTTGTAATTATTGTTAACCCTAAGTTGAATATGAATCAGAAATGTGATGCTGCAGCAAAGAAGGCAAATGCTAGTCTAGCTTGAATTAGTAGAAGCACAGTTTCCAATCTGAAGTAAGTAATAGTACTGTTATATTATGCGCTGGTCGGGTCTTATGTAGAGTACTGCATTCTGTTTTTAATGCTTCATTTTAAGAAGGATATAGACAAGGTGGAGTAGGTTCATAGAAGGGCAACTTGTATGATAAGATGTATGGAGAACAAAACATATGAGGAAAGATTGAAGGAACTGAGCATGTTCAGTTTGGTGGAGACAAAACTGAGGGGGTGACACGACTGCACTCTTTAAACACCTCAAGGTCTGTCAGAGAGAAGGGGGTAGTATTCTTCTCTGCTGATCCAGAAGGTATGACCAGATGTAATGGTTTTAAGATAGGGGGGTTGATTTTGATTGATCTTTAGAAAGAACTTCTTGACAGTAAGAACGGTTTGGCAATGGAACCAATTGCATAGAAAGATGGTGGGGTCTCATTCTCTGGACATCTCTAAAAATAGACTGGACAGCTGCCTGTTGAAGATGCTTTAGCTGGTGATCCTGCACTAAGCAGTGTGTTGAACCCGATAGCCTATGAGACCATGTCCAACATATGGTTCTATGATCCAAGGACCAAAACACTACTTAGTGCTTGTTTATACTACCTTTTTGTGAAATGAAATTTATTCATTACTATACAATTATATCTCCCTGGATTGTACAAACAGTAATTCCCACAAGGCCCAATAATGGTTACTCAATCTTCAGGTAAGTAAAGCAACCTACCTCAAAGATTTGTGCAAGCTGAACCTCTTTATTTGAAAATATGGCATGTATACAATGGACAGCTTGTTTTGCTTGGTGAGGTGTTCCTCTCTTTGCTTTCTGGTGTAAAATAGGGATTAGAGTTCTGCACAGATGTAACACACATGAACAGAAAGGAAAAAAACCCTCATTATTGAACTATTTCAGTGAAGTCAGCCCAATCTTTTCAGAAATACCCCAGCATCACAGAATATAAAACTGTAAAATTAAACTTGCAGCAAAAGTTTTGTGTGTAAAAAGGAGTTCAAATGCACTGTTAATGAACATCATTTTCAACCCCACCCAATCGCCCAAATTAATGTGATAGGGTGACAGCCAGTTATTTTTCTTGCGTTATTACACATCAAAAAGTCTAAGATACAGAATGTGCCTTACAAAAAGTTCTGTTCTTGCAAAATCTGCAACCCTTATTTCTGCTGCATTTCTGCCTTAGACCCCCACCCACGCCACATCCCACACCATTCGAGAGACAGCAGCATTTTTGTTAAGGTAAAACTTAGATACACCACCCATTGATTTTATTGCCCCCCATCTTTTCTTAGGCACTACATTTTTGTGAGATCAATATACATCTTCCAGTATTGAACATGTGCCGGTCTAATTTAATCATTATCCTGAATATTTGTGGATTTAGTGGCAATATAAAACATATACAGTCATTCCTAACTCGCGGATTTAGGATCTGCGCCCTTGATTACTGGTGGGGGGGGCAACCTCCACTGCCGCCAATTGTGCCCCATTCAAGCCTATGAGGCTTGAATATATGCAAGCGGGGGGGGGGGGGGTCTGAAAACAGAGGGCCAACTGTATACTCTTTTCATCTTCCAGTACAGGGCGAAGCAGACAGCACAAAAGGTCCGCGCAAGGACTGCGCCACCACTGTTTGTCTTAGGCCCATGGCAGCCATATGCATCCAGCCTTGATCCAGGTCCTGAGCCAGATTCCAAAAAGAACTAATAATTTATCGCTCCTTTTTGGGCCAGTTCTTTGGTGGTTTCTGCCCACGTTCAGGACATGCGTCATCTGATCACCATGCCCCCAATGCAGCTCAATAGTGGCTCTTTTGGGCTGTCTATTTGAGGCCTAAATCTCCACTATCAAATACACAGAAAGATCTAAATCAACACTGGACACACTCCAAGGTTTCAAGGGCTACACCACACCAAGCTGGCCTCCTCCATAGCTCCAAATAGCCACATCATGCCTCTACCATTTGGGGGGACCAAAGATAATATGACACCAGTCCAAGTAATTCTGGGTGCTTCTTGGGTGGGGGGAATGGAGGAGAATTGCTGGCTGCGTCCACACTGCAGAAATAATCCAGGTTGACACCACTTTAACAGCCATGGCTCAGTACTATGAAATTCTGGGAACTGTAATTTTGTGAGACAATTAGCCTTTTCTATCAGTGAGCTTTGATGCCACAATAAACTACATTTCCCAGAAGTCCATAACATTGAATCATGACAGTTAAAGAGGTGTCAATGCAGATTATTTCTGTAGTGTAGATGAAGCCACTGTTAAAACAGCATCATTTAGCCAAACCTTCTTCCAGTGTAAGTTTTGTCAGTGTCAAAAAAACCTGGGGAGTGGAGATTTACAAGGCTCCCAAGGGCTACACTTGTTCTCCAAAAGATTGTATATAGCCATGGATCACACAATTCCCATCCCTGTACTATTTAGCATTTACTATTACAGCATGCCTATGCCATATGTGGGCTCGCAATATGCGGACACAGACGGCAAGTCCCAGCACTTTTAATAACATGCAGGCCTGCAGCACACACACAGCACAGTGTGTGGGAGCGCACCACCATAAAAGCAATGGTACTTGAGGTCCCACATTTTTTCCTGGATGCATATACAAAAGGTGCACTGTACAGGGTTTTTTAAATAAATGTATATGTGTGTTTGTATTCATGGCAACACACTACTGTGGCCATTTTAACCAGTCCTCCAAGAGTTAAACGGAAAGTATGTAAAGATATAATTCTGGATTTCAGATGATAAAGCACACTGTAACTCATCTGAACACGTATGGTTTCCGTTAAATAGTATTAACTAGTATAAAAGATAAATGCAACATTCGTATACCGTGTGTTCAAAACCACAGAAATAAAAGGATACGTTTTTCTACTATCTATATATTGTTTCCAAAACTTTTAACTATTAAGCATTTATCTTCATGGTTAATTATTTTCTGTTTTCCCCATACACTAATATTTTCTCAATTGTTATCAGGTTTTTTCTTCATTCTCAAGAAAAAAAATATGATATATCTAACAGCAACTCAAGTTCTAACAGATAATTCAACATGTTGTTTTTCTTTGTACATGCTGAGTGAATATGAAGCCTGCTATATGACTGATTGCTTTTACAAACAACTTGCATTCAGTTCACAAGGTCCAACAGCATACTTCAGACTTCCAATGCCAATGGAAGTGAGACTTCCTTCTCTTTCCCCTCCAGGTGCAGCCTTCTGTGGTGCCAAAAAATTCCTGTTCTAGATGGCAAGCAAGCTTTTAAGGTTGCACAAAGGACTGCTGATGGGGCAGTAACAACAGGATTCTGTGTGCCGGAAAGGGCAATGGTGCACACGCCCGTGGTACATGTGCGCTGCTGCGAGCATTAGCCCCATTACTTCTAATGGGGCTCAAGCATACGTGGGATTTCTTTTATGCAAGGGGGCGGGTCCGGAACGGATCCTGCGTGTAAAAGAAGGGACCACTGTACAACATTTGATTCCAACCACACAGTCTAATTAGTTACTTTGACACAAACCATTGGCCATCTCCCATATCCTGTGTTCTCTTCAATTCTCACAATTTTTTGTTAGTCCACATTTCATGAACATGATCTGCCAACTATCTTAAGACATAAACCAATGTATGGCCTAACAAATTAATCTTTGGAAAAGTGCTCATTTTGAAGACAGGAACTCATTCAACAAATATAAAAATATAAAATATCTTTCCTTATAAAAAATATATAGTGATAGCCATTTAATTCTTTTATTTTCCTATTAGCAAAACTGCTTCTTCAGTAACTGTTTCCCTTTCCTACTGCAGCCCTTCACAAAATCTGATTCAGATGGGTCAGAGAGCTTCCACATAGGACATTTGTGGGCTGTAGGGCTGAAGACAGACAGAAAATCCAGATGCACATACAGTCCTCTATAAAAAAATAAAATAAAAACCCTTTCCTTTTCCTCCTAAAAAGCTGTCTATGACACTTTTATTAAGGCCAAATACTATTACATAACGTTTACCTAATTTTATCTTGTAATCTCACTTTAATAAAATTTCCCACTTTTATCCCATCTAGGCCACAGGGCCATGTTTTTAATGTAAAAGCAAGAAGATTTGTTATGTGCACTCAGGTCCACTCCGATCATCTCATGATAACCGCAAATTAAGAGATGTAATAATAGATAGCAAAACTGTCCATATCTGCATCAGCAAGAAAATAGGATTATGCAGCAATATGTTGAAATATTGCAGCAAATGGGGGGTCCCCAACACTTTTGATATGTGGAGAAATGCACTCACGATCTTATCTGAGGCAGATCTGTTTCTATTTTGTGGCCAGTGTTTCTGAATATCTGAATGGCTGCCTCTGCTACCTTATCATCTTCCATCCTGAGGCACTGCAGGAGAGATTCATATGTCTCTGCAGAGTGGAACGAGGTAGGATGCGTGAAAGACAGAACCTATGGATACATATCAAAACCAAAAGGCATTTTAATGAAAGCATTCTGAATAACTGCATAATGGTAGGCTATAAATCTACACACATTTTCCATATGTGCTTGCTTAGTTTAAAAGAAGGGTTAGCATTAAGCACATTAAAGGCTCTCTATCCATGAAGCAGAGAAATTTCAGTATACAGTTGCACATTTCCTGTAGTAGTCCGCTTGTGCAGTGCTAGACAAAATCCTTGTACTCTACCTTAATAACAACCAGGGGTAGGTGATTATGTATTATGCCAGGATATATACAATTTTCAAAATTCATGTTTTTCATTTTTAAAAATGGTATATTTATAAATGCATTCAAAGCTATTTCAAAGCTCAGAATTATGAAACTAGTAGGCTTTGAAGCTTCTGCTTCTCTAAACCCATGCCACATAAGAAACAGCTCCTGAATCTATGAACCGAAGCAGACAGGTGAAGAGAAACAACCAGAGGCTGAACCAGTCCCGATCAGCCCAGGACTGTGGTGACAGGACAGCCCACTAGTGAAGTGGGCCACCACAGCAATTCCAAATGAGCCATCAGCACCTTTTGCTGGCAGCTTCGGTCCACCTCACGCGGCCTCAGAGTGACTTCCAGCTGTGTTGGGAGCATGCGTCATCTAACCGCCATGCCCCCAAAGCTGCTGTATTCGGCCTGCCTGTTTTGGGCCTAAGAGAACTTTTAAATAAGAGGCTCCTGAAACTAAGAAAGCTTTTAAATTAATAAATTAAAATTTACACACTTAATATATAAACACACACATACACAAGTGAGAAAACTAAAGAAATGAAGTATATCAGGATATAAATATTTCATGCATTCTACAACAGCCTACCCAGTTCATAGATGCAAAGCTCCTAAATAATCATTAAGAATAAATGTAACTCATTATCTAATCTGATTTACACTAGGCAGTATCTCTTAACACGGTTTGCAATTCCTCTCACTGCAAAACTAAAAACAATCTTTGTTCCTTTGCAAAGGTTTCCTATTTGAAAGCTGGTAAGACCAAAATCATTTACCACAGTCACACTGGTTACAGTCATCCAGTGTTCTAACATTGTTTGTGTGGCTTCAAATACCTTCACTGCACTCAGATTGCCTCTTGCCTCTGTCAAAATGTAGCAAGCCCATTCCTTCACTCCTAAACTAAACTGATTTATCCTGCTTCTGGTCATTTTTGAAACAGATATTTTCTACCCAGACATTATACTAAGCTCCACCTACTTTATGGATTCTTCTGCTTAACCCACTCTGCCTTCACACAATTTAATTTACTGTGTTAATGTTGAGAATGACATTCAGTCACAATCCACTGTCTTAAACAATATACCAACAGATTAAAAGGATGACTGAGGTCAGTCTTTTCCATAGCTGTTTTTCCCCCAATCGAACAGTAGAGTTTGAAAAACAATTTAAAATTTTAAGCAGCAACAATCGACTCCTTTGCAAGAAAATTTATCAGAATAGACTAGAATGCAGCTAATTTAGATGTAATTCTAATTTACTGACTTTACAGGGAATACCTTGAGAAGTTCAAGCCCCGAACGAATAGCTGTATCAGGGCTTACACCCTCCTCTTCATCATCGGCTGTCCCTTCTATTGATTTATTCATCAACTTTACTAATGCGCTGTAAGAAATTTTTAAAAATACACATGTTCAAATGGTGAGAAGAATCAAGGCTTATTTATTACATACATATTCAAATTAATATTCTTTTTGCATATTTAAATTATAATCTGAAAATCACCATTCTAACATTCAAGGCCCTGCATAGCCTAGCTCCTCCTTATCTTGCAGCTCTTATCTCTTTTTACCAGCCGTTAAAAATCTGTGCTCTGGGAATTTCTAGGCTTCTAACCCAGCCAAAGGTTTTCTCTTCCTTGGCTTGGCTTCATCCTTTTTCTCTTAGTGCTCCTCATTCTTGAAATCGTCTCTATGTAACGTTGTGGACTGTTCCTTCCCTCGCCAGTTTTAAATCCAAATAGAAAACTTTTCTGTTTTCTAAAACTTTTGGAATTTTAGATTAATCCTTTGTACCTTTAGTATATTTGATTATCTGTACTGATGATTTTGTTTTATTCTGCACCACGTGTCTCTGTGGGGTTTTATGTATTTTAGCATTGTGTTTTAGTATTTGACATTATTAATGAAATAGTTATAAATGTTTTAAAAGCACTATGTACATGGATGGCACTATATAAATGAACAACAAATACAACAACAGTTGGCACACAAGCTTTAAATGTGCCAACATACTTCTAGACACTACAAAATCCTGGGCCTCCTTCACTCCAGGAGTATCCCAAATGGTGAATCTGTGTCTTCAATTGAGACTGTAATGACATCTAACACAAGCTGAATCCTTATTCCCCGATCTGCCTTTTGAATAACAAAGAGCATTTCTGTCTTGTCTTGATTAAGTTTGAAATTATTTTCCCTTGTGCAGTCCATTTCTGATGACAGAAGAAGGAACAGAATGGAAAGTTCCAAAATTGAAGGTTTTTTCAATGTTAGTTTGAGCGACACACATGCAGAAACTACCATGGAAAGAAAGCACCATGGAGATTTTTAAAGAGTAATAGAATGAGGGCAAGGATTCTGTTTCTAGGTCTACTGTAACACATGATTCCTGCCTCATTCTGGGTGGAGACAGAAATCACCCAGATCATATGGATTACTCTCCTATGCCATTGAGAGAATTTTTTCAACTCCAACAACTTTTCAGTGGATGAAACCAAAATAAATCTGTGTAAGAACTGATGAAGAGAGCTATCCAGACTCCTTGACTGTGTACTATTGGCACATAAGGGTGAAGAGCTGCATTGCAAAAACTACTTCCTGCAACAGCACTTACCTAATGGCTTCAGAGTCAATGTGTACAGGGGCAATTCTTTCCAAAAGAAATTTTACCATCTCCAAGAAAGGATTGGTTGGTTGCTTAGGATTTGCAAGTTTTCGTGCTATTTCCCTCTGTATAAAGAAAAATAACAAATAACCTCAATTCAAAACATGCACTTTAAAACAAGAACAAAAAGTTCAAAACCAGTACAGTTTAAATAGTTCGGCACTTTCTTGAAGCCTTTTCTTTAAACATGTCTAGTTCTCAAAATTAAAATTCAGAATTAAAAAGATTCTTTGCTTGCTAATGGAAGAACAGCAGCCATTCCAGCTTCTTGAATACAGGAATGTCCATCTGTTCATGTCTGTTTTATTCAAACCATAAGTCAAACACTCAGTCCTAGCAACACTCTGCAAGCATCTTAGTAATATCTACATTGAAAACTAATAAAACAGCTCTTACCACACAAACATCTGCCTGTTTACAGGAACATGTAGGACTGATCAATAACTCAAGCTGAGAACGAAGCTTCTCATCATCACCAAGAACCTGGTTAAACTTTTTCACAAA
Organism: Sceloporus undulatus; assembly: GCF_019175285.1. NCBI lineage: Eukaryota > Metazoa > Chordata > Lepidosauria > Squamata > Phrynosomatidae > Sceloporus > Sceloporus undulatus. Next base: position 117,194,045 of record NC_056526.1, read on the forward strand.
GTCCTGTGCCTTCCCAGGATCAGGAAGATTTTCTACAGAATTAAAATGTGAAAGTATAAGTTACAATAGCAGTGTTTAAAGCTGTATTGAAATTCTAATAATGGTTGCTAGATCTTACTTGCTATGGTCATCAGTTTTCCAAACATAGCAGCATTGTTTGCTTCTGACTGAAAAGAGAAGTTCAGAGTGAGCATTCACATTGAAAACCTGGCCTGAAGCATGCATGCCTGAGCTGCTTCTAATTATACTGTAGCTCTGCTTCCCTCCCAATCATTCTACTTTTCAGTTTGGAAGTAAGTACACATATATGGTTATCAGAAAATGAATCAGAAAAACTAGGTCACAAAATAGTTAGTATTTGTCTATCTTACAAAAACAAACTGCAAACCTACTGGAAAGACAGATACCAATTTCTTTCCATGCATTTCCTGAAAAATGCTAAGAGAAGACACTAAATTTTGCTCATGTATTACTTAATGTACTATATATTAAGTGCTTCTAGTAGTTTGTTCATGCAAGAATATTACAAAAGTTAAAGCAAAAAGTCATACAGTATCAAGTGATGACATCAAATATTTATGTGAGCTGGAGACTCTACCATCTTTATGTTCCATTATAAAACTGATTACTAAATACTGACATTAAGAAAAATCTCAAGTAAAACAACATTAGATTTTTTTTTAAAAAAAAGAATAATTACAAGACAACCATATTATTCTGAAACCTACAGTGGGTTGTTTATGCAAATCTAGTAACTCCCGCACATGACTCCTAAGCATGTTCTGGCACTTCCACATTTCATTCAGTGCCCTGGGTATAAAAAGAGTGACAATCATTAAAATGCAATAAACCAGTATGATTCCACAAACACAAGAAGCTCTCCATATTGCTGAATACAGTGTATCCTCTCTTGATAATCAGTTAGCTTCATCTTCCAGCAACCAGACAGGACACATTTCTTTTAATGACTTATGCATATAAGCAGATCCACATTCCTCCTGACCTCACATATACATAAACCTAGTAACACTGAGCTAGTTACTCAACTGTTTCTTACAAAACACCATCTGATATAATTCAAAAGGAGGAGATCTTGAAATGTCTGCATTTACTAAATTCTGCTAGATATCCAGTACTGTACAAGAAATTAGCTTGAACTAACTGACTCATCCCAATAAGACAACAAAGAACCAATGCTGAGCTACAAGGTATTTTGTGTTTGATTATTCTACATACAGAAGTATTTAAAACAGTGGGTCCTAACCTTTGGGGGAGGGGTGTCACATACCCCTTTGAGAATCTGATGAAAAGTCTAAACCACTTCTACTTTATTTTAAAATGCAGGTGGTCCTCTGTATCGATGGGCTAGCCATCTGCAGATGGCCCTGTCCCATTATCGTCAATATCGTCAGCACCCATTGACGGTAATAGGACTTAAGGTCCCACATTTTTTGGTATCTGCAGGGGGATCTGGAACCAAACCCCCGTCAAATTTTTTGTATACAGTTAAGGAACTCCCTAACTCCAGGTTAGGAACCTTTGGTTTTATAAGGTACAGTTGTGATTAATTTAAAAATAACTTTGTGAATGGATACTCACTTTACAGCATTTGGGTCTAAGCTAGCATACAAATAATATAAACACTTCATTCTCTCTTCTGTTTCCAAGTTATGCGGAACAAGATACTGGGCAAAGATTTTCTCTACCAATAATCTGCAAAAGAAAACAAATTGAGAGTTTGTTGCTTTTACTAAACTGTGTGTAGCTTTCAAATTATAAACATTAATTCAGGTGCCCTGTTTGACCATGCTTTCATTTCTACATACATTCTCCCTATAAAATACACAAAACAACTCTTCTAGTTTAAAGAATATTTGATGAAATCCCATTATTAAGGTAAAGAAATAAATGAGACACAGCTTATCACACATTTTGCTCCTCCCTAGAAAAAGACACATCTCTCATATCACTAAACAGAAAAATGGCCCTTGAAAAATCGAAATACCTGAAAGACACCAATGCAAAAGAATGAACTTTTTTAACAGCAGAATTCTACCTAAATCAGCTGTCTACGGTTCCATTTCTGACAAGGGATGCTATTGAGCAAGGATAGACTGGCTCAGTTCCATGCACTCCATGGAGCAATTCCATCCAGTCTCTAGGGCACCATGCCCAACAGAATGCATTTGAATGTCTATGTATGTGAAAGCATATATGACAGAGGGTATGAACAAGTGAATGTTAGCACAGTTGCCCCTCCGTTTTCACGGGGTGTGTGTTATGGACACCACCACCCTGCAAAAATGGAGGCTTGCACATATTCAAGCTCTATAGGCTTGAATAAGGCATGTGCCCCATTGAAAATAGCAGATTTTCGAGGCTGCGGATCCCAGATCTATGACTTAGGAGGGACAACTGTAGTCTGAGTCTCTCTGACACTGAGGTGGTGCAGCCCCCACAGCTCACTTTCTTGCACTTCTCCAGACCCTCTGACTCTGAATGTTCCTCCTGTTATCGGGTGTGTGTGTGTGTGTATGGGGGGGGGCAGGGGATATCCTAGAGCCAGTCCCCAGGCCTCAGCATGTAAAATGGCTGAAGTAGTAGCAGCTGCCACTAGCATTAGGAAAATGTATGCCAAGTCCCAGAGCCAACGTGAGATAGGTATTACACAACATAACTAAGTCTAAGACACATTTCTCCTCCAAATCAGAATACAAGCAGTTGGAAGGCCAGCCCTCTACCTGCTGAAGTCAGCCTGACTGAATTCAGGGGGCCTTGGTTCAGACAGAAATGTGCAGTATTGCAGCTTTGGAATGGGAGGCCTGTAGCACATCAGAGACATTCTGATCTACCCCAAAGCCAAATAGCAGGAACAGTGTTTTATGTTGTGACCTGTCTCTGAAGGGTATGTACACCAAAATGCAAGACAAAATAAAAAAGGGAGAGTAGGGACAGGACAAGGTAGAACTGCTGCTGACTTGCTCACCTCCTCAGATCAGGCTCAATAGGATGCCTAATGGTTGGTTCTCTTAAGACAGGAGTGGAGAATTTTTTTTTTTCTGGCAGGAAACCCTCTTACTGTGTCTAATTTCTGCCAAAATTGCATCACTGTCTATTTATGTGCAAAAGAAATCTATGTTATATATGGGTTACCTGCACCAGAAAGTGGGATAAAGGGAGCAGCTCAGCAATTTACTGCATGTTTGGAGATTTTTCAGTCTTTTTGTGCATTTCTGGAAATGTATTTATTCCAAGTAGTTATCTCATCATCTTATCAAAATATTACAGGTGATTTGGAGACAAACATGCAGCAGATACAAAACACAGCAGCTCAACTAAGACACCAGGAAACTTTTATCTCTCTCCTTTTACATGATTTAAGATTCTTTAAAGTTTTCCATAATGTTTGATCTGTGTAAACCAGTCAGCACTATGCATCGTTTATCCCCAAATTGGGATCGGGAGCATTGTGAGCTTTGATCCCAGACTTGCTCTCAGGTTTTAAGTTGGGGTAACCACAGTTTGCCCATTTCAGAAATTTCACTAAATTATAATTCTCTAAAAAAGGGAGATGGAACAGATGTAGCTTATTGTTCTCCACAATTATATCTTAGAAAAAAGGCTTAAAATTAACTCACTTGTCATCGATACTATTCTGATAATATATGTGCAAAAGTTTATCCTTAATCCAGCTCACTTTCTCTGCTGCATCTTTTCCAGCTTCCGCATGAAGACAGTATTTCTTATATAGCTGGGCAAGGCCCATCATTGCTTCTTTTCTTACCCGCCACTTAAAATAAAATAAAATAAAATTGAATGTCGTAATTATTTTGCTCAAAAACAGCTGCAGTACAAATATTTTTATCTTTCATGTTAATGTCTACAACAGTGGTTGTTAACCTTTATTTAAAAAAACAGGGACCTCCTTTAAATATATTTTCTTGCTGCGGACTCTCAAGATTTAAAACACAAATAAATCAATAAATAAAAGTATCTGAAAACTGAGACCTTAACAATTATACCATCCATTCAACCTTCTCTCAGAGGTAATGGTTAGGGAGAAAATACCTTTCTCCTGCTTCTTCCTATCAGTTTGCGGCTGGAGTGCATTGAACACCAATGCACAGGCCCAGCCAATGCCACGGCTTCTGTCACATGGCCACTCCAGTCTGGGGAGGAGACAGGCTGCACAGCTGAGCAACAATGGAGAGGCCATGTGACAGGAACCAAGCTAAAGGCTGGCTGGTTGGCTCTGAATCCTGCTGTTTGGTCCACTCTAAGGTTGGAAGCATATTGAACTCTGCTCCCCAAAAACAGGGGATCACAAAGCACTGTCAAGACAGGGACTTGAACATCTTGAACTCAATAACTCTTCTCCCCACCAGCAGCTGGCATATGTGCTGAGTAGGGATGTCAGGCCCTTTCCTTGCTTACTAATCCACTCATTCTCCCCCCCCCCCCCCACACACACACATACAAATTCCCTACCTCCTGCACAGCCTTTGGTCCCCTCCCCTCGATGAAGCAACAGCAATAGCATATACATTTCTATACCGCTTATCAGTGAACTGAGCACTCTCTAAGTAGTTTACTGTAAGCTAATTGCCCCCAACAAGCTGTGTACTCATTTTACCGACCTATGAAAGGATGGAAGGCTGAGTGAACCTTGGAGCCCTGGGATTGAACTCACAACCTTGTGGCTACAGTACCGGCATTTAACTACTGCGCCACCAGGGCTCCGTAGTGAAGAACGGGGGAAAAAAGTTGAAGCACTTCCGATAGGAAGTTGGACTATTTCCGGCTCTAAACGAGGGGAGAGAAAGAGAGATAGAAGGGCAAAGGGTGTCTGGCTGTCATCTCCACTGCTGCTCTGTTGCAGCCTGCCTCCTCCCCGCAGCTTAGCAGCCACATTATAGGCAATGTGCTGGTCAAGCCAGCCAGCTAGCCTATGCTTTGGCTCCTCTCACGTGGCCATACTGCTGTAGGGAGGAGGTGGGCTAACCAGCTTTGCAGACTCCCTGTGAGGACACTGCTATGGTCCATGGACCACAGGTTAAGAACCACCAGTCTAGAACATGAATGAAACTTTTAGGACACAAATTAAAACAGAAGAATCACCATTATGGTTATTATTTATGTTAACTGGAATATTAAAATGCTAGATAAAATAAAAATAGGTCCAAAGACATTTTAGTTCTCCATCACAAAAGCCTGACAGGGCAAAAGTCAAAATGTCTTAAGAACAATAATATACTGTTATAATTTTGGCCAAATTGAGTTCATAAGCCTCTTAAAAATTAAAATATTATAAAGGGGAAATAACACTAGAGGAAATAAATGACAAAACTAATCTAGACCTGCTTTTCCTTGGAAAAAGTGTGGTGACAGCGGGATCAATTTTTAATTCAATGCACAGAATCAAAGAAGGGTGTGCCACTGTTGCATCATTCTAAGAATCCCACAATTAACAAGGGATCTTCAAAGTTGAAAGGCTACTACTTGAAGGAACATGTGCAGCATCACAAAATTACATGACTCAATTTCATTTAGGTTAAAAAAAAAGAATTTAAGATTATGGTCTGTTCATCTTACCCTCTTGTCCAGCGTTCTCTCTCTGACAAAGCCTAGTAGCTGGTCATTGACCAAAGAGAGGTCTCTCTTGCCAGCAGTTATTATTGTAACAATGACATCATGTCGAATGGCTTCTTCCGGATCATGTGATCTAACTTTTAAGTACTCTATTTCAAAGAAAAAGGAAAGGAAGGAAAACACGAACTATTGAAAGATTCAGTACATTCTGGGCTTCCAGTTTCAGAACAATTTATTCATTTATTAAATCTTCAGCAATGGATAATACCACATCAACTCCTACTCTTGATAGGAAAATTTGCCTTGAATTTTATTTTTAATCTTTCAGCTGAAGAACAGACTAATCAAGTTACATATTAAGGTTTTCATAATTATATTCGTTCTACTACATTATGTACCTGAACTACCATGTTACATAGTACTACTATGATATACCCTTTGTTTAATTATTCTAACATAGGAGATAACAGATCTTACCAGTGAGGTCTTTTGCTAAATCTGGATGGTTCATTAAACAATGACTTGCAAATTTCACGCTTTCTAATCTTACGGGAACATGGATATCATTAAATCTGAGTGAGGGAAAGATATTAATTCATAATTATTTTTTATTTAATGTTATTTTAAATAAATAAAATGCATTCTTAAGAGTAAAGCACATTGTGAATAAGCCACATCGGAACGGAACATAAACTCTAAAATAAATAATAGAACATTAAGCATGCTAATATTTGCAATTTAAATATAATATATAAAAATTAGGCAAAGTTGCACTCAAATAGTTATATGTGTAATGCCTACAGAACAAATTGAGGAGTCAAAAATAATTACTTAGCCTACGTAACAACCAAAACACCACAAATGCTATGATATATATTGTACACAGTTACCATTTCAAAGAACCAAAAACAGTTATCATGTAAAAGAAGGCGTATTATTTCTCATCAAAATTACTACTAACACAATGACATTTTAAAAAAGCACAACATTTTGGCTCAAACATGTTATGAAAACTTCATACTTTCTTTTCTTAAAACAGAACTTGGTCTACTGCTAAGTAGCAAATATGTCCTGCCATAGTGAAATCAAATATTACACAAGACTTTTTTTAAGGAAAGAGAAGAACTAGTATGAAAAGAGCTGCTTCTGAGACTAACATAACTAAATATACATTTGTATGTTATCTTACCGGCCTAGAAAACACTGCCAAAGAGGACGGTTTTGTGTTGCAAGGTCAGAATCTTTAGAACCAAACAGCTTAGCTAAAAGCCTTACAACAGCTAAACGTTCCTCTCCATCATTGCTCTATAAATTGAAAAAGGAAGAATAACTATTACATAATACCTTGTCAAAATAAAACTGAAATATGCAAGTATCATGTCTATACAATTCAGGCCCTGGAGTTTTGCTTTAAACCTCAAAATAGGCTTTTAAGTCTCTGATGACCCCCAAAATTTCCCCCCGTTAGTATTATGTCAATTTTCCTGCATGAGTGGGCAACTGCCACAGGAATCAATTTGCATCCTGCATTTTTGACCCAACATCATCTGAAAATGCTTCTGGAAGTCTGTTTTATACAACCTCTTTTTCAGGCCAGTTTAGGGGAGTTTTTTTGGATAAGATTTTTCCTCACAAGAAATCCAACATTCCAGGAAATACTTTGGAGGATTTTCGAAGTAGAAAGATGCCTACTTTTCTTTTCTTTACAACTGGAGGACTGAGTGGCTCTGGAAGCTGCAAAAAGGGTCAGGGAATACACATGAGCCACACTTTCCTCATTCTTGCCTTAGAGCCACAGCACATCACTCTCTTCAGGAATGTCATGGGTGAATAGCATCCCCAGGAAAAGTTACTCCAGTCCTGGCTGTATTAGAAACTACTGAATTTATTCATGCATACTCATACCACAGCTCTTATTTTCAGTAAAAGCTACACTATGATGGTACCTATTGGACTAGGATCAGGAGGCCTACTGTATATAAATCTACAGATTTAAGTAAAAAAAATTGACCTCAAAAAACTTAGTTGACTTATCACGGGCCAATGTAAGTATTGGACCTTAACTCTCATTTAAAAACAGGAATTATCCCCTGATGAAAGGCAAAAGTGTAATTTGTCCTGGAAGCACTCACCTTGCTTTACTCTCTTATCCATCCAGCCTTTAGTGTGAGAATAACCAGTTATGCCTCGTGGAATTTTATAAATTCTTTGGCATTGCTTTCCTTTGCTTCATCTTTTAGATCTTTCATTATATGCCCCTAAGTATTACCCTCGACCTATCCATGGGTCATATTAAAATCCATAATTTTAGCCCCAAAACCTGCTCTTGAGTTATACATGAGGTTGACTTATAGTCAAGTATATACGGTACTTAAAGCAGGATGATAGTGATTCATGCACTGTCTTCATGCTCTTTCTCCACATTTCCTAGGATGTGGAGAAACCCAACATGATGGTAACAGTACATGTGGTAAGTTCTAGTTATTGCAACCAGGACAAGGTCTATTCACCAAAGCAATCTGTTTTCAAAAACTCTCTCCTCTCTCTCACAATCCATCTACTCTTTGCTATAGAAATTCCCCCAGCTCAGCAATTCATAATGCCCACTGTCTGTTAAAACACAACAGTTCTGAGCATGTCAGGAAATGCTGCTACCATAACTCACTATTGCTAAGGTTTTACAATTTTGTTGTACTCTCCATTACTGCAACCCTACTGCTGTACTCAAACTGTTTTGTTCAAACAGTGATAAAGAACATAAATCCAAAAGGACCTGTATCTTGATATATTCTTACAAGCTTGCCATATTATAGCATCAATTAGAACACAATAATTTTGACCATCTTTGAAAAACTTCGACATGGTGTAACAGCAACAAACCATTTCATCATTCTATTGCATAATACTCTTATCTAAACAGTACTTTAGGCTTTGTTGTGGACAGAATCTTATTCTTTTCTTTCAAGCCAGATCATTAACTGATTCTCTGTTATCTCAAGTTTTCAAAGAAGTTTGCAAAGCAGCATGATGATCCTGTCCCATAAAGTCCAAAGCTCACTTGCTGATCATGTGGAGCTATTTACTTGGAACCTGACTAAAATATACTGAAATGGTCAGTTATAGAAAATTAATTTGTTCTTAAAATAAACAGAAAATATTGAAAAATTCTACATGCTTAAAATATAAGAAACATTTCTCTAATATTACAGCAGTTCCTTACCTTCAGTTTGAACTCAAGCTGTGGCATGACAGACAGCAGCAAATTAGGATCAATAGCAAAAAGTTCCTGTATCAGGTCAAATACATGCTCTGACAAATCACTTACAGAAGACTTTCCTAGTACCAGAACCTGGTTAAAAAACTAGAAGAGAATTTTTTTTTTTTGTTAAATATACTATTTTCAAAACAGCTGTACAAAAATTTTGGGTGGCCTTGATAACTAGCTAGGATCTATCATTGCCACCAATCCTGCCAGTGCTAGGTACATTAATGGATTATTTTTTATTCAAGGATGAAACATGCATATACTAATTCATGGTAATCTGAAGCTTTTTCAGTGCAACCGTCATATCATAAAATGTTTATACAATCCTATTTAATCCTACAAGGAATTCACTTTAGGACATAACTAGTTTGTAGATTTCAAGCTTCTTCATGGCATATAAAGATCTTCAATGCTGGGAGAACCATGTGTCCCACTGCTTCTTCTCTCCAGTACTTGTCACCATAAAGAAATGCTGAAATTTGGCAATGACAGCAAATTTTACAGCTGCCAAATTTCAGCAGCAGAAGAAAGTGAGTAGAGGTATAGCTTTGTGGGTTGCAGGTCCTCAAGGCAGTCCCCTCATTCCAGGGAGCTGTCCAAGCCTTTTCTGAACCTTGTTAATATCTGAAAACTCAAACTCTTCTAGAATTTGGCCACTAACAACATCATGTCATGTTTCAGAGAAAGTTTTACATAACTTTAGGACTATATGGTAATGTCTCATTTTCCAACAATGCTTCATCAACACATTTACTATCTTCAAAAATCAAGCACTTTCCTAGCAACCCATGGCATGAAATTATCAGGTATAGCTACATGCCACTCCAAGTTATTTCTTCAGAAACAGAAAGAGTGAAAACCAATGGGCAACAGCCATAAGACTCCTTTGTTCTCTTAGTTAGCGAAGTCAGTTAAGACTAAAAAACATCCCAAACTAACTTATGTACTTTCTCTCTGTCTTCCTGCAAGGAAGGGAGAATACAGAGAATGAGCGTTGAAAGTGGCTGCCATTCCATTACTACAGTGTGATTCCCTAGTTTGGGTACACAGAATATTGCTGTGACTGCTGATTCTACCATAATATTCAACCATGTCAACCCCATGTCAATTTTCAAGTTTTGATAGATCCAAACAAAAATGTTCAAAGCAGTAAAGAATCAAGAAGGGAGCAATCACTGGTGTGCTGATGCACATATTACATACATTGGCAATACATGGCTCAATGGTCTGGACCGTCCTCTTCAACAGAACTTTTGCAAGATCAAATGCCTGTTTATTAAGGTTCTAGAATACAAAGACAAAAAAATTAAAGAAAATCCAGCTGTTAACAAGCAACATATTGTTTGTTATCTATGGAGATGGATGAATTTCAACAGAAAGTAAAATACAATTTCTAAAAAGTACCATCTATACATAAGAATGCCATATATATTTCCAATCATCTTGATTCATCTATTGAATTTTACTTCCTGAATTAGGAGAAGGTGAATGAGTTTGCAGACTCTCATGTCCCCCCTCCTTTGAGTAAAAAGTTAAATATAATTCAATACAATATTGGTTTCCAATGCCCCCAAATTGTCTCTGAACCCACTATCTGAACTCCTCATTCAATTAGGAAGAGCTGTAAAACAGCTTCTGATTCAGATCTTTGAATTTAAAAATGACTTGTATTCATTCTGGTAAGCCCACTGATTCCACAAGCTGTCAACTACAGATACACACCCAAAATTAGGGCATGGTATAGCCCTGGTCACTGCCTCTACTCCTCACTAGTTTGCAGTGTCCCCTTACAGGTTTCTGTGGAGTCAGCCATGCATAATGAATCCATATGGTGCCTTCCAGGATATATACTGGATACTGCTCTCTGTGTATAATAACAAAAATACAGGACAGAGACATCCTGGGCTCCCTCAAGTCAACACACTGTATTACTCCCATGAATCAATTCAGTATTTCTACAGGCAGCAACAACTTTTTATTTATTTAATATATATGCCACCTTTCTCCCAATATGAGACCCAGGACAGCTTACAGCATTGGTTAAAACAAAACATAATTAAATTTTTTTAAAAATAGCAATCCAGTAAAACATTAATTTAAAATAGATTTTTAAAACTAGGTGCACGCATCAAAAGAATAAGGAAAAACAAAGGAAGGAACTGTCTAGCACAAGCTTTGGCTTACTCATGTAATAAGTAATAAAGCTATGCTATGGAGTAGAAGGGAAAACAGGACTCTTTAAGTTTTAAAAAAAACTTTGCAAACCTTGTGTGCAGGAATGAGGTTGATAAGAATTGAGTCCAATAGTTCTTGTGTCACTCCATCGCCTTCCATGATGATAGAACTCATCAAATCTAACATGTGCATTTGCACTTTCTGGTTGTGGCTATTACTAAACGTGACATTAAAATCAGAATTAGAATATTTGAATGGAATAGTACAAAAATGGACAAATGGAGGATCTTGTTGCTAAATTATGGAATTAAATTACACATTTTTAACACTAATTCTTGAAATAAAATGTACCATTACATTTGAAACTTCCCTCTTAAATTCAGTCAGAATTTCTCAGATGGCTCTTCATGGCCTAGTCTGGAAAGTTTTAATGAACACAATACTGCTGCTAAATCAAATTGCTATCAGAAGTAGCTTTATCCATTTTTAGTACCATCATTTTTTAATCGCTATCCTATTCTTATGATGAGTGGTAGAAAATATATATGCTACAGAGGATCCTAGTAACCCCACTCTGAACAGTCCTTCTCAGTGCAAAATAAACCTCCCAGTTTCAGCAGTAAGGGTCAGCTCTTTCTCACAATGTAGTTCTACTCCAACTACAGCATCTCCCTCACCCTATGCAATAGGAAGGAAAGGCAGCCATTCAGTTTTATAGCACAAAATAAAGGTTTGAATTTGAAACTGCATTTGGGAAAGTAACTAAGGTGCGTTATAGATGGGCCTAAGCGGTGCCGTCGTCGCGCCGTGAATACGTGCGAGGGGCGGCGCTTCCGGATGCGCCTTGCCCCTCGTACGTATTCCGTACGCCAAGATGGCAGCGCCCTATACAGATGGGCGCGGCCATCTTGATGTAACGGACGCTGTGCGTCCGGACATCCAAACCCGGAAGAGACATCGCGAGTGCGCGCTTTGGCACTTGCGACGTCTCTTCTGGGTTGCCGGAAGGAGCGCGATTTTCGTGCTCCTTTTTTACAGCGTGGCGGAGTCGCGTGGTTCGGCTGCAGTGGCTTCCCCGTGCTGCAACCGGCAGCGGCCCAAGACCGCCCCTTTTGGGTGGTCTGTAGCGGGCCTAAGATTGCCTGTGCTTGGGGTTTGGAGAAGATTTTGTTTCCTCTCGAACTCTCTTCCCACGGAACTTAAAAACTACAACCCAAACTCCATCACTCTGCACAAAAATTTATGTGATTTTTGACATGATCAAGTAAAAAAAATTGTGGCAGAACTTTGAGAACTGACCTTTATATCTATAAGATACAATGGCCTGTTCCAAAGGTAAGTATGACTTTGCCTGAACACATACAGTTTCAAGTTAAATAATTTCTTCACAACAGTGATTTCTTTTAGCGACCACAAGAGGCATTTCCTTGTATTGCCTTATAATATAAAAGAGTAATAAAATTTATATTTTAGCAAGCCATAATTCTGTTATTTCTGCTATAACATTTTTCTTTTTTATATATTAGAAAACGAATCCTGCATGGTACAGAGACTGGAAAGGGGTTTTAAATAAAGCAACTTACTTGATAACTGAAAAGAGAGTCCTAAAAAGCTGAATAAAAATCTCATTGCAATCTTCCAACTCAAAGCAGATGTTGTAAGATTTAACCCAAGCTAAATTCTATGAGAAAAACAAAACATTAGATTACCATTTTGATCGAAACTGTGTATCTCGGTCTTTTGGCTAAGATCAAATGAAGTGTATATCTAAAAATGCAGCTAATGGCCACCACACAACTCTAAGCAGTCTGCTAGCATGATCAACTGTGCACAATTATGTTAAAGATTGATTTGTTAGCTACTGCATTCGAGTGGCAGAGCATTTTTCATTTATGTAACGTATACTCTGCGCTCACAATATATAAATAGATTCACACCTCGACATAGTCTCTGTAGCCCTGATAAAAATGACAATGGAAGAAATCTAGGATCAGAGTGATAAGTACTGTATACTGTGTTCTTTTCTTTTACAGAAAGTGCATCAGCAAGCATATTTTAAGGTACAAACTTCATAAACATAATTTACACTCACTTGACTGGAAATATAAAACAAAGCTAGGAAAACATTACCTCTAGTAAATAAAAGTATCTGTTAAATTGGGGGCTTTTAGTGTCCTCCAATCCTTTTAATTGCCTTGTAATAAACAAGAATATATCCTGGGGGAAAAAGGAAACAATAATTGAAAATGCTTTTTCAAAATATATATTTTACATACAATAATTACTGTCATTAGGAAACTTCACAATGACCTTATTTAAACATAATGATAAACTGTTGTTATTGTTGTTGTTGTGTGCCTTCAAGCAATTTCCAACTTTTGGTGACCCTATCACAACATTTGTTCAAAGGAGGTTTGCCATTGCTTTCCCCTGAGGCTGAGAAGATGTGACTTGCCCAAGGGGGTTCATGCCTGAGCAGGTAATCAAACCCTGGTCTACATAACCTTAGTCCAACCCCAACCCTCTACACCTGGGGACCAGGGTTTGATCTTCACTCAGTCATGGAAACCCACTAGATGATCTTGGGCAAGTCACACCCTTTCAGCCTCAGAAAAGGCTAAGGCCAATCCCTTATAAATAAATCTTGCCAAGAAAACCCTGTGAAGGGTTTGCTTTAACATAAGGCAGAATCTACTTGAAGGCACAAAACAATAGCAACCTAATTGAACAGGTGGAAATTATCTTGAAACACTTTTACCTTGAGTTTGTCATGGGAGGTGTATGGTGCTTCTGGGGCATAAATTCTAAAGATATCAGCCAAGCAACATGCTACAAGCAGACGGACATCTTTATTGGGATTCCTGAGGAAGAATTCTGACGCAAGGTGCAAGGCTAAAGGGAGATATTGTTGTTTTTCATCTTCTGAGTCCTGGTCCATGTCCATAAATGTTTTCACTACCATCTGGGAATTAAGCACAATGTTACACATTCAATTTCTCATTCAGTGTTGCAAACTCCAATTTCTAAAAGGGTTTATTGCAATGAAAATAGAAGGTCTTTTGTTGAACAATTCCTGTGTTGAATACATTCCACAGACAGGGAGCCAACAATGAAAAGGCTGGCTACTTGGTCCCAGAAAGCAGTGGCATCTAGAGAAAAGCATCCAATATTTACCTCAGTGGTGAGCAGACTGTTATGGGGAACGGTATTTTTTATTAAACTTAAACATACAGTGGGAACTCGAAATCCACGGAGGATCCGTTACAGAACACTTCCCCCATGGATACCAAAATCCGCAGATGCTCAAGTCCTGTTGTCCCCAATGATGGCATGGCCATATGGCCATACCGCCATTGGGGACAAACCTCTAATTAGGGACAGCCATTAGGGACAAGTGGACTTCAGGTATGTTCCCATTGTCCTCAAAGTTTGTGTACCAAGTTTGTGTACACTGTCTCAGCTACCTATGTGGGCCATTTTGGAATTCTGGATAAGGAAGTCTCAACCTGTACTTGGGACCCTGTTGTCCCTGCCTCCTGGGCATCTTCTGGGCAGACAGGAGCCCTGCGTGGTTCTGTGGAGAAGGCGCCTGGCTCACCCCGAGGAGCCTCCTGTGGGTGCCCAGACTCCAGGGCTCCTGCCCAGTCACCCCACATGAGCATCAGAGAGTCCCTCCGATCACGGGGCACTATCATCTCTGGAGTGCTGGGCAGCTAAAATAATTCCCCACACATATGGGCTTGCATTGTTCACAGTAACTAACTTCCAATGTAGAATTATTTACTGTGTAGCTTTGACCAGCAGGAACAATATTAAGTCCTTAGGCAATTGTCAACACAAATTAATAAAAGTAACAATTTTGCACTTGGCTGTACAACATTTTTTGCAATCATAAACAAGAACTCACTGCACAGTTACACCAGTATCTTCACCTTCACTAATAAGCAGATCTAGTGGTTTTACTCATGTTACCCATCTTTTGTAAACAAAGGCAGGAGTTTTAGCAATGTTTTAATTTTTCTCATGAATGGCTGAAGAGGCTACTTTTAGAAAACTGCACTAATTCATGAAGGAAGTATACTTTGTTCCAAGTCCCTTTTCAATACCATCTTTATCCCACCTATGGTATATATCATTTCCACTACCAAAAGGTTACAGTATATTAATGTTAAACCTCTGGACTCCTCTTGTTAAGAATTTTTTTAAAAAGACTATGTACTCTGAAATAAATGTTATTCTGAATCCAGACACTTCACAAAACATATGTTAAAGTTACAATAAAACCAGGTTATATAAAAAGCAGAGGGCATCAGATTTGTGATCATTTACGTATGCATTTCTCAGTGACTGAAATTCTGGAATTACTTCTGTGACATTGGACAAGAAAAGTGCAACACAATCAGTGACGATACTGAACCGAGAACACACAGATTTTTGGGTTTGTAGATTAGACAAGGCGACTCAAAAAGATTGGTGCAAAAGTAAAGCTGTTCTTACTCGGTTTTGCACCATTCTTTTTAATCAACATATTATCACTTCACTTTTCAATTGTATGACAAATAGAGAATGTTTTTTATAAACACATTGATAAACAAACATATGCATCTGTAGTTAGTGACATATTCTTAATGAGATCAAGCAGCAGTTCTAAGTTAAGATAAATAACAAGGGACATCTCTTCTTAGCTCCTTACAAATACAGAAACCAGGAATGTTTAATGCATTTAACCTGACCACTTCAGTGAAACTTTGCAAGAAAGCCTGCCTTCCATTCATTCTGGTGACTATGACTGGGAGAAACTGTACTTCCAGCTGATCAAATTGTTTATAAGCAAGCTAGATGATTTATTGTACTGATAATGAGATCTGACTTTTTGCACTTAAAACCTTTGGAAAGCATATCCAAGGGTAGCCCTGTTGGTCATATAGCAAAGTCCAATAATATCCAAAATCCACCAAACAGTGATATTTTTATTGGGCCAACCAAAATGCACAATTACTGTATATACTCAGGTATATGTCTAGAAATTTTAGTGAAATTAGTTAATTTATCCATAAGTCAAGTTAACGTTTATTGTACTAGCCAAAGGCCATGACAAAATGAGCTTATCAAAAAACATAAGTCAATTTAAGAATTGTACTTTAACTTCAATAAAAAACAAACCATCGCCTGGTGAAAGGCAAGAGTGTCATCTGTCCTGGAAGCATTGAACCCCCCTTTACTTTCTCATCTATCCAGCCTTTAGTTTGAGCATAAATTGTTATGCGTTCCAGAATTTTCTAAGTTCTTTGCTTCATCCTTTAGATCTTTAATTCCATGCCTCTAGGTTTTACACTCGACTTATCCACGGGTCATAACAAACTGATTAATTTTGGCCCCAAACCTGTTCTTGACTTAAGACGTTCAGTGAAATGTCAACGGTCAAGCACCTTTAATAATAATAATAATAATAATAATAATAATAATAATAATACGTTTTATTTATAGACCGCTATTCCGCGATGATCATAGCGGTGTACAGTAAAAATTGTAATACAATACAAAATACAGTTAAAGGAGGGAGAAGTCTCGTTCTTCAGGCAGTCCCTGATGTTGCTGGGTCTGCCTGATAGCACCCTCTGAGGCCAAGATGACAGTTGAGGAGGGAGGGGCCTCTTCCTTCAGGCAGTCCCTGATGTTGCTGGGTCTGCCTGATCGCTCCCTCTGAGGCCGAGATGACAGTTGAGGAGGGAGGGGCCACTTCCTTCAGGCAGTCCCTGATGTTGCTAGGTCTGCCTGATCGCTCCCTCTGAGGCCGAGATGACAGTTGAGGAGGGAGGGGCCTCTTCCTTCAGGCAGTCCCTGATGTTGCTGGGTCTGCCTGATCGCTCCCTCTCAGGCCAAGATGACAGTTGAGGAGGGAGGGGTCTCTTCCTTCAGGCAGTCCCTGATGTTGCTGGGTCTGCCTGATCGCTCCCTCTGAGGCCGAGATGACAGTTGAGGAGGGAGGGGCCTCTTCCTTCAGGCAGTCCCTGATGTTGCTGGGTCTGCCTGATCGCTCCCTCTCAGGCCAAGATGACAGTTGAGGAGAATTAAGAATTTGACAAAACAGCTTTTTTTAAAAAAGAAAAGGCTAATTAAACACAGTAGTGCATTGTTCAATTCAGACATGCCAAACCATGGTTTGTTCTAACCATAGTTTCAGCTTCTAGATATACAACAGGCAAGAGTTGCTTATCTGTTTTCATTTTCCATCTGCTTAGACAATGAGCTCCATGTATAGTGTATATCCATTCCAGTCCCCATGGCATAGCAACTCTGATCTCCATAGCGCAGTAGTCTCTTGAGGTGAAACAACAGTTTGGCAATATGGTTTCCCTACATATACTACAAATTCTAGCACTCTTTCTGCAAATATCACTAGGTAAAGCAGAATTCATTTCTTTTACTCATCTTCATTTATATTAAAACAATTACTGCAGTTCAACAACAGATAAAATAGGTGCTAATCTCTAATGAGTACAATAAAAATTAACTTTTGCATACATATTACTTTCCTTAATCTACCTTATCCACACTTTATTTCTAAGGTGCAAGTTTAAAAGACACCCAATATTCAAGAGTAATTTTACCTAGTCATGTTTATCTTTCAGATTAATTACAATGTCTACTTAGAATTTCTCTTTATATAATTTTAGTAGATGTGTACAAGAAGGCATGATTAACATAATACTAGGTCAAGCTTAATTCAAGATGAAGAACAAGCATGCTGCTATGCCTTGCACATACTGTTGTCCAGTCGTTTAACTCTACAACTAACCTTTTGTTTAGCTCTACATGAAACGTAAACTCAGTATCAGGTCTGGAGGAAGGAGCAAAGCAAGGATGAATATGTCCAGAAAATCAGCATAACAACACAATTTCACAGACTGAAAAGACAGAAGTCAAGAATCTGGGTCAGGTGCCCTGTATAGATTCCTTACAGAACATGAGAAATATTCCTGTATTTCTCTGTAAAAGCAAATATAATCAGAGACCTTATATAAACCAACATGAATATTAACGAGGCCATCAGACATACTTATATAATAAGGTAAGACATTGTGATTATCAAGCGACACTTTTTGACAGACAAAGGCAGTACCTAAACAGGTCCATGGAACAAATGAAATTACCCAAATATAGTTCTCACTCCAAATGTAAGCATGATGCCTACATGAGTCCTTAAGGGCCCATCTTGTTTTCTGATACTTTCCCTGACATTGCCAAGAGAGAATGATGGCAATATTATATATGCAAGATTGCCATTAATTATTGCTGCACCTTACATGTAGTTAGCTATAGCTGCTGAAACACTCTCATTTCCAAGTCACTTAAAAGACTCCAATGAATTTGTTCATACACAAGATCCATTTAAGAATAACACATACACAAGTATAATCAAGATGTTTTTAGTGGCAAACTAGTATCCTGCCCATCAAAGTGAGGCACTTGATTGCTTTAAAATGAACACACACATATACACACAAAATGTTGCAGTTTTAAGGATAATTAGTCATGCCAACTTCCAAGTATACCCATCCAAGTAGATTAAACATCATAATTCCTCCCTCTTTGCCATCTGACATCATAAAGCCTCAGAGGGAGAGAAAGGCCAGCCAGCTCCATCAGGCTTGGCTTGAAGTAAGAACACAAGCCCTCCCTCCAGTCCATCTGGCATGGTCCAGGGCTCCGAGGGTGAGAAGAACCGCTGGATGTATTCCCCTTCCCCACTGCCATTCCCTTCTCCTTTTGTGTCATGTCGTTGTAGATTGTAAGCCTGAAGGCAGGGAAATGTCTAATTAACTATCAGTAAGCTGCTCTGAAAGCCTTTCTGGCTGAAGAGCCAGGTATAAATACACTAAAAATAAATAAATAAGTAAATCCCAAAGGCCATCCACATTCTGCTTGACATGTGGCCACTGCTTTTCTTTTACCATAGTACTATTCCAAGAGTCTGCCCCAATCATTTACCATCACACATAGCTGGCATAGCTATGTACATCAATCTTGAATACAGAAATATAATTAGACAGTGATATAATGGCTGTGTACATGGTCCAAACATATCCTTAGTCTAAAGCCTAACCAACAGATGGCCATGCTGGCTGGAGAGTAAGTGAGCTGCTGACTGACAGATCTGGAGGAACCAAGTTGTGGAAGAAGGCTCTTTTACAGAATGATCCGTGTAGCTAAAAACTGTTAACTGGAATAAGGAGGATTTCACATTAGGTCAGCAGATTTTCCCTCTTAAAATGCTATAGTAAAGACACTTCAAAACAAAAACAGAACAATCAACATCAGATTTATTACAAAGCACCCATCTTGGACATTCTAATACCTTTAGTTGAGCTAGGTCTAAAACATATTGAAGAAATAATCCAGTTTGAAACTGCTTTAACCTCCCCGGTTCAATGCTAACAAATTCTGGGAACTAATTTTGTGAGACATTTAGCCTTCTCTATCAGAGAGCTTTGGAAGCTCTTTAATATGATTTGTGTCCTGGTAAACTGTGGATACAAGCAACAAAATCAAATGTTTGTTGCAAAACATTATATAAAATATTATTTTAAAAAAGAAAATTACAAAGCTTAAAATAACAGACTTTCTATTTCTCTGTACTCACAGTGTTCATCATAAATAGTCCAAGTACTTACAGTTACATATTTATATCTTAATGAGGTAAGCAGAAATCTGAAAAATTCTTAGTAAAATACAACTAGCAACCAGTGCCTGGGAGTAAATACAGTATTCTCTATCAACTGAACAGATTCAGTTGTGTTCAGTTTTTGTTAAAGTGTTCATTTTTGTGTTGTTGAAAATACTTGCTTTTTCAAGACATTTATAATCCATTATCACCAGATAGCAAGGTCATGTGTGAAGTTGTTTTATTCTTCATTGTGTGTGTGTGTGTGCTTTCTTCCTTGTGTGTTTTAGTATTTTAATTATTGGAATAGTTATAAATCTTTTGTTTTGTAACTGTAAAGTGCCATGCACATGAATGGCACTAAATAAACAATCAAACAACAACAATAAATAAGTTATTTATAAAGTTCTATCTCAACAAGTCATTACTATCATATACAGTCATCCCTCCATATTTGCGGCTTTGATATTTGCGGATTTGATTATTCACGGATTTCATTAATATGTTCTCTCTAGGACTGTCTAGGTCCTCCAGTGCAACTCTGTGGTCAACTTTAACTAAAAGTTGCACCGAAAGACCATTTGTAGCTACTCCAGTGCCATTCTATGGTCAGTGTATGTTGGACATTGACCACAGAGTTGCACTGGAGGACCTAGAGATTCCTAGAGAGGTGTCCTCTCAGGTAAAAACAGTGTTTTTGTTATTTACGGTTATTATTATTATTATTATTAACCTTTATTTATAAAGCGCTGTAAATTTACACAGCACTGTACATGCAATCTTTTTAATTGGAC
>NC_056526.1:117214632-117256426 GCF_019175285.1 Sceloporus undulatus
AAGGAGAAGGGAGTGGTGGTGGGGAAGGGGCCTTTCTAGTAGGATAACACATATAAAATACATAGCAATACAGGAAATGATTCAATAAACAGACAACAAAAGAGCATCAAATAGCAAGTGACAATTATGCAACGCCTGGGAACGCTTCTCTGAACAAGATGGTCTTCAGCTCTGTTTTGAAGCTGGTTAAAGAAGTGATGGCTCTTGTTGGTGGGGGAAGAAGGTTCCAGGAGTGAGGGGCAGTGAGTGAAAAGGGGTGAATCCGAGATGGGGCAGAGGCAATCCTGGGCTGGGACAGCAGACCTTGACTACCAGAACGGAGGGCCCTGGTGGGAAGGTGAGGAGAAAGAAGGTCTGATAAGTAAGGAGGGGCCAGCCCACGGAGGGCTTTAAACGTTGAGAGGAGGAGCTTATACTGAATACGGAAAGGGAGGGGGAGCCAGTGAAGGGATGCCAACACAGGAGAGATGTGATCAGAGCGGTGGGCGGATGTGATAATACGTGCAGCTGAATGCTGGACAGAGATTAAAGTACGGAGGTGAGAAAGAGGAAGCCCAGCCAGGAGGACGTTACAGTAATCCAGTTGTGAGACCACTAGGGCATGAACCAGGATCTTGGTAGTAGAGGCGGAAAGATAAGGTCGGATTTTAGCAATATTGTACAAAAAGAATCTATAAGCCTTAGCTGTGGTCTGGATCTGAGGGATACACGACAGAGAAGAATCAAAGATAAAACCAAGACTGTGGGCTTGCTGGACTGGTTGAATAGAAATGTTGTCCACAGAGACAGAAAAGGAGTGTTGAAGGGTGGACTTAGGAGGAAAGACAAGAAGCTCTGTCTTGGACATGTTGAGCTTCAAACGCCGATGGCGCATCCACTGCGAGACAGCTGTGAGGCAAGACGAAACTTGCTGTTCAAGCCTTGGAGAAAGGTCGGGGGTGGAAAGATACAACTGGGTGTCATCAGCATACAGATGGTAGGAAAAACCAAAAGAGCTAATGAGTTTACCTAAGGACAGTGTGTAGAGAGAAAACAGAAGGGGACCCAGAACAGAGCCCGGGAAACTCCAATAGATAAGGGAACAGAGGATGAAGTCTGACCACCTGTGACCACTGCAAAAGATTTGCCAGACAAATAAGATCTAAACCAGTCGAGAACGGAGTCTGAGAACCCAAGGTCAGAAAGTATATCAACTAGAAGACAGTGATCAACGGTGTCAAAGGCTGCAGACAGATCAAGAAGGATGAGAACAGAGTAGAGGCCATTAGCCTTGGCCTGTAAAAGGTCATTCGAGATCTTAGTGAGAGCTGTCTCTGTAGAATGCCTTCGGCGGAAACCAGACTGAAAGGGATCGAGGATGGAGTTGGCTTCAAGAAACTTAAGATAGTGAGAATAAACAACCCGTTCCAAAACTTTAGAAAGAAAGGGAAGAAGAGAAATAGGACGATAGCTAGACAAAGAGGAGAGGTCAAGAAAAGGTTTTTTTCAGAATTGGGGAAATGAGAGCATGTTTGAAGTCCGACGGGAAGGAGCCTGTAGAGAGAGATTGAAGATATGGAGAAGCAAGGGCAGAAAAGAAGGAGCTGTAGAGGTTAGAAGACGAGTAGGAATTGGGTCAAGAGAGCAAGTTGCAGATTTGGAAGAGTTCAGAAGTATAGCGAGTTCATCCAAAGAAGCAGGGGGAAACACAGAAAATTTGTTAGGTGAGGGCGATAGAAGATTATGAGCAGAAGAAGAATCAGGATGGACTATCTCAGAGCGAATAGCAGTAATCTTTGAGATGAAATAATTAGCAAAGTCATTAGGAGAGAATGATGAAGAGACAGGAGGAGAGGGAGGTTTAAGCAAAGTGTTGAAGGTGGAGAACAGACGCTGCGGGCGCCTCTCATTGGCAGAGATCAATGATTTGTAATAATTTTGTTTTGCCATAGAGAGGGTGCATGAGAAGGATGAAAGAACAAATTTGAAGTGGATAAAGTCAGCCCACTGTTTGGACTTTCTCCAAAGACGTTCGGCCGCTCTAGAACACGACCGGAGAAACTTAATGAGGGGGAGCCAGGGCTGAGGCTTGGTCTTAGAGGAAGAAGTGCGTACAGAGACAGGGGCAAAGCAGTCAAGAGTCAAGGAAAGACCCCATATTCACGGGGGTCTTGTTCCCCTAACCCTAGCGAATATGGACAACTGTAATCTGTGAACTCAGTACTCTAAATGCCAATCCTTACGTATAAAGCACCACTTGAGAAAAGGGAGGAATCAGCAAACTCAAAATAATCTTGGTATCTGCAATAAATTCAGAAAAAGCAAAAGGGGCACTCCTATCAAAACAGAGTACTGAGCATGTTCCATGGACACAAAATACTGGCTACCTTTGGTACAAAGCCGAGGAGGAAAGAAAAGATTTGTGTATTCATGAACCAACTATAGCTGATTGGATAGACCATAGAGCAGTCATTCTCCATACTGCAACCTTTTACTACAGGCCGCATTTGCAATTAATAATCCAGCAAAACATAATACCGTTGCCATGTTTCAATGGCCATGTATTTCTCCATGTATAAAGGGTGCTTGGAAATCTATTTTTTATCACCTACATAAGCATGAGAACAATGGCTGAACCTTGCCACATCTTAATCCACAGGGTCTATTTTCTTAAATTATTTCAAATATTGAAGCTGGTCTAAAGGAAACTTGGTAAATAAGTTACAGAGAAGTTGGGTAAACAGCCATTGAGCAGAAGAGAACTCCTGGTTTGGTGAAATCTCTATGTACACTACATCTCCCTCTGTTTTAAATGTTTTTCAAGACAAGAAGATAATGAACTAATATTGATATCAAAGGCAAGTATAACAAAAAAAAACCACATACAATGGATAACTGGGGTAACCAATTTTTAAATGACAAAGTAAGCCTTAGTCCTAGAGATGTGAAAACCTAGAAATTTTGAAGCCATAGAGGGGAAGAGAGGCAGTGTCTGCTCCCTCCCCCGAAAATGGTGGAAATATAAAAATCAGTACCCTTGACACATTGAAAGGCACTTTGTTGCAACAATAACATATACTGTAATATATCATAACATCATGTTGAATATGCATGTCTTTCTCATCTATCTTCCAAATATTTTAGTATGTAATGCTCTTCACTGAATTCAAGGCTCCTTCATTCTGCTTAATATCTTACCATCCTTAAAATGATCATATTCTAACATTTGTACCACCCTCCCCCTGCTTCCATTCTGAACTCTCCTCCTTTTTCTAGTTTTAGATGTTGTATAGTCCTGACCTTCCCTATAAGTTATACCATAACTTGATATTATTGATCATTTTAATATTCCAATAATTCTTTCCTAGTTCCAATTGCAGAATTGGGAGCCATTCTTCTTCTAATTTGTCTTTAGGTTTATTATTAATAAGATACGTTAGTCTGTCCATTTCTCTTAATTCCTGTATTTTAAATGTCCATTCTTCTAGAGTCAAGGGTTCTTCATTTTTCCATTTTTAGCTATTATTGTTCTAGATGCTGTTATTAAATACAATAACACTCTCCAATAGGACTCTGCTGATTTCAAAGAAAGCAATGGACAAAGTCTGGGAAACTGAACAAGACCACCACAAAGGAACAGAAATACTGGGAACTTTGCACCTTTCCAACGCTGACAGGTTAAATTTTCAAGTACATTACCATGTATGGACAACTTCTAGTCCCCAGATTGCAGAATATCCCCAGACTGCAGAAGAACTAGATCTAATGCATGCTTGGCACCCACAAAGTTGGTGTACAATGTGCCAATAAATTTAAAAACTGAGATTAGAGGTCAAACTTTTTCTATACAACTTTATCAACAGCATGCTACTCCTTCAACTGCTCGCCTACTTGAGAGTACAAGAGACCATGTACACGTTCATTGTCTCTCAGTCTTGTTTTTTTCCCCCTGCAACAGGTGAACATGATTACACTTATAAATTTATACCAGTTTAGTGAGTCTCCCAGTAAGCAATACTCTATAATTTGTGTTTAAATACATGAATTGTACACATTAGTTTTCAAGCATTCTGCTGCTGAAGGCTTACAGTAAACTACAATTTAAAAAACTATAGTGAACTATGAAACTTTAATAAGCTATAGTCATTGCTATAGAAAACTCTGAATATTTCGAAGTCATAAACATTTACCATCCAAGCCACCATTAATTGGGCCACAGAGTTCTGAAATGAACCATTGCGCAACTGATCTGGGGCCAACAGAAACTGCTGTTAAATAAAGGATTGCATTAACTGGAAAATAAAATTAAGCTCCAAGATTTTGAAAAAGTCTAAGTACTTTTACAAGCTACTGGTCACCTACATTTACTACCACTATTCTCAGGAGTAGAGATGGAGATACGTCCTATCAATACTATAATAGCAGTTAGTCCCTAGGTATCATGCTGCAATGGTCCTCAACATTTTTATATCTTGGAACCCTTTTAACTACAGTCTGGAACAGGGGATGCTCCTTGTTTTTATTTCTTTGCCATATATATGTGCATATGTCTAAACATTGTAGGCATCCCAGATTCACCACCTCCAAGCCATGTTACCTCCTTTACAGTGCATAACTTTTTCTGCAACTGCATTCTTAATAGTAATGCTCCTGGTCTATGCCTTATAAACTATTCTTCAATCATGTCTCTCATACATATACAGTGGTCCCTCCACATTTGCTGGGGTTAGGGGTGAAGGACCAACATGAATGTTGAAAAAAACATTGTTCTTTTTATCTGAGAGAACACCTTTCTAGGAATCTCCAGGTCCTCCAGTGCAACTCTATGGTCAGTATCTGACAGAAGTTGATCATATAATCATGCTGGAGGACCTACAAATGCCCAGAGAAGTGTTTTTCTCTAGGAACATTTAGGTTCTCCAGCACAACTCTATGGTCAACTTCTGGTAGAGTTGCGCTGGAGGACCTAGAGATTTCTAGAGAGAACATATTAAACAAAACTGCAAATAACCAAATCCACAAAAGTCAAAGCCACAAATGTGCAGAGCCAACTGTACTTACAATTTCCACTTTACCTAATTCTCTACTTCCTCATCACTTCATTGTCATCTGATACTCTACTTCTCCTTGCTACTGTTGTGAGGCTTTGATTAACAAAGGCACAAACTTGTACTTGATGGCTTTTAGCATTATACTTCTTGCTGCCTTTTAAAACTACACATTCCGTGTCTCACATCTTATCTCTCCTGCTAGGAAAAAGTATTTTTTCTATACTGTACTTCCTTCAGAATCAACTGGCACAGAAGTAAGTGAAGGAGGACTAAACCTGGAATATGCAAAGTAACAATACAGAAGATTGTCTTTGATCATGTGCAGAAGACATGTCCCTCACTTTTGAATAATTTTGACAATAACCTGATTCAAGTGTAAGATAAATATTTCACTTTCAGAATGGTCTGAATACTACATGGGGGGGATATAAGTTTAACTACATTAATTTCAAACTTCTGCTCATCACACAATGGATGTTCTTTCGTCCTATGGAATAATAGAGAAAAGCAATACTGCACTCTTCTCTCAATGCACTAAAAGACTAATTCCATGAATTAATGATTTCTACTTAGATTTCACTGTGTTCCCACTGAACTGTTGCTACTAAGATCTAAAGCATCCTCAGTGTAAGGCAAAGAAGGTAAAGAAGGAGGGAGAGGGTGGGAAAATGAAATGAAGCAACAAAGGCAGCCATAGAGTGCTAGTTTTATCTGCGGTGAAAAACTATTTGCTTTCATTCCAGAGAAGGATCATCCACATGACAGAATCTCAAAGTAAGAGAATGCAGGAAAGGGCTTGAGTTGCAAGACATTTGGCAGGTGTCCTGGAGCCTCAGGGTGCATCTTTACTGTAGAAATAATGCAGTTTGACACCTCTTTAACTACCATGGCTCCATCCTACAGAAACCTGCGATTTTTAGCTTTCAGAGGCACCAATACTCTTCAGCAGAGAAGGCTAAAAATCTTGTAAAACTACATCTTCCAAGATTCCATAGGATGGAGCTGTAGCACATAAAGTGGTATTAAATTGTATTATTTCTAAATTGTATTATTTCTACAATGTAGATGCATTCTTAGTCACCTTATGCTCAGCCAGCCCATCTATACTTCCCAAGATGCATAAAGTAAGATTGGAGTACTTTCCCCTTTCACTCTGCAAGCTAAATGCTCTGCCTGCCCCTTAACCCCCTTCTTCACTCATCCCTACTTCTCATGCAGGCAATGATAAAAGGAGGCCAAACTGAAGAGACTGAAAAACAATTTCTACTACTTTACTTCTGTTACTTAAGAAGTAAAGAAAAGAGTGGTGACCCCATATTCTGTTGGCTCTCCCAAGCAATGGGAAAGGAACACTGCAGGAGACCAAAAAACACTTTGGATACTTATCTCTACAGAGGACAAATTGTATCCCTAAACTCTATGGGAGCATTCTCTCTTCCTTCATGCTATCTTCTTCCCCAAAGACAAAAGAAGATTTTAAAAAGGCAGCAGATCTTGAGGTTAGAGGAGAAGCAGGAAGAAATTAATGTGGAGGGGGCAATATCACTAGGTAGACACAATACACTGCATGAACAAAGTCAACTTAGCTCTTGTTCCCATTCCCTACTGAAAGATGCTGATAGTAGGAACTGCTGAGACTACAGGGTATCTGACTCTCTGGATTCCATCTCATGCCATCAGAACCAAAACTTACTTGCAAGGCAAAGCTGACTTCCTGAGCAAGATATGACAGTGCCCTTTAACTAAGACCACTCTCTTGGTAACATTGTAGACGCTCATAAGTATGTTGCAGCTTGTTATATTAGGAGATACACTAACATTCCCTACAAAATTAACTATAACCCATTGCAAATAATTATCCCTCATAATATTACTGCCTATCTGGCCAACAGGCTTTGCCATGTTATCTTCACCTGGGCTGAATTAAATACCTATGAAACTATTTCCCCAACTGTTCATCTCTAAAGAACTAAGGGGCATGATGTATGTGCCACATGCTTATAATAACAGCAATGACACCTTCCTCTCCCCCCCTCCACCTTTTACTCTACTTAAAAAAAATTATCCCTGCAGCAGCAGTAGCTTTTTTACTTTCTTACAGCAACACTGCCTTTTAATCGAAACAGCCCCTCTAAAGAAAATGACACAAGTCACAGGTATCTACATAGTTCCACAGCAAGCCATTCATGACAGACTTAGAGCAATGCTTCCTCATCTCCTATTCCTAAAGGCCTTTCCTCTGAAGCATAATGAAAGCATTATATGATCCAAGGAGAACCATGAGAAATTCCACCTGAATTCCAACTATCACCTTAACATCTCAGCCTGGGTATATCACATTCATTTTAGATATACTGTATAACAAAATAACGGACAAGTAAAAATCACCCTGTAAAAAAAACTCTATGACCCCTACAGTCTGCAACTATTCATCAGCAACAGCCACATGACATAAACATAGTGAACAGATACAAACTTGGGACCAACCTTTGCAACCATCCCAGATTTCAACATTGTCTAACAACATAAGACCTAATAAAATCTATGAGGAGCACTACTGAACTGCTCATCTTCTAATATGACAAATTATATCCCTAGCCAACAAGCCCCTTTGGGATTTTAAGAAGAGAAACAGATCAGGTCATGCAGCAGGGGAGAATAATCCATGTCCCTCTGGATGTCATTGCACTGACACTCCTATCCTAACCAGCATAACCGACAGATAAAGATGGCCTACTTGTTTGTAGTCCAACAAGTTGTCCTCCTTTGCTCTGCTAGAAATGACCGAATTCAGAGACCAGTACATAATTTCAGTCCTTCAGGCTACTTCATTGCTGCCCTGAACACTACCATTTCCCAACAAAAACACTATAAAGGAATTATAAACGTTAGGTTTTACCAATTCTGCCTTCAACCAAGATATTTTGGGGCTCCCAAGTGAGGGCAATTAACTTGGTAAATCACAGCTGTCCACGCTAGTTTTAATACAGAATTTGAACTTTTCAGTCTCCTCTTGCGCACAAAGGAGAGGCAATGGTAGAGATGTGAGCTGCAGGCTCTCCATTGCTCTTTTGCATTGCAAACCATGGTTTATTATTTGAACCTGGACATATAAGGATCAAGTCTCAAACTCTTACTGAGTACGGGAAATAGAGCCAGAGGTCCGGGGGGTAGAAAGAAAAGAAAAAGGCCTAGAACTGCTAACAGTATGAGAAAGCTGATTTGCCTGTGGATTGTTTGAATGGAAATAAAACACACAAGAATACCGCAAACTATTAGTAAGATGGAAGAGGATCAAGCTGGCAGTACGATACAAGAGGAAATTTCAGAGTCACTTCCTAGAGACATACAAATATAGCAATGCTATCAAATTAAACTAACAAAAAATTAACAGTTCAACAGCAGATAATATGATAGCCATTCCCTGCATTATAAACATAAACCCAGCTACAGGTCTCTGTGCCCTGGCTTTGCATACTCAACTGAACGTTTATTCACAGAACAGTGAAGAACGGCAAATACATTTTCTTTGTTGAAATACATTTATTCAGACTCACTCAAACACAAACTGATATATAAATAGTATAAGTACCACAGGTAATGTCCTGTGTAAGTACAGGTTGAGTTTCCCTTATCCAAACTGCTTGGGGCCAAAAGGTGTTTTAGATTTTGGAATACCTGCATTTGGATATACACCCATAATGAGATTTCTTTGGAGATGGGACCCAAGCCTAAACATAAAATTCATTTATGTTTCATATACACTTTGCCTGAAGATAATTTTATACAGTATTTTTTAATAATTTTGTACATGGAACAAAGTTTGTTTACGCTGAACAGTCAGAAAGCAAAAGTGTCACTTTCTCAGCCATCCATAAAAAAGGTTTTGTTTTTGGAGTATTTCGAATTTTGGAATTCCAACTAAGGGAGACTCGACTTGTTGTAGAAAGGCCTCAGTATATCTTAGGACAGTTTGTTTGGTAACATGATGTTAAAACATCTCAAAGTATAGAGTCAAAAAGAGTTGCAAAGAGTGTGGCACATCCTGTACGATGGTATGGAAAGTGATAGTTTGAAATATCTTGGGGGTTTTCTCACACAAAAGCAACAACAGAAGAGTTCTGTTCATACTGATCTACACGGCCGCACCTAAGACACTCCTGGGCTGCTGTCAAATCCCTAATCAGACTACTGGCCACAAACAGACTATTTGCAAGAACTAGATCTTTTCTCTCTCAATCCATTTTTAATGTTCCCAGTGGAACAAAAATGCTCTCTCTTCCTTCCTGAACATTTGCGCAAGATACAGAGTCCAAAAGGTGCACCTCAAATGTTCAGGATAATAGCCAAACAATATCTCTTTCTCAAGGCACCAATTGGCTTAAAGGAGTCTGTCCAGCTGTCTTGGTAACCAATCCTACTCGTTTTTCCTTATTTGAGCTTTGGGGACCACTTGAATGTTCCTTAGTTACCACAGCAACCAGAAAACTGCTGCCTTACTGGCATTTGGTGGCAGACCATCCAAGCTTCTCAATGCAGTGCAGACTTGGAATACATTACTTTGCTCTCTTCTCCTACCCTAAAACCACAGAATAATGCAATGTTCCTGCAACTTCCACCATTCCTTATCACTGGCCATGCTGGATGATGGGAGACAGGCCAACAATATTGGAAGGGCCAACCTCTGCTCTAGAAGGAGGTGTCTGCCACCCCAAAGTTTGCTAGAAGGACTTTTTATATGTGGAGCCCTGAATACTGTTTCAAAGCTCATACATTTAGCAATTACACCATTAGATGCAAGGATATCCATATAAAGTATTTCTCAACTTCTGTGCTACCATCATCTGATAAAATTACTACTTTATATTAACAAATAATTTTACATGACGGTTTGCCAACAAAAACATGAACCGTGCTATTTCCCTCAAAATACTAGCACTATCAGAATGTGTAACGTATATTAAGTAATCTTAATACAGTACATATACACAGCTTCACCTGTCATGTACACTCTATGGATAATTTCTACTGAGCTCAAAAATCATAATGCAAGGTACCTCAAACACTTTGGACCAGCTCTCCAAACACATCTCGGCATTAAAGAAACACTACAGTATGAACTGTCACTGTAAAATAAAAACCCTTCACATCCTCAGGATAAAAAGTAATACCAAATCTCTCCTTCACAAACATTGTAAAACCTTTATAAAACCTTCCCCTTGCTCTAAACTAATCATCATCATCATCATAGGATGAAAACCAGAAAGAGGCAATAAATTCAGGGGGCCTTTGATACCCACTGGGGTATATGTTACAGGCCACCATGGCCTGTTTACAAGACCTAGACTTTTCCCCCTTCTCAATCCATTTTTAATTTTCCTAGTGGAACAAAAATCCTCTCTCCTCCTTCCTGAATGTTTTCCCAAGATGCAATCAAAAAGGTGCACTGCAAATGCTCAGGATAATGTTCCAGGGCCAAAATACATGGATGCTCAAGTCCCATCAAAGGTAGTGACAGAGTGAAATGATATTTTTGGGGAATATTTTCAAGCCATGGATGGTTGAATCCATGGATACAAAGAGAGGGCCAACTGTTGATAGATTACAGTGGTCCCACCACATTCGCTGGGGTTAGGGGCAAAGGGCAACTGTGAATGTGGAAAAACCTCAAATAACTAAACACTATTCTTTTTACTGAAGAGAACACCTCCCTAGGAATCTCTAGAGTGCAACTCTATGGTCAGTATCTGCCAGAAGTTGATCACAGAATCATGCTGGAGGAGCTACAAATGTCTAAAGAAATGTTTTCTCTGGGAACCTCCGAGGTTCTCCAGCACAACTCTATGGTCAACTTCTGGCAGAGTGGCACTGGAGGGCCTATAGCAGTGGTCCCCAAACTGTGCCCTTTAAGAGATTTTGGACTCCAGCTCCCAGAAGCCTCAGCCACATTGGCCAATAGTCTGGGATTCTGGGAGCTGAAGTCCAAAATCCCTTAAAGAGCACAGTTTGGGGGAACCACTGACTTAGAGATTCCCCACACTGTGCCCACGACAAACTACCATTCACAGAATCCCAGAGCCTTGTGCTGCGGTGGTTAAAGCAGCATCAAATCAGGTTATTTCTCCAGTGCAGATGCCCCAGCCCCAGAGAGGATATATTAATCAAAACTGCAAATAACCTGACTTAGGGAGCTGGGGATATTTAGCCTGGAGAAAAGAAGGTTAAGAGGTGATATGATAGCCCTGTTTAAATACTTGAAGGGATGTCATATTGAGGAGGGAGCAAGCTTGTTTTCTGCTGCTCCAGAGACTTAGGACCTGGAGCAATGTATGCAAGCTGCAGGAAAAGAGATTCCAGCTCCACATTAGGAGGAACTTCCTGACAGCAAGGGCTGTTTGTATACAGCTCAGAGTGTAGTGGCGTCTCCTTCCTTGGAGGCCTTTAAACAGAGGCTGGATGGCCACCTGGCAATGGGGATGCTTTGATTGAGAGTTCCTGCATGGCAGAATGGGGTTGGACCAGACAACCCTTCTGACCCTATGATTTTATGACCAATCTTTTTACCTTCAAGCGCTTGACCACTTCATCGTTGCTGATCTTGTCCGTGATCTCTTTGACTCCGGGAGGGTAGAAGATGACTTTGCCGTCGGCAGGAGGCTTTGGTTGGGCGGATGGGAAGTCCATCCTGGGGCTGCTGGGGCTGGGGCTGGCAGTGGAGGCGGCTATGATAAAGTTTTCTTCTTCTCCACAGTCCTCTACCGGCCTCTATGGGTCAAAAAACAAAAGTTCAGCATGAGAGAGAGAGAGAGAGAAAAGAGAAAGAGGGAGAGAAAGAGGAGAGGGTCCCACAATTATTAATCCAAAGGGGCTGCATCCACATTGGAGAAATAACCTGGTTTGGCACCACTTGAAGTGTGTCTGGCTCTTTGCTATGGAATTCTGGGAGTTGGAGTTTGTTGTGGAGCGGAGACTTAGGAGTCTCTGGAGCTCCGCTCTGGGCCCCACAACAAACTCCAATTCCCAGAATTCCATAGCAAAGAGCCAGACAAAGAGTTAAAGCGCTACCAAAGCGGGTTATCTCTCCAACGTGGATGCACCAATGGCTCCCAAAACAGGCCTCTATTCCCTTCCCTGCCTCTGTTCCTCCTTTCACAACGAAAATACCAAGATCCCCTTTCTCCCCCCCAAATATAATCCCCTCCAATGATCCCCTTCGAGGCGGGAAACGGAGACACCGAAGGGAGGGAAAAGGAGGAGCCCTTGGCGCTGCTTCCGAGGCCCCTTCTATCTACAGTACTGCGAAAGGAGGCGAGGCCTAAGAGACTGTTAGGCCTCAAAAACTCTCTCTCTGTCGGTGGAAGCCAGGCGGAGGGAGAGGGGCTCCTCCGCGGGAACGGAGGAGGAGGCCACGCCCGAAAGCAGGGCCCTGGATCCGTAAATGAGAACCAAGAAGCCTCCGCTCCCACTTTTTTCTGACTCGGGACCTCCGTTGAGTTGCTTCCCGAGGCGCCATGAGGGAGGACCCCAAGCCCAGGATGGGCCTCTCTCTCTCTGCCTCTCCTTTCCGTGTTGGTTTACCTCCTGCAGCTCCGGGAGGTGCAGCATTGAGCGGCCTCCGGGGGTGGCTTTGGCGGGGGAAAAGGAGAAGGAGCGGGGGAGGAACAGGAGCCCAAGGCCCTCTCGTTGGCGGCTTCTCCTCCGTCTCTTCCTCCTCCGTCGCCGTCCTTCTTGGGTTCCTTCCCCTCAGTCCCCGGCTCTCTCGCTCTCTCTCTCAAGGCTCGGCGCCTCGTTGGGTTCCCTCGCCGCCGGGAAACAGTGCCGCTCCCCGGCAGGACGAGGAAAGGCAGGCCCCCAGGAGGAGGAGGAGGTGGAAGACAGGGAAGGCCCCCCTCCAAGGCCCAGGAGCTGAGGCGTTCCAAGGGTCTGTTTACACGGGGAAAGTAAACACGTTTCGATACCGCTTTAACCAGGCCATGGAGCCCCCTGGGGTTCTCTCTCTCTCTGACCTGAGTCCATGGAGGTGTGCATTTCCACTTTTGAGGGTGGTCTTTAGGTCTCACACAACAGGAGCCATGAAAAAGTCAAGAATGGGGGGGGGGGGATGTTTGTTGGTTGGTTTGTTTTATTTTTATCCCCCTTTCTCCCATGTTGGCACCCAAGGCGGCTCACTATATATAACACACACTCACACACACAATATACAATATACACAAATATACAGTGTGTGTATATACACACACACACACACACACAATATACAATATACACAAATATACAGTGTGTATATATATATACACACACACACACACATAAATTATATAATATACAATATATACAAATATACAATACAGTATACAATATATATATATATATACAATTCTATATATATATTGCAAGACTATGTATACAATTATATACTATATACTATACACTATATATATATAAAATATACAATATACAATACATATATATATATATATATATACGAACACATAAAATTATATAATATACAATATACAGTATACAAATATACAATAAAGTATTAAATATATATATACATATACAATTATATATATATGTATATTGCAAGACTATATATGTATACAATTATATACTCTCTTTATATATATATATAATTATAATATGTACAATATACACAAATATACAATATATATATACACACACAATTATATAATATATATATATATATATATATATTGCAAGACTCTCTGTCTCTATATATACAATTATACAATATATATATATATATTAGATATTACACATACATGGACCCTGTTAAACGCTGGGGTTTGTTCCAAGATCTCCCGTGTATAACAAAATCCGTGTATGCTCAAGTCCCATTAAGTATAATGACATAGCAAAATGGTGTCCCTTATAAAAAATGGAAAATCAAGGTAAATTTATACTTTTTTGGAACATTTTCAAACCGTGTATGCTTAAATCCATGTATAAAAAATCCGTGTATAAGAAGGGCCGACTGTATATATATATTGCAAGACTCTCTGTCTCTATATATACAATACATATACAATATATATAAAATTGTCTTGCAAAATGTTAATTTACTTTCTTTTCCATGACGTATTTTTAAAAAAAATATTTAGCCTTCTCTGGTCCAAAACACACTGCAGAAATAATCCAGTTTGAGACCATTTTAACTGCCCTAGTTCAATGCTAGAGAATTATGGGAACTGTAGTTTTATAACAATGTGTATATGTGTGTGTGTGTATAATATGTAGCAATATATAATATACTAATATTAATTATTACAATATATATATTATAATATTAATAATTATAATATTAATATAATATAATATTAATTCTATATATATATATAATATAATAATAATAATATAGAAAATAACAGTACTTAGGATAAACTAATAAGCATGTGCACATGAGAAATAACAAAGGTCCAAAACACACTGCAGAAATAATCCAATTTGAGGCTGCTTTAACTGCCCTGACTCAATGCTAAAGGATTCTGGGAACTGTAGTGTTTGTGAGACACTGAGCCTGGCTAGTTTTTGTAAGGTTTTTAATCTGTGTTTTTAATTCCTTGTTTTAATGTCTGATTTTGTTTTATATTGTATCGCTAGTATTTATCGTTTGTTGCTCTATGATGCTGTAACCCGCCTTGATCTCATGGAAAGGCGGGCTAGAAATAAACAATTTATTTATTTTATTTTTAGAGAGCTCTGGTGTCTTAATAAAGTACAGTTCCCAGGATTCCCTAGTACTATGGAGATTATCGCACTGGGGTAAAAACGTTCCCCAGTGTGTTCTCACAGGCGTGAGCACGGAGCATGATGGGAACCCGATGGGGCCCAGAACACTAGTTTACTGCATGGCAGAATGCCGCCGTTGCCGCCAGGCGTTCCCATCGGGTTCCCAATGTGTTCCAGGAGACGCCATTTCTGGGAACGCTTTGAAACTGACCCCAGAAATGGTGTCTCCTGGAACACACCCTCCCAAGGCGGGAGGGTGGTGCGGCCATGCGCAGGAGGCACACCACCTCCACCTTTGTTTACTCCACGCGGCCGCGCAGCTTGGAACAGAGGAGGAGGTGGGTGGCGTGGGTGTGCGGGGTGGTGGCAGAAGGTGGCACGGGGAGGGTGGCGCGGGCGTGCGGGGAGGCACCGCCTCCACCTTCGCTTCCTCCGCCCCAGGCCTCGCTGCCCTCCTCTTCCTCCCCGAGCAGGAGGAGGGCAGGGAGGCCCTGCGGGCTGCAGCAACCCGGCTGCAACCGGGGTTGTCCCGGTTTTTGGCGGTACCTGGAACGGGAGGGGCCAGGGCCGTCAAAACCGGGAAAATCCTGGTTGCAGCCGGGTTATGGCAACCCTACTTAGGGCATATATGTCATTTAAACCACACACTTCTAAAGTGGCCCAAAGCAGCTTTATTTTGGCCTGTCTGTTCAGGCTCTGTAATTCTTAACCCACAGGCTGTGTCTGCACTGCAGAAATAATGCAGGTTGACACCACTTTAACTGCCACCACTCAGTGTTGTGGAATTCTGGGGATTGTACTGTACTTTGTTGTGGCACCAGAGCTCTCTGATAGAAAAGGCTAAAAGTCTCACAAAACTACAATTCCATAGCATTGAGCCATGGCAGTTAAAGTGATGTCAACCTGCATTTATTTCTACAATGCAGATGCAGCCCCCGATAAAAAGTTTAGTCTCAACTAGAGGTACAGTAATCCACAAAATCAAACCCACTGGGAATTCTGTAAATGAACACTCATTCAAGGTCCATTATTTCACTTGATCTATTCAATTTGGGATTATTTTTGGATTTATGTCTATCTCTTCCTTATGACAGAACCCAGAAGTAACTAGATACCAGTAGTGTAACTTGTACTCAGTTCTCTCTCTCTTGGCAATAACCAAGGCATAACTGTAACTAGCAGGCCCAAATAAAGCTGGTTAGGGTCACTTTGGAGGTATGCTGTTTAAATGAAACACTCATCTTAAGAGGCCAGAAGGTGTGTTCTGGTCCTTAGGATTGGAGCATGGCTTTGGCACGGCTTCTGGCCTCTTAGGACACATGCAGCATCTAAACAGCATACCTCCAAAGTGACCCGAAGCTGCTTTATTTTGGTCTGTCTGTTTGGGCCCTAGGGAAACTTTAACAAGAGGGAGCTAAATAGACTAGGATTTAACTCAGGTCTCTACCTCTAACAAAAGTAAGATTCTTTCATTCGGATTACAGTTGGTAAATTTTACATATACAGCACCTAAACATTTTTCCAGAGTTATCAGTACATGAATTTCTTGAGAAATTCAGTGTTCTCTGCCTAAGAAAGGGACAGTTAGCTTTGCACAGGCCAGGGACAGCCTGGATCTCAATGGAAGCTACTTTTCTGTTGCTAATGGAGTTGACATTTTATTACTGTCTTTTATTGCTTTGTCCCTTGTCCCCAGATGGCCAAGAGGGGAGCCGTCTCTGGCTGCATTGAATTCCATCTCTAGACTGTCTTAACTGACAATAGTAACATCTGAAACAAAATAAAGGCTGCTTATCATCACTTTTCATCTCCTGTGCCATATCTAAACACCTTTGCCTGACGAAGAAGCCAGTGTGGTTTTGAAAGCTTGCACAATAAACTTTGTGCCTTTTAGTTGGCCAGTAAAGGCATAGCTGTTTTGTGGATTTTGCTGTACTTTGCTTCATGGCCAACACAGCTATCCCTGAATATGTTTCAAGGCACAACCATTTTATATTAAGATTACTGTATAGCACAACAAGGAATAACTTCAGCTCCACTTTGTAACCTTGCTTTATTTTATAGTTACAGGGTGTGTCTGGCCACACTTAGGTTTGTTTCGTAATAGAGGCTACCGACTTGTACGATTACAACATCTTTTAAAGTTAACTAAATATATCTGCTTTAGTTAGTGTAGAATAATGGGAAAGCAGAGCATTGTTTAAAAAAAATATGCAGTTACACTTTTCAGCCTTGGAACTCTAGCAACTTGGTTTTTCAAAACAACTTTTTCCAAGCTCTAGATTTTCATGACCCCTCCAGTTTCAAAATAGTTTTTTATTACCTACTTTTAACACAGTGTCTTGTAGCACCTTAAAGATAATAAATTTTATTAGGATGAGAGTCCATGGACTACAGCATAATTAAATGCAAGTCAAAATCTAAGATCAGGCTTTGGGGAATGGAGATTAAGACTCTGGAGACTAGGGTTTGATTCCCAGCTCAGCCATTAAACCCACTGGCTGACCTTGGGCAAGTCACATGCTCTCAACCTCAGGGAAAAGCAATTGCAAACCTCCTTTGAACAAATCTTGCCAATAAAACCACAGGATAGGTTCACCTTAGGGTCACCTGTGACTTGAAGGTAGACAACAAAAAAAGCAGAACAGTCACCCAGATAGACAGCATGCAGTCCTTTATTAGGGGAACTCAGAAAAAATGAGACAGGAATTATATTGGTCATTAGGTCAGGTAGTGTCTTGCCATTCCCTTTCTTCTGCTTTATCAACTTGGCATTGCTACTATTTGTCCCATCAAAAAACATCAAGGAAATCTTGTGGCTGATTCTTGGACCCATTTTATCCCCACCCACTGCTGCCTCTGCCGGAAATACCAGTTAGGTTTGGAGGAGAAAGTCATAGCTTTCCTCACTCAGCAACAGGGAGGCGGGCAGCAGTTTCAAGTGTTGGCCCCTTTTTTTCACTTTCACAGGTACAGGGGTTTGTCATTCCTTGGCACTAGCAGAAGGATCAATGCCAATTTTTCTCTACCATGGCTAAAGGTGTTTCCTTCACCCTTGCGGCTCAATTAAAGTTGCATTCAACTCTAACTGCTAAACCCGATGTTGGCAGATTAGAACAACTCCTCTCCTTGTTAATTTCTGTGCACATTACTACCCAAATTTGCCTGACTAGCAAGATGGCACTATTTTGGAACATGGGTCCCCTTCCACTCATTTATTTCATTGAGTGTTGGGTAGATTCAGGGACTATCCTCCAATAAGGATTTTTGGAATAGCCAAAGAAGTTCTGTGCAGTCCTATGTATTATCTGTTCAGAAATAAGCTGAACTGAAGTCAACAACCTTTAGTCCCACATAAAAATACTCTCTAAAGCCATCAGATGCCACCTGATCTTGGAAGCTAAACTGAGCCACTTG
Source organism: Sceloporus undulatus (assembly GCF_019175285.1). NCBI lineage: Eukaryota > Metazoa > Chordata > Lepidosauria > Squamata > Phrynosomatidae > Sceloporus > Sceloporus undulatus. Next base: position 117,232,833 of record NC_056526.1, read on the forward strand.
TTAGTACAGCCGCCCTTCCATTTTCACTGGGGATCTGTTCCAGACCCCCCCTGTGAAAACAGAAATCCACCAATATTCAAGCCCTATTGGTGTGAAAGGTGGCGCACCCCTCCGGGCACCCATGGATGTGCACCCCATTTTAAGTCCTTCCGTTTGCCCCTCGCGAGTAAGCAAAGGATGTGGATTCGAAGTCCGCAGAAATGGAGGGAAGACTACTTGGATGGAAGACCACCAACAAATATCAGTTGCTGCAGACTATATTTCAGAGGAAGGAACTAGCAAAAGCACCTCTTGAATATTCCTGCACAAGAAAATCCTTTGAAATTAATGGAATTACCATACGCCGACAGGCAACTTGAAGGTTGCACACACAAAGTTACATAGGATTGAAATATAATAAAGACGAAAAGGGGTGGAGGACAATGAAGGCAATGAGGACATGCAATAGCAGGGTGCTGGAGGACACTTAAGCATTTGAAGCTGGAAAGAGCTACTGTAGCCCTCCTAACATTTTGGGACTGCAATTCTTATAATCCTTCATCATTATCTACGCTGGCCAGGGCCTGATGGGAGTTAAGAGCAAAAAAATCAGGAAAGCCAATTACCTAGCCCTGGTTTAAAGCTATAATCAGGTTAGTGTCGTGTAGGTTTGAGCATTAGAATTGGTACAATGTTGGTTATTAACTGCCTTGAGTTGATCATGACTCTCTGGATGAGACCTCTCCAAGCCTCAGTTTAGTCATCTTGGCCTCCAGGGAGATTTCTGGCTTAATCTGCTCTAGGACCCATTTGTTTGTCTTTTTGGCTGTCCATGGGATCTTCAGCACTCTTCTCCAGCACCACATCTCAAATGAGTTGATTCTCTTCCATGCCAGCATTCTCAGCCACTGATGAAACATCAGGAATAAACTCTTCTATAAACATGGCCCCACAGCCTGAAAAACCCACAAAAAAATACAGTTAGTACCAGAATTCAAAGATATAGCCGTGTTAATCTGTTGAATCAGTATGTAGAGATCTTGTAGCACCTTTGAGTCTAACTGAAAGAAAGAAATTGGCAGCTTGAGCTTTTGTAGACTTCAGTCTACTTCCTCAGGTGAATTTGGTTGAGTGGAAGCCAGGCACAGACACACACATATACTGTATATACACCATTGGTATGTAAGCAATAGCAATAGCAGGTACATTTCTATACCGCTTATCAGTGCACTTAAGCACTCCCTAAATGGTTTACAAAGTGTAAGCTAATTGCCCCCAACAATTTGGATACTCATTTTAGCAACCTCCTTAAGAAGGATGCAAGCCTGAGTCGAGCTTGAGCCATTTTGTTGGTATTGAACTCACAACCTTATGGTTTGTGAGTGAGTGGCTGCAGTACAGGCATTTTTAACCACTGTGCCACGGGGGCAACAATATGTGAGGCTGTCAGTTCAAATCCTTTGTGTATGGAAATGAAGTTGCAGGTCCAATATTAACAATGGTTGTTAGTGCACAAAGACTTAAGGAACTGGTCTTTGTGCATGGAGATGAACTGGCAGCTCCAGTTTTGCAATGGGACCCTCACCACTGGCTAGTCCCATTGCAAAACTGGATCTGCCAGTTCATCTCCAGGCACAAAGACCAGTTTCCTATTCCTTTGTGCACTAATGACCATCATTAAAACTGGACCTGCAATTTCATTTCCATACACAAAGGTTTTGTAATTTGAATTGACATCCTCACATACCCATGGCATGTACACTCATCCTTCTATATTTGCAGGTTTGATATTTGCGGATTTGATTAATATGTTCTCTCTAGTAATATCTAGGTCCTCCAGTGCAACTCTATGGTCAGCTTTAACTAAAAGTTGCTGAAGGACCTAGAGATTCCTAAAGAGAATACTCTACTAGGCCTTTGTAGCTCCTCCAGTGCAGTCCTATGGTCAGTGTCTGTCGGACGTTGACCACAGAGTTGCACTGAAGGACCTACAGATTGCTAGAGAGATGTCCTCTCAGGTAAAAACATGATGTTTTTGTTATTTGCATTTTCCCCATATTCACAGTGGTCTTGTGCCCCTAACCCCAGTGAATGTGAAGGGACAAGCGTATATATACGTCTGCATCTGGCTTCCACTCCACCCAATGCATCTGTGAAAGTAGACCAAAGTCTAGGAAAGCTCATGCTGCCAACTTCTTTCTTTCCATGTGGTCCAACACACACACTGCAGAAATAATCCCGTTTGAGACCGCTTTCACTGCCCTGGCTCAGTGCTAGGGGATCCTGTAGTTTATTGTGGCACCAGCTTTTCTGACAGAGAAAGCTGAATGCCTCACAAAACTACAATTCCCAGGATTCCCTAGCACAGAGCCATGGCGGTCAAAGTCATTATATTTCTGCAGTGTGTGTTTTGGACCTTAGTCTCAAAGGTGCTACAAGGTACTGATTCTACAGACTAACATGGCTATGTATCTTTGAATGCCACAGTGCAGCCCTGCAATTCATTCCCTGGCCTACTTTGCTCAGCTGCATAAACAACAAAGGGCGCTGACTCCAGCAGAGGGCGCTAAAGGGACTGGAATGCCTGCTGCGCTGGCGCTGGACGGCCTGGCGGTGGCGCTGTGTGGCCGTTGCTGCTGCCGAGGAGGCCTACTCCGCCTCCTTCAGCCTCTCTAAGCGCCACGCTCGCGTTTGGGAAGCCACCGAGGAGAGAGAGAGCCTTGGCAGCGCCCAGGAAAGAGCGAGGCGGGGAACGTCGTCAGGTAAATAATAGGCCGAGGCCGAGCTGGGGGAAGGCCTGGAGGGGAAGCTAGCCTCGTCCTGTGGCTTTTTCCTTTCGTTTTTCCCTTCTCAATCCTGGCCTTCTTTCTCCCATTAGAGGCCTGAGAAAGAGCAAGGCAGGACTTGTTGTGCTGCCATGATTTATAAGGCTGCATCCACAACTGGGGGGATAACCCGTTTGGTCCCGCTTTAATCTTTGTCTGGTCTTTGCTACGGAATTCTGGGAGTTGGAGTTTGTGTGGTGCCCCTCCAACTCCCAGAATTCCCACAGCAAAGAGCCAGATAGGGTTAAAGCGGGACCAAACCCGTTGCTATCTCCCCAGTGTGGATGCAGTCATACTTACTCAACATGGGATATTTGGCACAGCCAGTTGCCAGGGTTATGTTCTTGTTGTTCTTGTTGTTGTTGTTGTTATTGTGTGCCTTCAGGTCTTTTTGGACTTACAGAGACCCTGTCCTGGGTTCAGAAGAAGATTTGCCCATGCCTGTCTTCCCCCGAGGCTGAGAAGATGTGACTTGCCCAAGGTTACCCAGTGAACATTGTATCCTTGGTATGCATCAAGAGAGCCATTGTGGCATGAGTTTGAGTGTTGGGGTATCTGAAGTCAAAGGCTTTCATGGCCGGCCTCCATAGTTTTTGTTGTGGGTTTTTCAGACTATGTGTCCTTGTTCTAGAAGAGTGTATTCCTAACGTTTTGCCTCCCGCATCTTTGGAGAATGCTTTCTGTGAGACTTCAACTCCCAGAATTCCTGAACAGTGAGCATACTGACTGGGACTTCTGGAAACTGAAGTCCAAAACATCTGGAGGCCCAAAGGTTGAGGACCATTGAGGATTCTCAGGCTGACAAATTTCCTCAGCGTTTATACAGATGGTGTGTTTTGCCATGAACTTTGTTGTTGTTGTTAACTGCCCTGGAGTTGACTCTGACCTTGTGGCCACCCTGTGGATAAGACATTTCCAAGCCCCATAATCCTCCTTTGCTCTGCTTAGGTCCTGTAGATTCAGGCCCTTGACCTCCTGGATTGAGTCTGGCTACTTGGCCTGGGGCCTTCCTCTCTTTCTGTTGCCCTCTATCATCTTTTCTAGTGAGTCCATTCTTCCCTTGATGTGGCCAAAGCACAACAGCCTCAGTTTGATCATCTCGGCGTCAAGGGAGATTTTAGGCTTTTGGGCTGTTCTTGTGGGGCCTATTTGTTTGTATTTTTGGACATCCGTGGCATTCTCAGCACTTTTCTCCAGCACCACATGTCCAAAGAGTTGATTTTCTTCTTATCTGCTTTCTTCTGTGTCCAGCTCTCACGTGGAGATGGGGTATACAGTGGGTTCGAAGATTGTAATGTTGCAGGTCCAATATTAACGGCTGCCACATTCCCTGTGAAGGCCCCAGTTGCGGCTTGTGACATCAGGAGCACCTGGCCACATGGATGAAGCCAAGCACCCCATTTCTGATCTTACCGGCTGCAACAGGCCTTCACAAGGAATGCAGTGGTGGTAGGTGGGCCTGTTTACACCCACCAGCTAGTTGCCTTGCCAGCCCAAGTAGGTACCAGGCATGGGAACAGGCCAAGGCTGTAGGTAGGATACTAAAGGGTTGGCCCATGGTATCCTGCCTGTGTGTTCAGCCCCAGAGTCAACTTGGAGGCACATAGAGCAAAGTAAAAAGAAAAAAGTGGTTAATACCCAACCAGTATTAATCTATATGATTAGCAGTAGTGGCGCAGTGGTTAAATGCCTGTATTGCAGCCACTCACTCAAAACCATAAGGTTGTGAGTTCAGTTCTAGCCAGAGCTCAAACTTGACTCAGACTTGCATCCTTCCGAGGAGGTCACTAAAATGAGTACCCAGACTGTTGGGGGCAATTAGTTTATAGTTGTAAACTGCTTAGGGAGTGCTTAGTTCAGTATGGAGCGGTGTATAAACGAAGCAGCTATTGCTTTTGTTATTTGCATTTTATTTCAATTTTGCAAAACATAAATATGAAAAATGGACAATTAGTTGTCCCTTGAACTTCTTTTTTTTTAAAGCACTAATTAATTTTGAATGGATTTCCTGGTATCAGTATGTAGAGGCATTATTAATTTTAAAAATAAATGATGGTTTCTAATGATGACCCAACACTGTGAACACCTGGTTTAAATTTCCTTATTGGGCAAGTTGTGAGGATGACCATGTTGTAATGTGAACTCTCTCAAATTGTACAACATACTTTAGTGCTGAATCTTTAAGGTGTTTCCTCTTTCCTAAAGGCATCTTTAGCATGATAAATATTTGTTTTAGTTTCGCTGGTGTTACAGTGGTATTTTCACCACAGCAATATGGCAGGTAATTACAACAGAAATATTCTTAATTACCAATGCATACTGAATATGGAGATGCAATCCAGTCAGGGCACATATATGTTGTTGTTGTTGTCTGTTACTTGAAACTTTAGTCATTCACAGTTGCTGAACCAGTGTTGACTGCCCAGGAAACACTCATATAGAACACAAATGCCTGTGGCACACATAATTATGCTTTAGTCTACCCTGCTGTTGGTCATAGCAATATTATTTCTATTTTTGTTGTTTTACAATGTGTTTGTATTCACACATACACATATGTATTGGCATAAAAATACACCAAAAGGTTAAGTAAAATATCTCATAAGAAAGTCTCTCTGAAAATCCACATGAGAATGTTTAGCCTGGAGAAAGGTGGTTAAGGGGTGATGTGATAGATAACCCTGTTTAAGTATTTGAAGGGGTGTCACATTGAAGATGGAGCAAGCTTGTTTTCTGCTGCTCCAGAGATTTGAACATGGCACTGGATGTAAGCTACAGGAAAAGAGATTCCAGCTCCACATTAGGAGGAACCTCCTAACAGTAAGGGCTGTTGGACAGTGGAACAAACTCCCTCAGAGTGTAGTAGAGTCTCCCTCCTTGGAGGTCTTTAAACAGCGGCTGGATGGCCATCTGTCGGGGATGCTTTGATTGAGATTTCCTGCATGGCAGAGGGTTGAACTGAATGGCCCTTGTGGTCTCTTCCAACTCTATGGTTCTAATAGGGATGTGAGAGAGATGCAATAATATTGCAATTAACATAAGAAAGAAAAAGTTCTTCATAATAATTAAGAACTACATTTTCTTTCTCCATTGACTCAATGATAGATTTGATAGCAATTTCATAATAGTTTGAGATTCTTTGGAATTGTTTCCATTAGGAAAGGAGGAATTAAAGACAAATTTCTTAAGTCAAGGGGATTGTCTGCAGGGGCCAAATGGCCTGGCTTCCCCCTGGCCTTGTGTTGCCTAATTTACACGATAAAGACCAAAACACCAGTGGCGGGATTGGCCCCAATTCTGCTTGTGCAGAGCCTTTATCCTGGGATAAAATAGCTCTGGTTTTGTGCAGAATTTCTAAGAAACTCTGTGGCAAAACCAGGCTGTTCACACAGCACCCCCTAATGCTCCTTGCCTTTCCAGCAAGCGATCCATCTGAGAAGCCCCCCAGTTGCTCCATCTGACACAGAAACAAGGTGCCTGACCATGTACGGGAGCCAGCCGCCCTGATTCCGCATCAGACAGAGAGACTGGGAGGCTTCTCTTATTTTATAGAAGACTGTGAAGAATTTCTAAGATTTTATGAGAAATGAAAAACAGTAGAGATAAATGTGATTTGATTTCAGATGTAAATTTCTTTTCAACCATTTCCTGTAACAGCTACCCATATGCCCCTCTACTAAGAGTCGAAAAGCCAGTTTGAATTCTTTGAAAAAAGAGTTGGATACTGTTTCGATGATCAACAGCACAGGGTTTTTTAAATGAGAATGTTTAACTAAAAGGAGATGGAGACCTAAATGTAACCACTGGAGTAGAAAAATGTATAGAAATAGTTTGTGTGTGATGGTTTCTTGAAAGTTCATACCGTAGCACAGTTGGCCCTCTATATCTGCGGATTTTTTATCCATGGATTCAAGCATCCACAGCTTGAAAACATTCCTCCAAATATATAAATATATAAAATTAGCCGCTCTGAGAGCCTTTAGGGCTGAAGGGCAGGGTATAAATACCGTAAATAAGTAAATTAATAAATAAAAATAAGTTCCAATAAGCAAACCTGGATTTTACCATTTTATATAAGAGTTACCATTTTACTGTGTCATTGTATATGAGCATCCATGGTTTTTTTTTATCTACAGGGGATCCTCAGCAGATACCAAGGGTCCACTGTATACATTCTTCTACTGAAATGAAAAATTCTTGGTTTGTAGCCTTTAGGGTATTTAGAAGTGAGCAGTGAGTAACAGCACAGATTATGAACTCTGGACAAGTAAATGAAGATGCTGATTTTATATGATATGTTAATCTTTGCTTATTTTTCTTATAGGTTCATGAATATCACCATCAAGCTAAACAAATGAAAAAAAATCCAGACTGGTTGCTCAGGAGGAGATACAAACAAGGTGGTTGTCTGAAGTAGATACTGCAAAGTTTGTACCCTGTATGTATTGTAACTGATGTGTATTTTGCTTTGGCAATTAATCAGAAGCAGATGAAATGTGGAGAAGAAGGCGCTACTGAGTCCTTTTTGGTCAAAGTGAGTAAATATTTGCGCCCTTCTTTTATACTGTGTTTGACTATCACAAAGTTTGTGCTTAATGCCTCAAGCATACAGTGTCATATTTGTTCAGCACCCTTTTCTTCTGCGCACCATGTATATTGGGCCACAATTCATGCATTCTATGGACCATCATGCCATCCAAATAATATAGGGTCAAAAATGCTCTGAGGAGCAGTGACCTTCCACTAGAGCCAAGTATATGGCCCTGTATGGGCGTTTTTTCTTCTTCAAAAATCTTTGAAAGTAAACTTTCAGTCATTTCTGGTTTTGAAATAAAATGTAATTTTGTTTTCTTTGTGGGAGTGGGTGGCAGGTTTTGAGGTGGGGTTGAGCAGTTGGCCCCCAAATGTTTTGAAATTGTCCACCCTTGCTGTATGTGGTACTTTGTACTTGAGTTTATGTCATATATCCGGGGGGGAAATCTGATGGTACATTTTTCCATTGAAAAATTTCCACTTCATATGTATAATGTATGTACACACACCAACAGATTTCTCCATAGTTGTGTGGGCTGTTGTACTGCAATTAATCATGTTAGATGTGTTAAATAGAGAATATGAAGTTCTAGTTATTCTAAGGAGGCAAGCATTAATAAAACCTAGTATTCAGAGGAATAGACTGACAAATGAAGAATAAGTTTGCTTCTGTGTTACAAAATCTTGTGCTTCTTGTGCAAGTTGTCAAGACATAATATGATAAATTATCTGTGCCCACAGACTCACATACATTAGTTAAAGAAAACACCCAGCTAGTACAGTGTGCCCTTGCTTTACGCAGGGTTCCGTTCCGGACACCCCCCCCCCCCCGCCACATAAAGCAAATAGCATGTATGCTCGAGCCCCATTGACAATAATGGGCTTTGTGCATGTGGCTTGGCACACCATTTTGTTTTTGTCATATGGCTTTCAGCATAAGCTGAAAGCTGCGTAAAAGGCGCCCACGTATGACGCAGATGCACTGTAATGAATCATTTTTCTCAGTCTGAAATTGAACAGATAATAATGCAGGGAGTGAGTGAGTAAAAATGAAGGTAATAATTACACTTGAGCAAAAGAAAGTTAAACTGCTGACATTAGATAAGTTAGGGGGGGAAATAGGTGGCCCTGAAGGGGTGGCTTGAAGTTGCCCCTTCCGAAGATGGATTGGGGCCACGGCAAACACATGCTGTGGACCCAATCCACCTTGAAGCCAGCGGCAAAGATCCACTCCTTTTTTGCCCAGCAAAAGCTGGCTTTTCCTTCCCTGCTAGTGTGTAGTTGCATCTCAAGTGGATCACTGAAACTAAAGATAAAACAAGTTGTTTTTTGCTTATTGTCTGTGACTCCATATTGAATTGTGTAGTGCTAGTTATTTTTATTTTTTACTATCTCTTACCTTGTCAGTTTTTTTTGGTGGCTTTGAAATATTTCCAATTTAGATAAAATGATTTAAAATAGATGTGCAAATGAGCAAAATAATTGATAGGGTGTAAATGAGATGTGGGGAAAGATTTGTATTTTAAAGAAGATGACCAAGCTTTGATAGAGAATAGGATAATTATCTATATTTTCTTAAATTCTGAATGGACAGTGGCAGCATGTTCTCCTAACTTTGAAAAAAATGATTGTGAGGCACCAATTTATAAATTATTCAAGGTGTGCCAAGCTTTGGGGAAACTACTAGAAATACAGTTGGTCTGCCCCTTCCATGGGCTTGCCTTGTGCGGACTTGAGTTCATGCGGAAGGCAAGCCCCAGTCAAAACAATGGGGTGTACGTCCGTGACGCACACACCACGGTGTGCCGCGGGAGCGCACCCCATTATTTTGCATGGGATTTGAGCATACAATCAATTCCCATTACACGGGAGAGTCCTGAACAGATCCCCTGTGTAATGGGTGGGTCTACTGTATGAGACTTCTGAACCTGGCCCTTAATCACAAATTTGTTGAGAAAGATCCCTAATAATTTACCTTGAAAATGTTATCTCTGAGTATTTGTTCTGTATGCAGTGAATCATGTTAATAAGGATGTTAACAAGCTGGAGCATGTCCAGAGGAGGGTGACCAAAATGTTGAAGGGTCTGGAACCTATGCGCTGTGAGGAGAGACTTAGGGAGCTGGGTATGTTTAGCCTGGAGAAGAGAGGTTTAAGAGGTGATATGATGATCCTGTTTAAGTAATTGAAGGGATGTCATATTGAGGATGGGACAAGCTTGTTTTCTGCTGCTCTGGAGAATAGGACACGGAACATTGGATGCAAGCTACAGGAAAAGAGATTCCATCTAAACATTAGGAGAAACTTCCTGATGGTAAGAGCTTTTTGACAGTGGAACACACTCCCTCAAAGTGTGATGGAGTCTCTTTTGAGGTTTTTAAACAGAGGCTGTCAGGGGTGGTTTGATTGTGAGTTCTTGCATGGCAGGGGAGGTTGGACTGGAAGGCCCCTGTGATCTCTTCCAACTCTGATTCTATGTGTATTATCTCTAGAATTGTCATTAGGCGCTGTCTGTAAAATAAAGTCTTGTAAAAAGTAAATCATGATTCCATGTTTTAAGATACTTGTACGCTCTCTCCACTATAGGTTTTTTGTCTGGATATATGGTCTTTAAAAATGCCTTTCTTTTGCTCTTGACATAACTATCATCATGTGATAAAAAACCCACACACAAAAGATTATTTTGAGAAGGAAAATGCCAAAGAAAAAGAAAAATCTAAGTGTGAGTCCATCGAAAAAGATCAAAAACTCAGAGACAGTTCCAGCTGGCTTTATGCCTTCAACAGTAGATCAAGCAATGTTACGAATGCCACATGGAATCAAGAAAGAGGAGCTCATCAGTAATCTTTCAGAAATATTTTCTGACTTGGATCCCACTGTCATTTACATGGTGCTGTCTGAATGTGATTTCCGAGGTAAACTAAATTCTATCATTTGTATCAACCTGTGTGTTTAATACGGTGATGTGATTTTTCAGGGGGGGAAGCCCTTAATTAAGATCCAATTCATTGTGAGTGTTTTACTTTTGTTTTGTAAAAAAAAAAATCCCCCCAAAACAGATTACTGTATTACTTTTAAGTGGTGTATAAATATCTCACTGGTTCTCCTTTCAGCAAAAAGTGTTTGTCCTGAAAGATTGGATGATCAGTCAGTTCACACTTGTGTGACTTGAATACATGGTGAGCATTCCTAATCTGAAATGCTCCAAAATCCAGAACTTTTTGAGTGCTGATGTGATGTCACAAATGGAAAATTCCACATCTGACCTCATGTGATGGGTGGCAGATGCTGAAGTGCTTATTTTTTATTGTTCTTAATTGCCCTTGAGTCAATCTCAACCCATGGCAACCCTATGTATGAGACATCTCTAAGACTCCCTGTCTTTCACAGCTCTGCTTAGTTCCTGCAAGCTCATACCCATAATACTAGAATTGACTGTCAGTGTGGATTGCAGTAGTTCGATTGGAATATCATCTGTTCCTGGTGATTTGTTTTTCACCATTTCCCTCATTGCAGCTTCCACCTCACTTTTTAGAATTTGGGGTTCATCTTCATATGGCTCTTTGTTCTACGTGTCCTTCATTTTTGTCATATATAACTCTTTCTCATATATAACTTTTATATCATTCTCATTTCTCATTCTCTTAAAATGCCAGCCACAGATGCTGGCGAAACGTCAGAAAGAAACTCTGCTAGAACATAGCCACATAGCCCGAAAAACCCACAAAAAACTATGGATGCTGGCCATGAAAGCCTTCAACTTTACATTTTATATAACTCTTCTGTGTATTGCACGCAACATCTTTTTATTCCTTCCTAGTCTTGAATTGTGTTGTTTTTATTGTCATAGAGAGTCCTGGTCCTTGGTTTGAACTTTCATTTGATTTTCCAGAACTTGTGGAATAGGTCTCTCGTTCTTCCCTTTTTGTTGTTTGTATTTATATCTCTGCATTAGTCATTGTAGTAGTTTTCTTTATTTTTTCACGCTAGCCATTGTACTGTTGTATTCATAGTTCTTAGTTTGTTGCTAACTCCGTTTTGTTTTGCTTCTCTTCTTTATTGCTTGTAGAATTTTATCTGTCATTCATGGTTTCTTCTCTTTTTTTGTCTGTTGAAAGTGTCTGTCTGCATTCTTCTTTTATTATGTCCCTGGCTTCATACCATAGTTCTTCTGGTCCTCGGTCTATTATGCTTAGTAGTAAAAATCTGTTCCTTATATTGTTAATAAATCCTATTGAGATATTATTTAGATCATAGTTTGATATGATAACTGGTTTGGTTTTCTTCTTGAGTTTCACTATTATTTTTGATATTTGATATTTGTAATTAGTATGAGTAATTTGTGATCTGTGCATAGTGCTTATATTTATATTTAATGGTATAGAACAGCAGCAGAAGTGGCAGTAAGCCCCACCTCCAGGGAGCCTGTCAGCCACTTGCTTCCGCCTTTGAGGTGCTGGCTGCGATGGTCCTGCTTGTTCATTTACAAGGCGGATGTGGGTGGGTGATGGGATCCCCAAATATGCAAATATTCCAAAATATGTGCAAGTATTCCAAAGTCCAAAAAATAAAATAGGATCAGAAACACTTTGGTTCCATGTATTTCAGATAAGGGATACTAGGCTTGCATTAGATTCGAAACTATAGTTGGAAGTTATTGAAAGTAGTATAAATGTTTTAAATTAGAGTTATTAAAATATGACAGCTCAACAACATACATTCCCCTTATGCCATTTAGATTTAAGAAAAAGTCTGCAGACATTGAAAGCTATTGCCATTATAACATTTGCATACCTGATGAGGTCTGTGTGTTTTGTGTATGTTAAAGCACAGAGTATTTATTAAAAAAGTCATGTGGAAGAGTTAATTACAAGGTTGATTTCATGGAAAGCCCAGAGAGTCTGTAATAGAAACCAGAGAGTCCTATCTTCTGGCAATCTCCTATACCAGACAAGAACTTTATACTATAAAAGTATATGGTATGCTGCATAAAAGTGTATGCTATCGGATGGTGGTACTGATTTTTTTACCAAATGCACATTCTAGGCTCTGTTTTGTGTTGTTAGTACTAAGAGCTATGTCAGTCTTCATTTTTTTCACTGGAGAAATAGCTAAAACCACCACCATTCTTCTAAGATCCATATCTTTGATGGCTTTCAGAAGTGTCACACACAATAGCAGTTCTTAGTATGTGAGTGATCTGTGTTCTCAGTGACATTTTTTTCAATTTTTTTATCACATTTCCCTGTGTAGAAGTCACAAATGTTATCAGTGTAACATTCCCTTTAGATCAGCAATTAAGCATACCTATTAACTCTTGGAGATAAGTAGTAGAGTATGCATGCAAATATTATCAGTGAAGGTTATTCCAGGTCAGAGGGCACTGTATTGTGTTTTCTGTTCATTTGTGCATGCATACCCGACTACAGTACTACGTATCTCAGTGACATTTTGCAGTCAACACTCTTTCCTAAAATTTACAATTCATCTTGCTTATTTTGTTGAAAGGCTTTACTCACTGCCATAATTGACTTCTTTGTTTCTTCTTTGTGATATTTATTAACTACATTTTTTTTCATTTATTCAGTACATGCTACATTGTCCTTCATACTCAGGATTTGGGTTTAAATTGTTATGGTAGCACCTCTTAAGCATCTTCGTCTTTCTTTACTACTTCCTCTTTTGAAGTTATATTTAGAACTTTATCTTCAGAGAACATAAAGGTTTTAAAAGAGTAGAAAAAATATATTGTCATTATTTACTAATACCTCACCTCATCTTTTGATTTTATTTAGGATATATGCTCTGAATTCAGCATTGAGTTCCATATTCATTATTTTCATTTGAATCAGTACAATCTTTGTAATCGTGTGCTGAATGCAGGCATTACTTTTTAATCAGTATCAAAAAGTAGATTATGAGCCTGTACAGACAGGCCAAAATAAAGCTGTTTCGGGTCATTTTGGAGGTATGCTGTTTAAATGATGCATACATCCTAAGAAGCCAGAAGTCGTGCGAAAGCCACACTCCAGTCCTATTGACTGGAGCACAGTTTTGGCACGGCTTCTGGCCTCTTAAGATGCGTGTGTCATTTAAACAGCATACCCCCAAAGTGACCCCGAAGCAGCTTTATTTTGGTCTGTCTGTATGGACCTTATAATAGTCCTCAAATAGACAAATTACCTCAGGCCTGTTACAGACTGCCAAAATAAAGCTGCTTCGGGTCTCTTTGGAGATATGCTATTTAAATGATGCATACATCCTAAGAATCCGGAAGCTGCACCAAAAGTTGCACTCCGGTGCTTAGGAATGGAGTGTGGCTTTGGTGCGACCATGCATCATTTAAATAGCATACCTCCAAAGAGACCCAAAGCAGCTTTATTTTGGCAGTCTGTAACAGGCCACAGTTATCTCAAAGCACTGTTCTTTGCCCCTTCTGTGACTGAAACACTTCATCTGTCAGTCTTCAACTTTTTTTGGTTGTAGAATGGGCAAAAAGACATTTACTCAGAAGCTGCAGGATATTTGGAGAGCCAGGTAACCTTCAAAAGAACATAGAAGATATCATGTCTATTTTCTGTAGTGTTCCTAATGTTTTTCTGCATAGTAAGTGTAGTATAACTTCCCACAACATTGATCTTTCCTTGTTTGATAGTGGAAGACACAATGGATTATCTACTGGAGTTGTCCACAGCTGCAAAGGAAATAACATCTGAAGTCTCAGGTTTTGATTCCATATCTACATCGCTGGTTGGTGAAAATCAGCTATGCTCTGAAACAGAGGGCCAAAGTTCTACTGCAATAAAAACTGTGAGCTCTAGTAAAGAATCTGAAAAGTCTTTGTCATCTGAAGAACTATTTTACTTGCTACATGATTCTTTGGAGGAACATAATGTAGATAGTGAAATGAAGGATTCAGAAAATAACCACATCTCAGGTAATCTTTCTCTGGCCTTTTATTATAATAGTTCTGACTGTGTTAAGGAGTCATCTCAGAATGCAGAATCCATTTCGGGTTATAATGCCACGCTTTCTTCACAACAAATGGAAACAGACAGTGAAAAATTGGAAAGCACCTTTGCTTTGTTAAATCCAGATTACTACAAATCCTCTGAACTGATTTGTAGAAAACCAAGTGTTCAGACAAAGGATGGCCCATTAGATGAGACAGATATCTTTGCACCAGTCCCTGAGAGGTATAGTTTGCCTGCAGTAGTACTTGACAGTGGTGCAGTGCCAGAAGATATTACCCTAGCCAACATGGAAGTGTCTGATACTGACCCATCTCAAACACACAATGTTTTTTTGGACCTTACAACTGTAAATGGAACACCAACCCAACAGTGCCAGGGACTTGGTGAATGTGAAACAGGTACATCAGACAGTTTTAATTCACAGAGTACTGAAAATCAGGAACATGCAAACGCTACATATCACAGTCCTAAAAATGCTGCTGTGCCTGATCTATGTGCTGGATCCAGTTTAACATTAACACCTTTTACAAATGTTGACCCATCTCAGCAGCCATGGAATTCAGAATTTTCTGTGATTCAGAAGCATTCATGGGAGCCTATTTTTTATCCTTCATTTTATCCTCAAACTACAAGTCACAGCTTTGTAACTCCAGTTGCGATCAGCCCTGGGAAGTGGAGGCCTGCTTCAGATTTCAGGAGTCTTAGAAAAATATGTTCCTCTCAAGCATTTCCACAATCCTGGGGCAGCTCTTATGTGCCAGAGGTATTGGAAAATAAAGATGGAAGTCAAAAAATGAACTTCTCTCAAAGACACCAGCTTCCTGGTTGCCACTCGGCGAGAAGAAAGACTATTTTTGCAGGCCATGTCCTTGTTCTTCTTAGAGGGGTTCCAGGGTCTGGCAAATCATACTTGGCAAGGTAGGTTACTTGTTTATGTTATATAATGGGATATTTCTATCTATCTCTCCCTCTCTCTCCCTCCCCTCCTCTCCCCTTCCCCCCTCTTCCCCCTCCAGGCTTTGAATTAAGTATAAACACATACAAGTCTGGTTTCTTCGTAACCATAGTTTACAGATTGACTTCAAGCCACTGTTTGAGGTCTACTTAATGAGCGGATAATTTTGTATCAGTGCTCACCTGCAAAATCATGGTTAACGCTGAATAGGGGCAAAGAATTGATCTGGATAAGGGAGTTGCAGATGGTGATGGTAGGGAGCCCAGACTTCTGATCTCTGTGTTTAACACAAAAAAATACAGCCAATTTAGTTTTGCCAGGCTGAGATCTTGCACTGTTTTGTATGACCTTGGAAGGGCAGCAGTAGTTAGATTACTAGCTTCCCTCTAGTTATCTTACAAAGCAGAAACACTGAGTGTTACAAAGAGCACAAGTCCTGTTTTAGACTGTCTAATCAGCAATATTACCATTGTTAAAAAAATCAGTTCATCTTCACAAGAACCATCTCTTTAATCTGAAAGCTAAAAGTAAGAGAGTGTATGTGTATGCATGTACATACATACATACGTGCAAGCGTAAAGAAAACTTGTTTTGAATATATATATATATATATATATATATATATATATAAAATTTCTTCCCATGATTTCACATAGGGCTCTGCTTGAAGATAATCCTGATGGAATCATCCTGAGTACAGATGATTATTTTTACCAAAAAAATGGGGAGTACCAATTTGATGTTGATTGTTTAGCAGAAGCACATGAATGGAATCGAAAACGAGGTAGGTGTGGATATGCAGTAGTAGGTACAGATGCAGAAGTAGAATGGTTGTAGATATTGTAGATATAGTTGAAGAACAGTTGCATAAACATGGTATAGAACTTTCTATAAACAACATTTGTGTCTGGTCCACCTCTCCCCATGGAGGAACAACAAATTAACAGTGAACAACATCAATTAAAATACTTTAATTAAAACATGCAACAGTTTTAAAGAACAAATAAAACATAATACATTTTAAAACAATCCACATGTAAAATTCATCATCTAAATTCACAATTTAAAAATCATCTGGGTAAGCCTGCTGGAAGAGACTGGTCTTCAATGTTGTTTTAAATTCGGACAGAATAGTCAGATGATAAATTTCTCCTGCCAGGTCATTCCACAGTATAGTGGCTGCTGAAGAAAATGACCTCTGGTTGATAGTTGCCAACCTAGTCCTGGCTGATTGGAGTAAATGTCCAGCAGAAGACCTGAATGTACGGGGCAGATTATATGGGACGAGGTGATCCTGTAGGTAACCTGGACCGAAACCATGTAGGGCCTTAAAGGTGATAACCAACACTTTGTACCTTGTCCAGAAACTAATTGGCAGCCAGTGGAGTAATTTTAATATTAGTGTAATATGATCACTCCTGGATGTCCCAGTAAGCAGTCTGGCTGCCGTGCTTTGAGTGAAGTTTCTGAACTTGGTACAGATGTAGCCCAATGTACAGCATATGTGAAAAGTCCAACTTTGACGTTACCAGTGCACTACCATCTTTAGGTCCTGCAGGTCTAGGTAGAAGTGTAGCTGATGTAACAGCCAAAGCTGATAGTGAGCACTCCTCGCTTTTGCATCTGTCTGAGCTGTCCTTTGGAGCAACAGCTGTAGAAGCATCCCTATCCTGTGAACATAATCTTTTAGGGGGCGTGTAACCCCATCTGGGACTGGTTGACACACCTCCACACCCAGGATAGTTCCCTTGACAATAAGGCAAACCTATCATGGGGTGTTCTTGGCAAGATTTGTTCCAAGCAGGTTTGCCATTGCCTTCCCCTGGGGCTGAGAGCATGTGACTTGCCCAACGTCAGCCAAGGGTTTCCACGCCCGAGTGGGGAATTCAACTCTGGTCTCCAGAGTCATAGTCCAACACTCAAACCACTACACGTGTCTTTTTACACATGTGACACATACCTCACACATCATAAAGCTTGAGGTTATCCTTTTATGATTGCCTTTTAAATAGGATCTAACAAAATACTGATTTTGTAATGACGTCTTTAACTTACTGATATATTTTTCAGCCAAAGAAGCGTTTGAAAAAAGGATCACTCCTATAATAATAGACAACACGAACACTCAGGCTTGGGAAATGAAGCCTTATGTTGCCTTGGTTAGTATTCCATCTTTAGGGATGTTGAACCTGAAAACCTGTTAAATTTTTCTGTGTGCAGTAGTAGATGGCATGGTGTATTTTAGGCACATATCCTCTATGTGTGATTATACTTATTGGAGGATCAGGGATGGCCTAATGGTTGTTGGGGAGCATAAAGTCAAGACCCACTAAATGAATCCCAGGATACCTAACAGTAAAAGAAACAGCCACTCCAATGAATCCAGTAGGGCATATACCCAAATAAATGTTCATTAGGTTGCAGTCTATAGTTAGGTTCTGGAAACAGTTGGCAGGACAAGCCATATATATATGAACAATCATAACATGCATAGACATATTGTATATGTTTATGTTAAGGGTATTTATATTGTATAGTTCTGGGAAAACAGCATTTTTAGAAGCAGATAAATGGTTGGTGAGATATTTTTTAAAATAAGATTTGATTCATTTTTTAACTGTATTCTTAACAATTTGGAAATGTAGAGTGATGTGTTGATTTATTTTTTTTAACTTTTATTTAGTCACAGCAACACAAATATAAAGTTATATTTCGTGAACCAGATACGTGGTGGAAGTTTAAACCAAAAGAACTGGAAAGGTAAATAACAATAATAGTTCTAACAATTCAATTACAGCATTTGTAGTTGAAATATTGACATATTCTCAGCTAGAAAGGAGCCCAGTAAGAGTAAGAGCAGCTTTTACTGAACCCAAATATGTCAGTTCAGATGCTGGGGATTTCTGCCACACTCTCAGGCTGCATCCGCACTACAAGAATAATCTAGACACTATTTTAACTGCCATGGCTTAGTGCTGTGGAATTCTCAGGATAGCAGGTAGAGCAATCCACCACGTCTAGGTTTTATCCCATGTGCCAACCAGAAATCTAAAATGCTTTTTCCATTGTAACCGTTGAGACTCCCTCCTTCTCTGTCAATTTTTATTTACCTGCCCTGCCAGCCAGACCTGAGACTCTCTTCTCCAATAAATTAAGAACAGAAATTGAAAATAAAGAGTAGGTTTAGGAATGATGGAGACGAAACATAAGGAGGAGACCAAAGGAAAGAGCGTGGAGAAAAATATAAAAGGTACTGGGAAAAACAAAAGCAAGCAGGAGCCAGACAAGGGATGAGACAGAAAAATGCCACCCAAATACCCGCTGGGGGAATCTGAAATATCTCAGATTTTCACGATGGAAACACGTCAGACAATAAAGGACAATTTGCAAATAGGGGATCTGATGGTCTCAATAGAGTTAAAGGAAGCTTAACTCCATGTTCTTGTGGCAGTAACAGACAGGAGATTTCTCAGGTTCGAATACGAAGAGGACCATTATCAGTTCATTGCATTACCTTTTGGCCTTGCACATTTGCAGAGTGTTCACCAAAATGTTGATACTGTACCATTGATTGCTTACCTGAAACAAAAAGGGGATACAGTTGTACCCATATCTCAACGCCATATTACTAAAGGCAGATTTAAGAGATGTTTTACCTAAACAAGAAGAGACTGACTGTGGAACGTTATGGATTTGTAGTAAACTACAAAAGGAACCATATAATGCCAACGAGGAAGCTGAAACATTTGAGAGCACTATTGGACACCAAAAGCAGCTTCTTGCGCCTTCTACAGATCAGGAAGTTGAAGTTGAAAAAAGAATCACCATGGCTGAGATCTTCAAGAACTGCAGACTTAATGTGACTAGTTAAAAGAATGGGTCTTCTGATATCAACCATACACCTAGTTACTTGGGGAAGATATCATTCCAGATGTGTACAGAGTCTTCTGATACCATATGAATGAACTATTGGAAGAAAGCAACATTGGACAGTAAGGATACCATTTCGTATAAGAAAGTGGTGGCTCTCAGACAATAATTTGAACATGGGAATGCCTTTGATGATTCAAGGAGAAATTCAGATAACAGATGTTAGTCTTAACAGGATAGGGGTGCATTGCAAGCATTTCTCAACACAAGGAGTATGGAGCATGATAGACAATATAAGCTACCTGGAGCTGAAGGCAGTCAAGCTAGCAGTAAGTGACGACGCAATATTAGTAAAGGGTCAGCATGCACAGATTCTAACAGGCAACATGACAATAAGGGCCTACATTAACAATCAAGGGGGTTTGTTCTGTGACTTTCATGACAGCGTCAAACAAGTTGTTAAATGGGTGGAGAAGCATCTCAGCTCCGTATCTGCAGTATATTTGAGAGGAAAGCTAAATGTGTGAGCAGATGATCTTAGTCTCAACATGATTCCTCCAGGATAATGGACATTAAAAAAAGAAGTGTTCAAGGATTTGGATGATCTTTTTAGTCTGTTTCAGCTGGACCTTTTTGCATCAGAAAAGAATTGTAGGTTAAGAAGATATATTTTGATAGATGGAAGCTCAGGAACAGAATCTTACCATGCTCTAATGGTTGAGTGGCTGAAAGGGTGCTGTTATTTCTTTCCGCCCATAAAGATCATGCAAAAGGTATTACTAAAAGTGCAAAGAGAAAGGATGTACGCAATGCTAATAGCACCATATTGGCCAAGGCAACCATGGTTCCCGTTAATGTTATTTCTTTTCAGTAGCGCAACCAGCATGATTGCCAAAAAGACAGAATCTATTGAGTCACAGTTTAATTCATCATCCAAACCCAGATTGGTTGGAACTGACTGCATGGGAATTGAGAGGAAGGACCTTGAGAGATGTGGTTATTCCAAAGAAGTAGTGGACACTTATGGCTTCAAGGAGACAATCAACAAAAGAGATTTACAATAGGACCTGGAAAACTTTTGTGACTTGGTGTACTGAGAAAGTTGTAATGCTGGATGATGTGGGAATAAAACATGTGTTGCAGTTCCTACAGGCTGAATTATGGGAAAGTCTGAGGCGCAAAACATTCAAAAAATTCAATTTTGGATCTCTGTGGAAGAAATGGTGTATTATAAAGGAGCCACTTTGGAAAATGGTTGGTTAACCTATGCAGACATATTAGTATAATAAAAAAGAAGAGAATAATACATAAATTAGGGAACTAATAATAAACAATGGAAATGTAATAAATCCAATAAAAACCCCATATATGGTGGAGGTGTAAAAAAGAGAAAAAGGAAAAAAAGGTGTGAGATTGTATTAAATCACAAATGCAGAAAATATTGAAATCAAAATTGTCAACAAAAAATCTAGAGCTCTTTAGTAATTTGTGATGAAAACTAAAAAACAGAAAAAGAACATGGGAAGATTGTGTGGTATATGGTATTGGTAGGTAGATTAGTATATGCAAAATATTGGAAGAGACTCCCAATTTCCAAATACCAATGAATAGTGGGGGGAAATGATGAAAATTGTGGAGAAACTAATGCATCTGATTAGGGGAAAAATCTATAAATGGTTTCTTGAAAGAATAGAAATTATTTTTAGAATATGTACACCAGAGGGAAGGGAATACAAAGGTAATAGGTTTTAGTAATTGATACTAAAATATATAAATTCAAGAATTGTCTGTTAGTTGTAAGAAAACATCATAGTTTGTGGGTTAGAAGTTAAGGTAGAATTTTATCTAATTGCTTAGCTTTATATGAGAAGATGAAATGTGGAAGGTTAAGATAGAAGACTGTGGCAGAAGAAAGATGAAAGTCCTTTATTGTGTTTATGGTTAGTGTGTTTATTGTGTGTAAGTATGTGTTCATTTAGGTCTGTAGGCATAAGTAGTAATTTGATATTCTTTTCTCCCTCTTCTTTGTGTTGCTGTGTATTTATTTTTTGTTTTAATAATATCCCATTAAATTTAAATTAAAATAAAAACACATTTCTTCATTTGCTTTTCTATACAAAGGTCCAAAAGACACTTGCAGAAATAATCCCGTTTGAGACCACGTTAATTGCCTTGGCTCAGTACTAGGGAATCATAGAATCATAGAATCATAGAGTTGGAAGACCGCACGGGCCATCCAGTCCAACCCCCTGCCATGCAGGAAATCCAAATCAAAGCATCCCCGACAGATGGCCATCTAGCCTCTGCTTAAAGACCTCCAAGGAAGGAGACTCCACTACACTACTAATCCTTGGAATTGTAGTTTATTATGGCACCAGAGCTCTCTGACAGACAAGCCTAAATGTCTCAGAACTACAGCTCCCAGAATTACCTAGCATTGAGTCATGGCAGTTGAAGTGGTCTCAAACTGGATTATTTCTGCAGCGTGTTTTGGACCTTTATAAAGCCAGTAAGGTAAATATTCTGTACCTGTTTTTCAATTGTAATGTCCCATAAATCAACTTAACCTAAATAAATTATTCACACGTTTCAAATGTGTTAAGTAAAATACTGTATGATTTTATTATGGTGTTAGGATCTCAAATGTTTTGGATTTTTTTGTTTATGTTTAGGCGAAATATTCATGGTGTGTCTAAAGAAAAAATTAAAAAAATGTTGGAGCGGTATGAACGTTGCCTGACTGTTAATTCAATTTTGAATTCTTCAATCCCCGATGAATTGAAAAGTGCAACCTGTGATGAAGTCCTTCATCAGAAAAAAGAACAGGGGTAAAATCAATATGTTTCCTTAGCCTTATGTATGACATTGGATGTCAAAAAGTTTTATCTAAGACCTTTTGTCACATAAAGTCACCTCAGATTGCATTTTATGAAAACATTGATTTTTAGAGAAGTATGAAACATCAGAGTGTACCTATTCATGGCACTTAAGGACTTAAAAATGTCCTGCAGTTTACAGTTCCAGAACATTTTTTTATCTAATACACTCTGTCAATACTAATTTCTGAAATTATTTTTTTTCTCAATTAATACTGTCTGACTTGTTCTTTTTCTTTTGGAGAAATACCCTGTTGAATGTAGCTTGCCTATTTTTCTAGACAACTTTAACCCTCTAATGATTACAGAACAATATTTTGTTAAAGAATTCTGATTTTATAAGTATATATTTTATGCGCACATACACTTTTTGGAGGCTTGTATGGGCTTCCTCAGTTTGAAGGTGTGAATTTGTGTTCCCAGAAAGAAAAAGAATAAGAAAGGAGAAGGCCAGGCACAGGAGCTTGTATTTTACATTCCAGGGAGGACCACCAATGGCCCTATTCTGGTGGCATATATGCCACACATTTATTTACCGTATATTTGAAAATATTGGTATATGATGAAATAAAAAAGTGAGCTGTAAAAAAAACATTTGAAAGCATGTAAATATGACAAAAAGGAGGGTGCAGGCTTGTTTTCTGCTGCCTCTTCTCCCCACCCACCTGCCCAAGCCCTCAGCTGAGGTAGCTGAGGACCTGGGCAGATGGTGGGAATAGGAGGAACAGGCAAGCACCTGTGCCTCTTTTCCCTCCCACTGCCTGCCTGGACCTTCAGCTGAGACAGCTAGGGCCTGGGCACACCTGTTCCCCTTCCTCCCCATCTCAGGTCTTCAGCTGAGGACCCAGGCAGGCGGTGGGAAGAGGATGAACTGTCATGTACCTGTTCCTCTTCTTCCCACCCACCCACCCATCTTTGTGTGCCCTCATAAATGGCTTTACATGCCAGGGAGGGCATGCGTGCCATTGGTTCGCCATCATGGTTCTAGTTGGAGATTTTAGAATGAGCAGGGTGTTGGACCCCATGGCGTCTCTTCCATCTCTTATGATTATGTGATTAAAACTTCATATTGCAGGTTGCCCAACTGTTGTTGTTTTCAGAGACAGAAATTCTGCTTATTACGTACGTTTATCAATTTGCATGGATCTACTAAGCACATGGCAGGATACCATGGGTCCAGTCCAGGCTACCCTGCCTTGAATTCTGACCTGGGTCAGTCTCTGGGCTGGCGTGTCAAAAGGTTCATATGCCTGTCTGTCACTGCAGTGTTGTGGATCTGCCACCATACACCCCTTACTTCTTCCTTCCATTTCACCTATTCTGAAGGCACCCCTAAGGGCAGATGTGGGGTGCCTGGCTACACTCATTTGGCCAGGCACCCCTTCTGATGTCACAGGCCATGGTCATTATTTCTCTATCAGATTTAATACCTTTTTAAGGGGGGGAGGGTACTAGGGATTTGATATGTTTTGTATTTTTAACTTGTTAGCCACTCCAATTTTTCTCAGAGGGGCGGGATACAAATAAATTATTATTATTATTATTATTATTATTATTATTATTATTATTATTATTATTATTAT
>NC_056526.1:117256436-117357471 GCF_019175285.1 Sceloporus undulatus
GGCTGTCAGAGAGAATGCAACGGCGGTGACAAGCAAGGGGTGTACAGGGCTGCAAATAGCTAAGTCTTTTTAGACCAGATTAAGGGTCTTTTGGGCCAAGATCAGACTGGATCTACCAGATCCTCAGCTGATCTGCCTGATGTCGGTTTGAGGTTAATGGTGTGCATCACCCTGTCTGGATAATGCTAGGCCGAGGGATAGATGGGACTTCAGTGGAAGAAGCAGATCGATGGCCTGTTACAGACAGCCAAAATAAAGCTGCTTTGAGTCACAGTGTTGGAGCGTGGCTTTGGTGTGGCTTCTGGAGTCTTAGGACTCATGCATCATTGAAACACCATACCTCCACTGTGACTCGAAGCAGCTTTATTTTGGCTGCCTGTAACAGGCCAAAATATGCATTTTATTTGCATATGATGCTTTTCCCCCTAAAAATATAGAGCAGCTTTCATGTACAATATTATTCATTTGTTTAACAACAGTTTTTATCAGCCATCTCCCTAACAGACAGTAAAACATGATACAAACATAATTCAAACTGTAAAAACATAATTCACACAATAAAGGCTCAAAAATCATATCACCGTCACAAAAGATTTGAAAGGAATAGATAGAGCAGTGGTTTCCAACCTTCCTAAGGCCACGACCCTTTAATACAGTTCCTCACGTTGTGGTGACCCAAACCCATGAAATTATTTTCATTGCTACTTCATAACTGTAATTAAATAGGTGTTTTCCAATGGTCTTAGGTGACCCCCATGAAAGGGTCATTCGACCCCCAAAGGGGTCCCGACCTACAGGTTGGGAACCACTGAGATAGAGTGACAAGCAGAAAACTTTTGAGAATGTGTCAATTCAGCTGTTGCACCAGTCATTATACAGAAATGTGTGTGCACATTTTAGTATGTCTTAGGGCGCATCCAATCTTACATTTTGTTCCTGATCTTTCCGATTAAAATAAAACCAACCTGGGCAGCTGATATAACTCTTTGATTGTACCAGGGGTTGACAGAAATATTCTGAGATAAACAAAATGTTTATTGATCTCCAAAATAAAATCAGAACAAAGAGGAACAAAATCTGGCACATTCTGATCTTTTTAATCAGTCTTAATTGAAAAAGAGATTGTACTGTAATATGTTTTAGCAGGAAAGCACATGGTCCAAAATGATTTTTTCAAAAAGAACTCAATTTCATTATTTCATGTACAGGAAAGAAAATATATGTTCTTATGGAAGAAATGAAGAACCTTTCTTTTCACTTTTAAAATATGTGGATGACAACTATCTCTCAGAGAAAGTTGCAGTGGAAAATCAGAATCTTGAGAAGGAAAAGTATGACTTTGGATATAATTTACACGAATGTAATTCTGAATACAGAGTCCCTCAGGATGACTTGGATGTTTGTACATCGCCAAGAAAAGACAAAATGGATTCTGTTTTTGAAACAGAACTCATTAAAACTGACATACCAAAAGGGAAGGAAATCTCAGATTTCTGTGTCAATGAAAACATTCAGGAATACAGCAACAATGACTTAAAAGCTCAAGTAGAAATGAATCAGTCCACTGAAGTACTAATAGAAACAAAATCAGGAGAGAAACAAACAATGGATGGGGGAGATTTAACTTTAAACAAATCAGTAAGGCCAGAGGTGTTCAATTTTGTGGGAGACTGGCCGATAGAACAAACTATGGGGCAAAGGGTGAAAAGAGCCAGAAAATTAGAAAAACTTACAAAGAATCACAAAGAGGATAAAGATGCAAACTTGCCCACTTTTGATTCCTTAAAGATTCCAAGTGAAGGTGAAAAATTGGACTTGATAGATGCTTCGAAGGAGATGGTGCTTTCTGTAAATAAGGAGCACGACAGTCACCAAATCTCTGCCTCTATGTCCAATGTTTATACAGAAAAGGATACATCAGGATTGGTGGTTGTAGGAGACTGGCCTGTTCAAAACTCTCTAGAACAAAGGCAACACAAACTTAAAAGAATACCTAAGAAAATCCTTAGTGAATCAGAAGAGATTGGAAGTAGTCAATGTGATAACAGTATAAATATCCAAAGTGCAGTGGCTGACCTTTCAGGCACATCTGCAAGTACTGACAAGAAGGAAAGTGTTCATGCATCTAATAGCTCAGACACTGTTCATGACAAGAAGCCAGTACAAAATAAAAAAATACGGAAGCACCATAAATTAGCCCTAACATTTACCAATAATTTGGCCCATAGCAAACCAGAGGAACAGTTGACTCTGTTTAATGTGCTTGAAGAGAAACCTGATGAATGCATCATGACAGAAACCAACAAGCATTCACAAACAGAGCCTCAAGATTTTGCTCTTCTTTGGAGGCTTGAAAGGAAAATCATTGTTTCGCAAGATACCAAAGTTTTACATGGTAGGCTAGATGGATTCATACCAAAAGATGTTGATGCCACATGTCCAGAAAAAATACCTTATAAAGTAACTTATGAGAAAAGCACATATGTGGAAGAAAGTGAACTTGTCAGTGTTGATGAATCTGAGAATCTAGATATTTTGTGTAAACTCTTTGGATCCTTCTCATTTGATGCACTAAAAGACTTGTATGAAAGATGTAACAGGGACATTGATTGGACTACAGGAATCCTGTTAGATTCTGATGAGAAGTTATGCAAAGATGATAACATTGGATGCTTGCAGAAAGGAGAGGCTCAATTTTCTGCCATGTCTCAGTCCAAGGAAAATACTGGTGGTGAAGGGAATGTTGCAGACTTTGAAGAAACCAAGCAAGAAACTGTGAGTGTGTCTTCTAGATATATCACAGATTCTGAAATAATTGCTAATTCAGTTGATAATGGACATCTTAAAACATCAGACGCTTTCAAGAAAAATGCTGAAATATCCAACATGTTAGCAGATATGTTGCTTACTCCCTCAGAAATAAACAAAGGTTCTGACCAAGCTCTTCCAGAAGAATCAAAAGAGGACACCTCTGTCTTAGATTGTATGAAAACACATGCAAAAGAGATGTATTCTGTTATTCTGTCAGAAAATGCGCATCAGAACATACCTTTACATACTGAAAAGGATGTATGTGTTCCTGTGGTGGTACCTGATGATTTTAATGGAGACTTCAGCACTTTGAAACCTACTTTTGATATGGTAACTGGTAATTCATCTTCAGAAGAGTGTCAGGAGTGTTCAGTAGTAAAAGATACAGATGTTCAGGAGCTGTTGTCTGACCTAATGCAAACAGAAAATTTGGAAAATAATGGAGGCAGATTGGAAGAACACAAAGAAATGGATTCTAAACCACTGTTTTCAAAACAAGCAGAAAATAAACAGAACAAAAAGCATACTCAAGGTGATGACATAACCAAGATACTGAACCCCACACCTGCATCAAATCCTGTCAGCATAGATTGTCTGGAACTGACCTTACCTCCAGAATTAGCCATTCAATTAAGTGAAATATTTGGACCTGTTGGTGTTGATTCAGGTATAGTACCATAAAACATTACTGTTTCTTGATACCCATATTCATTACAGAGTAGGATCTTCAATGTGATGACATAGTTTGTGCATTGTAGCAGAAAGTCAAAAACCTGAAGGCTTTTGTACTAGGAAGTAGGCACTCTTACCTCTGCCTTGATGATCTCTGCCATGGAAGGAGGTGGGAGGAAAGGTAGTGGTGAGAGTGGCCCGTATAGTGGCCACTCTTGCGTGCAGCTGAGAGAGGAGGACCTGAGAAGGACATAATTACATCTATTATTTTGAATATCTGTTGAAACCAAGCAGCTGTGAGAGGGGAAATTTGTTGCAGTACAGGTGATTTTTTCAGTCCTTCCTCCCACAGCGCCTTTGCTCCCACAACTGTTTGAAATAGTAACATTTCCATCTCCTCTCTTGGCGGCATGTACAAACTACATTTTGAAGGTGCCTCATCTTCCAAAAAAGAAGGGGGGGAGAGGACCCCAACAATTATCACCCAGTTAGTCTGACATCGATACCAGGGAAGATTCTAGAGCAGCTCATTAAACAGAGAGTCTGTGAACATTTAGAAGGGAATGGCATAATCACAAAAAAGTCAACATGGGTTTCTGAGAAACAAGTCATGCCAGACTAATTTGATCTCTTTTTTTGACACCCTTTAAACTGCCATGACAATGCTATGACATTTTGGGAACTGTAGCTTTATGAGACATTTAGCCTTCTCTGTCAGAGAGGTCTGGTGCCACAACAAACCAGTTCCCAGAATTCCATGGTATTGAGCCATGGCTGTTAAAGTCGCGAAAGTAATTTAAAGTACTTTCTTTTCTATCACCTCGTTTGAACTGGGGTCCGAAGGGCTACTGTGCCCATCTATTTTAGAGAGGCCCTCTGAATTATTTCAAAGAGTTATGTTTAATTCAGAAGTTACATTTATAATTGTCATGACCCATTAACAAAGTTCTAGGGCAGTACATTTAAAAAAAACAGTATGAAGAATGGAATTACAATTACCGTATAAAACAATAAAATGAAACACAGCAAGTTTTAAAACAAAGAGAAAAGGCCAAAACCAAAAATCTTTCTACATCTTACAAAACCATGGTGCTGTATTAAATGTAATAAAAAAATGCCTGATTAAATATGCAAAAGTTCATTTCCATTTGTATATAATCCCTTCTATCTATGTCTCCTTTTGTTGAATTAAGGATCACTAACCTCTGAAGATTATGTGGTTCATATTGATCTTAATTTGGCCAGAGAAATTCATGAGAAATGGAAAGCATCTATTATGGTTAGTTATATTTTTTCTAATGTCAGGATTGTGCTTTTTCTTATTAAGTTACCATTTGTAGTTTTTAAGAAATCTGAAGAGAGAGATTTACTAAGCAGTAGTATTGCACTACAGTGGTGCCTCGGGATACGAAATGATCGCGTTACGAAATTTCCGGGATACGAAAAAGTCGGATTGGCAAAAACTGTTTCGGGTTACGAAATATTTTTCGGGTTACGAAATTCATTTCGGCGCGAAATTCAAATGCTGCTATAGGCTTTCCAGTGCTAACGGAGTATTTCAGGTTACGAAATTTTCAGGTTACGAAAGGAATGGCGGAACGAATTAATTTCGTATCCCGAGGCACCAACCACTGTACTTAAATTCGCATGAGGTTTAAAACAGCTTTATGCATATATATATATTTATTATTGTTGTTTATTTGTATGGCCCTTTACAGAAATAATCAGTTCAAAGTATTAAATCCTGCCAGAGGCATACAATCTAATAATAAAATACAAACTATAGAATAATTATAAACATATTATGTAAGTAAAATTCAGTACTATAGAAGTAACTGACATACAGTCAAATATAAAATTATAAAACAATCCCAAATGTGTTATTTATTTATTTATTTATTTATTTCCTGCTTATTTCCAAGGTCCGGATTCATGGTGGCTTACAAAGGTTAAAACAAACATAATTTAAAATTCGCAGCATACAAAAGTGAAAAGGCAATTACATCACCATAAAATTTGAATCCAGTTAAAACATATCAAAATAGCAATAGCAAGAAATAAAAATCTACCACATTATGCAAGGTTGGTTTCTTTCGAGCATGAGCAGGTTTGTACAGGAGAGTACAGTCTTTCACATAACTTGGACCTGAGCCATATAACATTTTATAGGTCATCACCAGTACTTTGAATTGTGCCCAGAAATAAATGGGCAGCCAATGGAAAAGCTATTGCATCAAGAGGGTTAGGTGCACCCTGTACTTAGCCTCAGTTTAGATTTCTCTTATTCAGCCTCTCTAAGATACTTGCTTGTTCACTGGGTGGTAGAGCAAAAAAGGAAGGAAAAATATGATAGTCATGTGGCTTCCAAGAGATATCATTAGTCAGGGATGCCATTTGAAAAATAGCCTTTCTTTCTTCTTTAAGTCCAGCTGTTGTAGCTTGAGAGACATAGATGTTAAATTTTCCAATTTATCTAAATCAACAGATTAATTTGGAGAAGATAAGGTATGGTTGGAATCAGAAGCTGAGTGCTGGGAGGATGACAACTTCAAATTAGATTGTTCAGTAGGTTTAAAAAGATAAAGGTTTCCCCTTTGATGTGATTATCAAGTTGTGCCCAACTGTAGGGGGCAGTGCTCATATTCGTTACTAAGATGATGGTGCCAGCGTTGTCATGTGGCCAGCATGACTAAACATTGAGGTGCATGGAACGCTGTTACCTTCCCACCAAAGTGGTATCTATCTACTTGCACTTTTACATGCTTTTGAACTGCTGTGTTGCCAGAAGCTCACACTAGTGATGGGATCTCCCTCCATCACGCAACGCTTGGGTCTCGAAATGCCAATCTTCTGGCCTTGCTGTTATCAGAGACAACATCTTAACCACTGAGCCACCATGTCCTTCAGTAGGCTTAGTGCCTTTAAAATAAACAGTGCCTAACAATGTCCCAAATGGATTGATTATTAATCTTCACACTATTTGTTCTCTTCAGGCTAAAATTCAGCGATAGTTATATATTTACTAATGTTTGATAAATGCATACCATAATACGTAGAACATGTAGATAAATAGCATTATTTTGATCCAATTTACTGCAGAAATTTAAACCATAGATGTCAAACAATGTGTGAAGGAAGTAATTTTTAAAGAAAGTGCATCACATCTGTAAAGCAGGAAGAAGTCATATCAATGTAAAGTACTTTTCTTTTGTTCCAGAAGTGGAAGATAAGAGTTTTAGGACTGTTGAATGTGGAGGGATTGGTCAAAGATTTTAGAAAGAAAGATTACATAATTTTGGATTTACATTAAAAATATAAAGGAGATGCTTAATGTAAGGAAGGTTCAAAATTACAAGCATGAGTTGAAGGAGAACTGGCGAAACTATAGTCAAAGACTAAGGACGATATCACATGTTATAGCATTATTATAGTCAGCTCTTTGTATCTGGAGGGGATCCATTCTGGACTCCCCTGTGGATAAGAAAAAAATGTGGGACTTCAAGTCCCGTTATCCCTAATGGTGGTGTGATGTGTGCGGCCACTAGCGCAGGTGCGCTCACATGCTTCTGTTGAAAACAATGGGGCTTGCTGCCTGTGGATGCTCAGATCTGCGGATGGCAAGCCCTTGGATGGTGAGAGCCTACTGTATTCCACTTTAACTGCTGTGGCTGCCTCCTGTAGAATCCTAAGACTTGTAGTTTAAGGAGGAGCATTTAGAATTCTCAGCCAGAGAGCTCTAAGGCCTCATTAAACTACAAATCCCAGAATTCCACAAGAGATTGCCATAGGAGTTGAAGTGGAATAACAGTGCTATAACATTGTAGCGTGGTATTTCCCAGTTTCTATAGAAGCACAATTGTACACAGTTATACCAAACTAAATAAATTGGGGCATAGCCGCCATTGGATTAGGAGACTTCTGGCTAGAAGCCCTGGACTTCCAACTAGGGGCCTTCTGCCATCTCTTACCGGGTTCCCAAGTCCCTGGCCTTATGGACAAGAAAGTAGCTGCAGCTGTGTTCAGGATACCCATGTATACAGTGGCACCTAGGTATACCCATGTATACAGTGGCACCACTGGGATTTAGTTCCAGCCCCCCCCCCTCCCCCAATATATACCGAAATCCGTGGAGGCTCAAGTCCCATTAAATGCAGTGGTGAAGTAAAATCGTGTCTCTTATATAAAATGGAAAAATCAAATTTTGCTTTTTAGAATTTATATTTTTTTAAAAATATTTTCAAGTCCTCGATAATTGAATCCAAGGATACAGAGGGCCAGCAGTCCTACTAATTATGATTACTGAGCAGTGCTCTGAACTAAATACTGAATTGCTGCCTAACTTGCAATAAGTGTTGAGCTGTGTGTTTCATAAGTTAAACCAAAAATGGCTATAATTCACTAAAATATCAATATTATAGGATGATGTTAATGATAATACATCATTTTCTTCATACATCTCAGGATAGGAAATATCCTTCAGATGTTGTTGGATGGTAACTCCCATTGTCCCTTGTCAGCATAGCACTGAGAGAATATGACTATTTATTATGCTGATTATGCTGGTTATGATATTTTCAGGGCTATATATTTCCCAGCTCTGATATTTGGAACTAGCATTTTAACAGTAAGAACTCATTTTGCATGGTAATTGAAATTCAGTTGGTTATGTGTGTTTGCATAACATGCAAACCTGTTCTGAATCAATAAAGTCATCTAAATAAATTTTATGAGTCCTGATATTCATTAAGGCATACTTATATGTTATTCATTAATATTAAATGTTTTAATTTAGAAAAGTCAAAAGAGAGAAGAGGAATTGAACAAGCTCCTTGAAGAAAGTAAGTATATGCTGTTATTCTTTACCACATGGATATGGGCATTATTAAAATAGAATTATGCCTTAAATATGTGTGTAGGAGGCAAAGTTATGATCCTTGCCTAGCCATAAATAGTACATGTGACCCGTGGCTAAAATTTGCTCACCCCTGCTTTAAAAACAAGAAAAAGAAAGCGCTTGAATTTCCTTTGCCTTTTTTAATTCTTTGAAAATTTGTCTTTCAATTTCCCCCCCCCCCCCCCGAAGATCCTATGCTATTTGAGCACTTACATCTAGATGAGCTGGACAGTGTCCTCTCTCAGCATACGAACAGTCAAGGAAAAAATACTGAAAAACCACTCATTGATGAACTGGCTGGAAATGCAGCAGCTTCAGACATTTTTCCTTTCATGGATCATTGGAATGTCCAGACACAGAAAGTATCACTTCGTGAGATTATGTCTGAAGAAATAGCCTTGCAAGAAAAGCATGAGCTGGTATGTATATTATTCTCATAACTCTGGGGTGAAACAGACCACCCTTAACAAAGCCAGATTGGGGCCACAACAACCACACACCATGGCCCCAGTCTGCTTTTTTGCTGGCCAAAAAAGGAGCGGCAAATAGCTACTCTTTTTTCCACCCTGATGTGGCAGAAAGCTGGCTTTAAGGCGCTCTGGCGGCTTTTTATGTCGGTCTGTTCCGGCCCTATGTCTGAGCTATATTTCTGCCTGTTAGCTGCAATAGGCAACAGAAGGGCATAAGATAAGTCAATTGGGGCACGATATTTAGGGACATCCTATCCTCTGGCTCTAATTCCTATATTTATTTATTCACCCACCCAGTTTGCTCACACTATGATAGCAATAAACACTTGATGTGCTATGTAGCCAAGAATTTTGGTGGTTGTTTTAGGAAAGAAAGAGGATGGCAAGGCAACCAAGACTGTTCCTGACACATACAACAGTGGTAAGGTTTGATTGTTAAGCCATTGCCTTTTAATTAGTGATTACATCAACAATCATACAGGTAATTTCTTGAGTGTAAATCCCTTTGAACTCATCTTTGAAAGCAACCTTTTGCCCTTAAATTAAAGTGGCTAAAGCTAGAGAATGTCTCACTGTAAACAGTGGACTGGAATTAACAAAGCAGCAGAGAAATTGTGTGAACTGAAATTATTTTATTTTATTTTACTTACAGAATCTATTTTTCTATAGTTTTTTTTCTAGGTACATAATTATATATATACATATATTTAAATCCCCTTAGAAATGTTTTCCTTTCATGGCTAGAAAAGACTGTGCAGCCAGGCTGAAAGAGAAGCAACTTCTGGAGATATTCCCAACCATAAATCCAAACTTCCTAATGGACATGTTCAAGGACAACAAGTGAGTTTCTGATAAGATGTGTATCAGTGAAAAAGGAGTTTGTCTAAAAGGCTGCTTAGTATTGTAGATTAACATAATAAATATTGTAAATATAAAACTGCTGGTGCTAACTTCTGATAGTCTTAGGGCTAGTCAACATGTTTAAAATACTCCTCTTTCCATGTTTAAAATACTCCTGGAATCTGGACATGTGCGATTCATAGGAGTTCAGTTTTTTTCCAGAGGGCTCCCCAAAAAACTTAAACTGCATGGAAGAAGGATTCATGGTTTTTACCAGAGTATCTTGCTGAAATCCATAGAAATACTCATTATCACACATGTGGCCACTTGTCTGCTTTGCATACATTGGAATGGTTGTACAATTTATTTATTTATTTATTTATGGTATTTATACCCCACCATTCAGTCCTAAAGGCTCTCAGAGTGTCTTACAATTATTATTATTTTTAATCAGACAGTTCCCTGCCCTCAGGCTTACAATCTAAAAAAGACACGACACAAAAGGAGAAGGGAATGGTGGTGGGGAAGGGATCAGGTCCTGCAGTTCTTCTCTCCCTCTAAGGCCTGGACCAAGACAGATGGACTGGAGGGAGGGCTCGGCTTCTTAATCTAGGCCAGGCCCAATGGAGCTGGGCCTGCATCTCTCTCTCCATGGCTGGGTAGCACCAGATGAACTGGAGGGAGGGCTCTGCTTCTTAGAAGGCACTTGGAAGGCAGAGGTCCAAGTAGCAGTAGAACCAGCAGCTTCTTCTTGCCCCCTGGCCCCAGATAGTCACTGTGGTCCTCCCATTCTCTCTGCTGGGGTATTTTGCAGCAGATCCCTGTCAGGTCCTGGTTTTATAGCCCTAACAGGCAAAGCAGCTGTGAGTGATAGCAAACACAGTGCCTACTGGGTCAGGACCTTAGTTCTGAAGAAAGAGGAATCCATTTGGAAGGCAGAGGTCCAAGTACCAGTAGAACCAGCAGCTTCTACCCCCTCCCCCCGACTCCTGATAGTTATTTTTGGCAGGGGGAGCATGAATAGATGTGAATTTGCACAGGAAAGTGAAGTTAATTAACTGTGTATATGAATATGTGAAAATGCACACCAATTCACATAGTACATTTAAGTGTAGACTAACCCTAAATAACTTGGTGTCTGAATATCTTGAAGACCACTTTCGTTGTCATCATCAGAGGTTCCCTTCCAGGTCTCCCTGCTGTCTTAAATAAAGACAAATAGTGACTAATGATCAAACTTTATTAGCTAGGGTGTACTAGCTCACAAATTTGGTGCCTGGTTTCCCATGGAAGCTTGCCAGACACCAAAATTGAAAATAATATTAACTGGTCAGATGTTTTACATCTGGCTGAGCAGCGTGTGTAGATTACTGCACACACTCCTAGTGCTGCTATTCCACTTTTACTGCTCTGGCTGCCTCTTATTGCATTCTGAGGCATGCACAGTCACTCCTCCTTTCTCATGGGCTTGGGATCCACATTGTTGAATATGTGTGGAGGGACAACCTCCATTATCGTCAATACGCGCTCCCACAGCGTATCCCCTGCGTGCTCGTCGGGGCATGCCCCATTCAAGACTATGGGGCTTGAATACGTGCAAGTCTTCATTTTCGCGGGGTGTGTGTGTGTGTGTGTCTGGAACATATCCCCTGAGAAAACAGAGGGTTGACTGTAGTTCAATAATGCCTAAGAGTTCTCTGGCTAAGAATTTTAAATGCCCCTCCCCAAACTGACAATCCCAGAATGCAACAGGAGGTAGCCAGACCAGCAAAAGTGGAATAGCAGCACTATAAGACTGTAGTGTGGTAACCTCCTGTGTTTTCCAGATGTTGTTAAACTGTAATTACCATTATCCCCTACAATCCACTCTGCTGGTTGGATATTATGGAAGATACAGTCCAACAACTACTAGGTAGAAGTTTAGAACTTACATTTTAGACCCTAATTTTTATACTGGAATACTGGCTTTTTGCTTAATGTTTCATATTTCAGTGAGTAAAATACACATCATTTTTAAATTTCAGATTCAAAATAATAAGAGGTATAATAAGCTTCCCAAGCACATCTTGTTGGCGTACCTCTCTCTTGGCTTCCATAGTAGGTGCAAAGATAGTGTCCATTGGCTTGCTGTTACCTGTAGTTTTGTTAAGCCTTTATTACTTGCATTACCATTATTTTATACAACAAAGAAATGAATTAAGAATTTGAAATGAAGTATTAGAAAGTATTCTTCTCTTTCTTGCTTTTTCTTTGCATTTTTCTTGCTGCAGAATGATTTGGCTATTTTATTCCATTATCCCTTTTCTTTTCAATTTGTCTCAGTTATTCTTTGGAACAAACTGTCCAGTTTCTGAATGCAGTTCTGGAAGCTGATCCAGTAAAAACAGTTGTAGCCAAAGAAACTGCTCAGGGTGCCATTCTGTCTTCTAACAGTGCTTTGAAGAAAAAGGTAAAATCTGTTTTACACAGTCATTAACATATATATTTTGTAAAGAGAACTGTATACAGACTAATTAATTACTGGTATCCATTTCAATTATAATATAAATACTTGTCTCATCTTGGCTATGCTGAACTAAGCAAAGAGAATGTGAGCTGCTCTGCACATCATGGAATTGTCTTGCGTGTTTTGGACTGTGTCCTAAGTGTAGCTTTCATGAATCATAGGTCAAAAAAAACAAGGAACCAGAAGACATTCTCAGTGAGAATGTTTTTCAAGACTTTGAATATCCTGGATATGATGACTTCAGGGCTGAGGCATTTCTTCACCAGCAGCGTAGACAAGAAAGTCTGAGAAAAGCTGGGGAAGCATATCGCATGGGAATGAAGCCTGTAGCAGCATTTTATGTACAACAGGTAAATTTAATTTAACCAATAGCTGGGCAGTCTTTGCCTAATCTTGTTGGAAGATTTTTTGCATTCTCTGTTCTCCTCCTTAGATAAGTAGATTTTCCCGCAGGCAAATCCTGCTGTCTCCCCTCATACAAACATCCCATTTGCTCCTGTTGGATCACAGGGCAATAACTTTGCAAATTGCTAAACAAACCATGTGATTCAGGTCACTCCCCCTTTTAGGAAGTACTCTCTCACACACAAAGATTTTCTCCTGCCCTGTTGGGCTCCCCATCTTCCTCCTTTCTCAACTTTCTTTGAAAAGATGGCGAGAGAAATATTTATTCTTTACCTGAATTATTAATTAGCTAGATTAAGATTAGCCTCTATGCATATGTAGCTTTAAGCCTTAGTAAAAAAAAGTGCTCCACTGCCAGATACTTTGTTAACTAAGCCATACCTGTATTTCTCTGTGTCTTGAACCCCAGCCTACATTTTGCCCTTTCACAGAGTGCTTTTGAACCATAGTACTGAAACCATCACATCTGATTCTTTTATAAATGTTAAGGGAGAATTTGATTCTTCTCTGCCAGTTGTTTATTTTCATCTAGGGCTCACATGAAGTTTCTTTTTCTCTCCTTTTCCTTTGTCTCTTTTTGCTCTCTATTCCTGCTTCATGCAATCTTATTTATTTACATCTCACTGTAATCCATCTGATCAGGCCTTACTTGACCTACTTATCGAGGCATTGAGACATTATAACTCCCTGCTTGTGAGAATTTTTTTGAGTCCTAGTGTTCAGCACTACATTTAAGTTGCTCCTCATGATTTGATAGCTGATCTATGTTTGAATAAAGGGTCGCCTTCATGAGCAAAAAATGAAAGAAGCAAACCATGCTGCCGCTTTGCAAATATTTGAGAAGGTGAATGCCTTGAAACTGCCTGAAAATCTTTTGGACCTGCATGGTCTTCATGTGGATGAAGCTTTGCATCATCTGGATAGAGTACTACAGGAAAAAACAAAAGGTACCAGTCAGTTTCCTTCTAGAAAGAGGTTATTCTGTTAGATGCTATGGAATTCTCTACCAAAGGAAGCTCAGTTGGCACTCTTCCTGTTCTTCTGCTGGCAGGCCAAGATCTTCCTATTTAAACCAGGTCTTCAGTTTTTAGTTTGGTTGGGGTAGTGCAATGGATAGGTTTTAATGGGCTTTAATTGTTTTAAACTAATGCTTTATGTAAGATGAATGCTTTTTTAGTTTTAGAATTCCAGATTGTTTTTAGCTGTCTTGCTTTAACCTATGGTATTAGCTGCTTTCAGTCCCATATGGGAGAAAACTGGAATGTAAAATAAACTAATTCTGAACTGTATTAAATTGCTTTGCCATCACTGGGAAAATGTCATGATTGTGTGTTGGAGGAGGATATAACTTAGTGACTAGAACATATGCTTTATACAGTACATCCCAGGTCTAATTGCTGGTATTTAATTAACGTAATCATAGACAACCAGATAGATTTTAGCAAGTCACTATCTAGTAGACAAGGCTAGACAAGATGGACTTGTGGCTTAGCTCAGTATAAGGCAGCTTCATTTGTCTGGATATAGCAGTGAAAATTATCATAAAATCCTTATGTTGAAGGTTCTTAGACAGGTTAAAAAAAATTGGCTTTCTAAAGAGAGAATGTTATCATTTTTGTATAACAGAGTACAACCTGGCTGGTGGTAAGCCATATCTCTACGTGATCACAGGAAGGGGAAACCATAGCCAGGGAGGAGTTGCTCGTATCAAACCAGCCGTTATGAAATACCTCACAAACCACAAATTCAGGTAAGTCAACGTACTGTGACTGAAACCTGCATCTAATGGATTAAAAATTGATGATTATATTCAAGGAACAATAATGCTTAGATCTTTCTACAATGCCTCATTCATCGCTAGGTCTGCAGTATGCTGCCTGTATTTTCTACACAGCTTCTACAGTGAGCTGTTGGCATCTGCTGAGCTTTGCTTCCAGGACCACCACTGTGGATACCAAAATCCATAGATGCTCATGACCTGATGTATACAGTGGCATAGTAAAATGGTGTCCCTTATATAAAATGGCAAAATCAATGTTCATTTTTTAGATTTGAGTCTCTGTGTGTGTGTGTGTGTGTGTGAGAGAGAGAGAGAGAGAGAGAGAGAGAGACCAATTCTAGGCCATGGATGGTTGAATCCATGGATGCAGAATCTGTGGATTCAGAGGACCAGCTGTACATAGAAGTAAGAGTCAAGTCTGTATGAAATGCCAGAATGCTATTGCTGTATTAGGATGGCTACCTTGGTTAGCCCATTGGTGATGATGGCCTCTTCACATTCCTGGGGAAAAGTGATTGTGGAATAAAATGTGGAAAATAAATGCCAGCAACAGCAGCAATAATAACAGTAGCTATGATTATATGAGAATATGCCACAGTAATCTTCCTTCACTTACCTTGTGCTTCTCAAATATGTTGATTTGTAGCAGCCAGCATGTTCCTTGAACAACTAATCTGGAGGGTAGCAGGTTGGTGAAAGCTGTGCTACACGTAAAAGTGAATCAGGGGAATCATGAATAGGAATTTAGTAGATTGGGACTATGGAGGAATTTGAGCATAGCAGAAAGTAAGAATAGCTGCTTTAGCAGATGGTCAGGGAACAATTTCATATATGTCCCAGGGCTTTAGCAAGACCACCATTTTTTTGGTTATTGTTGTTTTAATTCTGTGAATAGCAAATCCCTTTCCATGTGCTGTGTCAGAATCTACAGCCGACCCTCCATATTCATGGATTCTATCATCCACAGCTTGAAAGCAAACATTGATTTTCCCATTTTATATAGGGGACACTATTTTATTATGCCATTGTATTTTACAACACAGACTTCTACATATATGGAGAGAGAGATCCCAAGTATACAAGCAAGTTTCAAAAAAGAAAGAGGCAGCAGGGATCACATTGCAAACATACAATGGATAATGGAGTGCACAAGGGAATTCCAGAAAAAAATCAGTATGTGCTTTATTGACTACAGCAAAACATTTGACAGCATAAATGAGTGTACCACTCCAAATGTTTGTCTTGATATGTAACCTGTAGTCAGGACAAGAAGTTGCAGTCAGAACTGAATATGGAGAAACAGAATGTTTCCCAGTTGGTAAAGGCGTCAGGCAAGGGTGAATTCTATCACCCTATTTGTTCAACATCTATGCAGAAAATATCATATGTGGAGCAGGCTTTGACTCAGAGGCTGGAAGAGTGAAGATCAGAGGAAGAAGTATTAATAACCTAAGATATGCAGATGAGATAACATTCTAGCAGAAACCAACAAAGACCTGGAACAGTTACTAAAGCAAGTCAAAGAAGGAAGTGCTAAAGTAGGCTTAATGCTGAATATTAAGAAAACAAAAACATTGACTATGGAAGAATTACATGAATTCATCTTAGATAATGATAAAATAGAAATAATCAAAGAATTCCCATACCTGGAATCAAAAATTGACCAGGGTAGAGATTGCAATGAAGAAACCAGATGAAGACTGGACTGGGAAGGGCAGCTATGAAAGAACTAGACAAGATCCTAAAGTGCAAAGACATAATACTGAATACTAAAGTTAGGATTATCCAAATCATTGTATTCTCCATCACCATGTATGGATGTGAAAACTGGACAGTGAAAAAGCCAGACAGAAAGATAATCAACTAATTTGAGATGTGATGTTGGAAAAGAGTGCTGAAGATCCTGTGGGTCCTAGAACAGATAAAGACCACACTCTCTCTGGATATCAAGATGATTAAATTGAGGTTATCATATTTGGATGCATCATGAGAAGGAAAGACTCATTAGAAAAGGCAATAATGCTGGGAAAACTGGAACACAGCAAAAAGAAAGGAAGACTGTACACCAGATGGTTAGACTTAATTAAGTGGCCATGGCTTTGAATGTACAGGATCTAAGCGGAGAAGCGGAGGACAAGTGAGTGTTAGAGATGTCTCATCCACAGGGTCACCATGAGTCGGCAGCTAACAACAACAAATGTAATGCAACGTGAGCATTCATGGATTTTTGTATCCACTGCTGGTCCTGGAACCAAACTCCAGCAGATACCAAGGGCCCACTGTACTTTTGATGCTGCTGTATGTAGTTTTTGTATGATAAGGTTTATCTTTTTCTTTATTTTTTTAGGTTTATATTCTTCCTTGATGTCAACCATTGTAAAAGCTGGTTGGACTCCATGGTTGCTCTTGCAAATACAGAAAGGTTTTTTTTTCCTGCTCAAAAAAAGGGCCATTTTTTACCTAGTGAGAGAAGTGAAACTAAATCCAAAACTGGTCATATGTCCATGAAACCTCTTGGAGAAGCATAACAAGCAGTGGTGTCACTAGGGGGATTCATCCCGCACCCAGTGACATTCCCAGAAGAGATGACACCTCCTCCCCAATGCTGTCCTGTACTTCTATTCTGGAGGAGAAGGATGAGGTGGCCCATTGGAGGCAGAGCGTGCTTCCCTCTGTGCTGTTCCATCCTTCTCCTCCAGAGGACAAGGACAGGACAGCCTGATGGAGGATGAGTTGGCTGCCCCCGGAAGCTCCATTCCTGAAGCCCCCCCCCCATCAGGTGACACAATAGCTGGGGATACCACTGATATGAAGTACTCTAGAACATACTCTTTTGGCAGAGCCTAGGTTTTAGTGGAATGGCACTATTTTCCTCCTATCCACTGTTTGGAGTCAATCCTGTGTGAATCCTCAATAATGTTATCTTTAATTTCCAGTTTTGCAGAAATAAAACCAGGCTGCTTGAAAGTCATGCTGAAGTAAATGGATGTCACTAAGAAGAGGACTGCAAAAGCTGACATAATTTCAAAGTTTATTGGGGTTACCGTGGTACTTTAAAGAACAATATTTTGCTGGAAATGTTTTAACTTATTTTTAGAAGGCGTTTTTGTCAGCATCACTTCTCTTTCCCTCACCAAAACTGAAGTGGGTATTTGTTTTTGAGAGATTTATTTTTATAGACAATTTGATGTCATGATATGCATTGTGAAGAGTCATGATATGCATTGTACAAGAAGTGAACTTTTAAAGGGAAACAAAGTTCAGTTTTGAAATACTATCCTCAGATTGTGAAAAAAAACTATTAATATCTAGAATGCAATGCTTTTTGACATTTCCTTTTTTGTATAAGCATTTTAAAATAACCCTACTAAGTTTTTAAGAGTACTTCAAATGTTTTAAAATATTCAAAAGGGGTTTTTTTTTTTGGTTGGGAGGGACAAGTTACAGTGGGTCTAGTAGTTAGTGCTAACAACTATTTTTATTCTTCTGTTTTCATGAGTTTCATTTTTCTCTTTGTGAGGAAGAGAAGAAAGAGAAAGTGTTCTGTATTATACAAGAGAAATAGCAGATCTTTTACAGCAGTGAATTATTTGTCCAATCCTTTCTGCTTCTTACACTTTCCTTCTTCATTACTCTAATACCTTGGAAGCATTGACAGTATAGACCAGTGAAATGATGAACTTTGTTATGAAACAACAGAGGTACCTAATTCTTTTGTCTGCCTATATCTGAGTAGTGAAGAGCAGTTTCTGCCACTTATGAGCTTGTTTGGAGTTTTATTATGACTCGAATGTTTCCCCACATTCATCCTAATTGGAGGTACTGTCAACATGCAATAGAGAGAGCCTTTTGTGGACAGGGCTTTCCCTATCGATATCACTGTCAGAGTCTCCCCCATCATCACGGAAGATATGTGCCAAGAGCACTGAAATAGAATGCCCCTTCTCTTGTCAGATTCTCTTGTCTACTGTAACTCCTTCTTGGGGGATTGTTTCAAAATCTTGAAAAAACAAAATGTAAGGGAACTCTATATTTTCTATTTTGCTTTCTTGTTAGAGAAAACACCAGCACATTGACACCATGTAAGAGGGTGCAGGTTCATGTGACATTAGCAGGAACAC
This sequence comes from Sceloporus undulatus, assembly GCF_019175285.1. Classification (NCBI taxonomy): domain Eukaryota; kingdom Metazoa; phylum Chordata; class Lepidosauria; order Squamata; family Phrynosomatidae; genus Sceloporus; species Sceloporus undulatus. Next base: position 117,274,936 of record NC_056526.1, read on the forward strand.
AGATAGAAACATGTCTTTAGTGACAGCTGCTGCACTGATGAAAAAAAGTGGTATCTTCTGAACTGACATGAGTGTTCAGATCTCAAGTACAACAATGTGTGCATGTGTGTCCCAATTATATCATCTCCTTTAAAAATCTTTCTTTGTTGTTGCTAATAACAGTAGTTTGTGTGGATTTTTAAATGTATGAATTCATTGTTGGGAATAAGTGGCCTCAAAATATTTTTAACGTTAAAAAATAAATAAATTGAAAAATAGAGGATGAGATTAGTTATCAGATTAACAGGATTGAATCTCTCCAGTGATATCCAGTGCCTCTGTAATAAAGATGGGCAAAGTGTGTCTTGATGTTTCTGGACTGCAGTTCCCAGCAATAATTGCCATTGGCTATGCTGCTTATGTCTGACTGGAATTGCAGTCCAGCGGCCACACTTTTTACATCCCTGCTGTACGCCAAGCTAATTAATACCTATAGACATATTTTAAGAACAGTGATAAGTGTGATATATTTTCATGAAGAAAACTGAATATGCAATCAATTTATATGTTTATTCTTTAATAATGGAGCTGCAAATGTTCTTTAAAAAATACCTTTTGTAATTTCATGGAGCTTTTAATACAGCTGAAAATTGCATGTGAGCAATTGTTTAAGTGGATGAATATGAACCATTCTTCATATTCTCAAGTTGCCATTTCGGTAAGGTACTAAGAATAATGTTTTCAAAACTAGACATTTATTTACATATAATATGGTGGAATTTAAATAATTTCAGACATTTTTATGCATGTGTAACAGTATGAAAATAAGTTGCATGCATACACAATAAGACATTTTATGGAAGTTCTTAGTTGAAATGAACCAGGATTTGATGCAGATGCCCCAGTCTTTCCAAAGAGAGCTGTGAGTGAAAATCAGTTTTTGAACATGAATCTGTCAAGGCTTGTGATTATCTGAAAAGAACTCTGAACAAATATAAGATGTTGAACATCTGGCACAGGAAGTGGCAGAACAGAAACCCACATTAACTTTCAATTTATGGGTTTATAGATTTATAGGGGGAGAACAAATGCTTATTCTATTTTTATTGATCAAGGATTTGAGGGAGGTGCATGTAAACAGGAAAATATACCCCCCCATCTAATCTTGCTGCCCCTGCTGAAATAATTAACAAATGTTGACTCCTCTGTTTTTAAAAACAAAGAAACACAAATTCATGTGTTCAGCAAAACACTTATTCAGGAATATATAAACCAGGAATGCTTCACCTATGATGATCAGGACATACATGTCTGTTTTCTTTCATGTATACATGATGGAAAACCATTATCTTGCTTACAAAAAACCTGAACAGATACAGTGCTCCAGAAAACTCCCAGAAACTCTCACTATAGGGTATTTTGGAAGCTGTAATCCTGAAAAATACTGTTTCCCAGTTTGTGCTTGGATGTCACACGCTTTTCCCTATTCTGAAAGGCTACCCAAGTAGGAAAACCATTGTCTGAAAGTTTCAAATTACTTGTACTCTACAGGTGATAAATTAGAATGCTTTGTTCAAATAAGTTTCATTTTAATAGGACTGCCACTGGAAGTGACTAGAATTGTACACCTCTCTGCACACATCAGTAAAGTTGTAGTGGATTATTGAACAATAACCATATGACTGATGACTTATATATCCATTTTAAAAAGGACTTGGCTTTGCTGAAGAAATTCAAAATGAAATCTGAATATAGTATCTATGAAGACATTGAAGGAAGTATGTCCTTTGGAACAGATCAGCCCCCATAATTATTTTGCTTTCCCATTAAACTTAATTAAAAGCCCTGTTAATATAGCCAGACAGACTTCTTAAGCTGAGTAATAAATCTAACTCTGCTGTGCCCATTTTTTTCATTAACTGAAGTTCTCTTAGGTTGACTTCCTAAAATGACACAATGCCCATATACTGATATCTATTAAAGTTATTGTTTAGGATAGGAATCATGTTGCATTCCAGGTATTCTTGGATTGCAAGTTCCAGCAGCCATAGTCACCATAGCTACTATATTAAGGAATACTGGTAGCTGCAGTATTAATAACATTTGAAGGCCTGCATGACCCCTCCCCTGGCTGAAATTAATTACCGTAGGGCTATTGCTTTACTATAAACTTAACTTTTATTGAAAAGAAATGTACTCAGGACAGTGGGTTTTTTTCTGAAAAGTGCCTAAGGAAAGGAAAGCCTTCCCACCAATTGTTCTTAGCAAATACTATTTTACGGAGAGATTTTAACTATAGTTTCAATTAATCATATGCATGCAGGCCAGGTTTCAAAATATTACCTACTCTTTCCTCATCACTTGAAAAGAATGTATCACAAAATAACAAATATTACACAGATTTCAGAACACTGGTAAAACATTAAAGGCTGGTTCACACACATTATATATATATATGTGTGTGTGTGTGTGTGTGTGTATTTACTGTGTTTTTAATGGATGAACAAGCGTGGAGTAATTGATCATATATATGGCCTGCACTGTAATGCCTGTGGCCACAGTATCATCTTTTCCGGTCATGATATTTAGGGAAATTGCTGCTGGCCATAAGCAGGTGCAGCAATCTCATATTAACATTTCTCCTTGTTATCCTATACCTGAGGATGATTACAAATATTCACAAGGAGGGGGAAATCATACTGATCTTTTTCTTTAAAAAGAAGAAAAAACTGTTGGGAATCTCTACTGAACAGAAAAATGTATTGTCTCACTCTCAAAATGTATGAATTAAACTTTAGAGTACTACTCAGTCTCAAAAATCCTATGGCCAGTACATACATGGATTTCTTTGTCCTTTTTTTAACATGTATAAACTTGTTGGTTATCTGTTTTGTAATGTTTGGTTGTTAGAATATAGAATTTCTTATGTGAAGACTCTAAAATAAAATTCCTTAATGAAGAAGTTTTATGTTGCCTTTTTAAAAGAAGCTTTAGAACCTTCTCATTATCAGATCTAGCAATTACTGAGAGACTACTCCTGGGTTTGGACTCTGGATTACAGGTACTAGTGCCATTGTGTGGTTGTTGCTCCATTGTAACTAAGCCAAAAAAAAAAAAATCCATATAGAAAATGAGATGTTTAGAGAAAGGCTGTATCTCAATAGAATTCCAGATAATTCTGTATGGAAAGATTGGCTTCTGGAATGTGAGGAGAGCATACAGTCAAACCTGTGGTTTGAAGTAGTACAACCCAGAAACAAGATCACCACTTCAGTAAGAACTAACACTCAGTCCTAAGAGAAATAATTTTTTCAGGGGAGTACTTGAAACACTGCAAGACGTGAATGGCCTGCATTCATTATACACCAGTAGAAATTGGTGGCTGCTGTGGACCCAGTGTGGTGCAGTGGTTTGAATGTTAGTTTAATGGACCACGACTCTGGAGACCCATGGATACCACACTGGATGATCTTGGACAGGTCACACTCTCTCAGCCTCTAAGGAAAACAAAAGCAAAACCCCTCTAAAGAAATTGTGCCAAGAAAAAATTTCACAATACAATTTTCATAAGATGGAAGTGACATGAAGGCACCTAACAAAAACAGAGACAGCCAGTGCTTTCTTACATTCCAGGTGCATGTGTAAAAACAGTTGAATGCCATGGATTGTACTTAAGACAAATTATAGCTACCCTTAGTGACTGTAAACTTTCCTTACTTTTATTCCTTTGGGCCAACTGTCCTTTTCCACAGTACTGAATAGGTCAGAATTGTAAATGCAGAACTGAGCAGTCTCTAGAACAACTCATACTTTAAAAGCCATTACCCACTGGCTTTATAAATCAAAGTATGGCACGGGCTGAAAACCTTAGACAGGCTTACATGATAGGAACTGGCAATATATTCAGCAGGTTTTATATCGAACGAAAACGTGCAAAAGACTTGGCTTAAAGCGAACCTTGGTGAAACCTTCCCTTGACTCCAGAAGGCCGGAGAACTTTCTTTTACAGTGGACCCTTGTTATACGCTGGGGTTTGGTTCCAAGATCTCCCGTGTATAACAAAATCCGTGTATGCTCAAGTCCCATTAAATATAATGACATAGCAAAATGGTGTCCCTTATAAAAAATGGAAAATCAAGGTAAATTTATACTTTTTTGGAACATTTTCAAACCGTGTATGCTTAAATCCATGTATAAAAAATCCGTGTATAAGAAGGGCTGACTGTATGATGTTTAAACATTCAAAAGAGTAGAATGTCTTTATCACCACTAGAGGTTGCTAGTGATACCACATAACATTCCTCCAACTTGACTAGTGGGCAATACCTCAAGGTAAAGACAATGTAAAATTGTGCCAAGAGAAAAAGAAACACACACTTGACTCTTCAGTTGTTGTTGTTAAGCTACAGCTTACTTGTTAGGCAATTTTTGATAGGCGCAGCAACTTGGTGAAGCAAGCTTTCACTCTTTAATGAGGCAGAAATGGGGAAATTGTTTATTTTAATTTTCCTTAAAGTTTTTGGTACAAATGTCACCTATGGCGTTATAGACCAAGGAATTTAATTAGCTTTTATTTCTTTGAACTAGGATCCTGTAGCCAGCACAGCAAGAAGCCTTGGTGGCTTGAGGCTTTTGAACATGACTAAGGATTCTGTGTGGCGTGGGATGGAAGGAGGTCAATGGGGAGAGGATGGCAGCATGAGTTACCGCACCAGGCAATGCCAAACCTAGTGATGCCTCTGCAGACCAGTGAATTTGGGGTTGAGGAACAAGATGCCAGTTCCTTGGAGGAGGGGGCGAGGTGCAAAATGGGAGTAGCAGCCTCCACCAGCCCTGGGATTTGAAACACCCCCCTTCCAGAAAGAGCAGAGGAGAACTCAACAACTGCTTTGACAGGATGCATGGGTTGATGGAACTTCCATTTTGAGAAGTTTTGAAACAGAGGAGTGGGAGGGAAGCTGAGATGCTGCGACTTTAGTTCCAAAGATAGGCAACCCTTCTCACACATTTTTATGCTGTTTCCTATATATTTTCCACCTGGTATGTTATGTAAGTGAGATATGCCTTCCACTGTCTCAATTTGTCAGAGAGAGTCCAAATTAATTATTTGATAGCCTAATTTTCCCCAGCCACTTTTAAAACATCCCACTTTCTCTCCTGTGCTTGCATTTTCTCCCTTTTTTCTTAGCATATTTCAACTGCTACAAACGGAGTTTAAAGTGCAAAAGTAGTCTGCACTATCTCAGCTGGGGAACAGGAAAGGAGGAGGTGGAATCTTGCTTGTACTTTCCTGTAGATTCAGGGGAAAGCAAACGGCTGCAGCCTCTCTTAGCTTGTGTGTTCTTCCTCATTCATAACTTCTGCCATCTTGACCACACTCTGATAGTCAGATACTGTGTGTTGTCTTACATGAAGTTCCTTCAGTTACATAGCTTTTAGTAACAACTTTGACATTAACTGTTCATAGCAAAATGGATACCAACTGTAGTTAAAAAGAAAAGTCTTTCTAGCTCAGTTTTCTCCAACCTGGTGCCATTGGGTATCTTGGATTGTATCTCCTGATGGATAGGAACAACAGAGTTCTAGTCCAGTCCATTTGCAGAGCACCAAGTTTGGGGAGACAGTGAATGCTTTATCTTAAACATTTTATTCAAATTGTAAGAGGAAATATTTATTTTTAATATTTTTCCATTTTCAGTTTTTTCCAGAAAATAAAAGGATTCAGTGCTATGTGTTTCACTTTCACCAATATATAAATGAACCAATGAATTCAGATGAAAGCAGAAGTTGTGGTTCAGAGGAACCATGTCAAGGAAGTGATTTTCCAATTGCTCACTTCCTCATGGTGCTGATACACTCAAGGCTCTACAGAAGCCTGTTCCACAAAATCTTCCTACCTAATGGACGTCATGCAATAAATGACAGCTAACAGATCAGGTGCAGTTGAGAGAAAATGGCCCCTGTAGAATGGAATTTCACATTCAGTTTTCACAGAAAACAGGAGTTTAATTAACTGAATTATCACAGACTGCATGTCTTTCATTTCACTGAACTGCACATTCAGTGGGCCTTCAGTATCCCTAGAGTTTAGTTCCATGACTCCATGTGGATATCAAAATCCATGGATGCTCAAGTTCTATTATATACAGTAGCATAATAAAATGGTGTTCCATATATACAATGGCAAAATCAAGGTTTGCTTTCTGGAATTTATATATTTCTTAAAATATTTCCAAGCCATGGATGCTTGAAACCGCGGATAAAAATAAATATCTGTGAATATGGAGGGGTGACAATATAAACACACTTTCTTTTTTTTACTTGAGATAGCATTTTTCTAAGCATCTGTTGATCCTCCAGTCTGACTCTATAGTCAATTTCCACCAGAAGGTGACCATAGAATCATGCTAGAGGACCCACAAATGCCTAAAGTAGGTCCTCCAGCATGACTCTATGGCAGGGGTAGGCAACCCTTTTGAGCCGGGGGCCGGGTTGCTGTCCCTCAGACAACTGGGGGGCCGAAGCCAAAAAATAAATAATTCAATAATTTTTTAAAAATTAAATAAATAAATAAACCAGGACAAATGTAGGACAAAATTTTCAAATGGAGGGCACTTTTTAAATAAAAAATGGAGGACACGTGAAAAAATTTGCTGATTTTTAAAAAAATGTTAAGATAAATGCATGTTTCTGAGGCTTCTATAGACAATTGCCCCACCATGCCCCTCGCGTGAGACACCAAAGGCTCCGGCAGCAATCGCATCCGGCCCGCGGGCCGCAGGTTGCCTACCCCTGCTCTATGGCCAGCTTCAAGTGGAAGCTAACAACAGATTTATGCTGAAGGATCTCCAGAAGCCTAGAAAACTGTCCTTTCTAGGCACCTGTAGGTCTTCGAGTGCAACTATAAAGTCAACCTTCACCTGAGGTTGACCATACAATTGTGCTGGAAGACCTGCAAATGCCTAGCAAGAACATATTTTATGCAGGGACAAAAGGAATCTATGAATAATCCAGTTCACAATAATTAACCTGCAAACATGTAGGAATTTGTGGGTTGAGCTTGGGAATATTCCTTTTTTTGGCCACCACCTTCTAACTGCCCATGTGGGCAGGTGTTTTCTAGTAAATGTAGTCTAAGAAGTAATTTTTCCAAGTTGTCAGTCCAATTTGTGCCCCAAGGGCCATGAAAATAACCCTGCAGGCCACATTCAGCCCATAGACCATCCTTTGCCCACACCTGCTTTAAACCACAAATGTCCATATTTAAGTTAGAAGCTTATACACACTACATACAGCTGGAATAGGTAACATGTAGTTGTCTCCCCCCCCCCCCCATGATGCCAACTCCAGTTCCCATCAGGACCAGCCAGCATGTCCAATGATCAGGGATGATAGAATTGGCAGTCCAACAAAAAGAAAGGCAGTTTCATATCCTTAGGACACTGCTATTAGATTAGGGATGCATCAATAAAAAATCTGCTCAGCTATCATGCTTGCTAAGACTGCAAGCCTATACCCTATATGTCCTTTTCCAAGTATAAGATCTCGCTCCAAGTGAGACTTCTGTATTGACACACCTAGGACTGCACTGAAAATGATGTTAGCTCTGTGTTGTCTTGCTGTAAACCAATTATTTAGGGCTGCAAATGTTCCAGTACACATATAAGGATCTCCCCAGCCTGCCAGGAGTGTCTCATTTATTTGTGAAGGCAGAATTAGTAGATCAGATGCCACTCCTGAAATAAAGGGAGCAGCCTTAATGTGCAAGAGGAGAGCAGTATACATGTGACACACTCACTGGGGGAAATGCAGGGATCTGAACTAAAGGGTATATTTTGATGCTGTACAGTGATACCAGCTCTTCTTGTGGGCTATTTTTTTCCATTGGCACGCAACAGAGAAGAACATCTGGCTCAAGAGAGCAGAATCAACACTATCAGATAAACATATTTATATGTTTCTTAACTCACACTGAGTCATAATGTTCAAGGGTTGTAAAAATCCACATTTGACCCTCTTGAAGGAATGAGGGGTTTTTTTAAAGCCAGGTGTTACTGAAAATCAGTTAGCTGTTACGAAACAAAAACTTGATTCTGTAGCCATTTCTGTATGTTCTACAAACCATTGGTACAGGTGTAAAATCAGACAGCTAACCTCACACCATGCATAGAATGCTTTCTCTAAAACAGTGGTCACCAAACTTTTTCTGGCTACCACCCCCTTTTATCTTGGGAAATGAGCCTAGCACACACCCCCTATGCATATTTTCTGGAGTTAGGTCTACTATTCTACTGCAAATTCAAAACAAGCTCAGTCACCATTTGCACCTGGTCACCTAAGAGCAGCAAGCTGGTTGAACAGGAACTGAGAAGTCTCTCATCCATGCCAATCCTCCAGCAAAGACCAGTTCAGGCCTTTCAGTCATTGCTCAGCCAGCTGCTCGGTTGTTTTGAATTTGCAGTAGAACAGTAAACCTAATATCAAGAAATATGTATTCATTGTGTGTGTGCGCGCACTAGGTTTGTCACCCAAGACAAAAGGGGTGGTTGCCAGAAAAAGTCTGGGGACCACTGTTTTAGACAAAGCATTCTATGCATGGTGTGAGGTTAGCTGTCTGACCAGCTTCTTCCTGGTGAGGAGGAACTCCCAATCCTTCTTTATTGGGCACAGCCACCGTATATGTTGGGGGTTTACTGAGACAACATGACCTGAACTGGAGACTGGCACAGCTGGGAAGAGGGAGAGATTTTAACTACAGGAACCACTCCAAGGTGAAGGACTCTTTTCAAGAATCAATCCCAGATACTCTTTCCTCTCCTCCCCTAGAAACATGTCTTCCCCACACAGCTTCAAGTGTCTCCCCCCAAACATTGCTATTTTTGCTACCTCTTCTCTCAACCTGTCCAATGAAAGAAAACAGGAGCAGCAGCGCATTTTCAACTTGCCAGCCAAGTCCCAGCAAAGCTCATACACCCACTGACTCTCATAGATCTAACACTATAGGTTATATTAAGTTACATGCTTTACTTAAAAAGTGTGTTCACAAGTCACAAAGGCCAAAAGCAGACAGCCCTAAAGGGACAATATCACACTACCCCTTTGTGCGCCACATCGGGGCCACGGCAACCGCACACTGCAGCCCTGATATGGCCTTTTCCCAGTGCCAGGGAAAGGGCGCCCTTTTTGCCACTGCTGAGGCTCTTTTCTGTTCCTGCGGTGTGCGGCATCTGATCGCTGTGCCACAGGAGTGTTCCCATGCTGTCTGCTGTCTGGGCCGGCAGATGGCATGAAGCCAGATTGGGGCAGAGTCAGGGTGAATGGCATGCGTTTGCCATGCCCCCACGCCACCCCCAAGTCGGCTCTTATTGTCGGTCTGTTTTGCCCCAAAGTTGTCAGTTGAATATCCTTGCCTGTAACAAGGGCAACTAATCCATGTCAGGTTTTGGCTAGTTTTAAACAAATGCTGAATTGCAGTGCTGAATTTTATTTCTAAATAGGAGCAATACCTTGAGGAGTGTCTTTCAAACATGAATTGGTGTCACCAACTGTCTAGATGTAAATGTTATTATAAAAAAAAGCATGCCAATAACAATGAGAATACAAATAAAAATAAAACAGAAGGAATTTTAATAGGGGTGTGCTCTTTTTTTTTATCATCATTATGTTTTAAATAAATTTTAACTGTTTTAAATTAGTGTTTCGACATGGTTGTTTATTTAACTGCTTTTAAACTTTTGCATTATCCATTGTTTAACTATAGTTGGCTTTAACTTCTATTGTAAGTGACCTTGGCTCCCATATTAGTAGAGAAGCAAGATCTACATTAAATAAATACATTAAAAATATATCAATGACCAAATAAACAAACATTTTTTGAGCCAAGTTGTTAAATGCACATGGAATACCAAGGCCCAAGGCCTTCTCTCCTCTAAAACTGTTATTTAATTTCGGTCAGTGTTGACATTGCAAAGCTGGCCATACCCACATTGTGCCTGTGGCACACAAACAGTTCCATGTAAAGGCAAGCAGAGAGAAGTTGTTTTGCATAATTTGCTGGTTTCTTTTCTCTTCTCTGGCTAAAAATGTAGTGGAAAACAGAAGTTTGGGGTTAGCCCAACCATTGCGCAGAATGAGGCATCCACTACAAGCAGTTGTCAGTAATTATTAGTTCTTTATTAAGAACTAACAGTCATTATGACTTATTTTTACTGTAAAAAACATTGTCTGGCTCAGGTATGAAAACAGTTTGGCTGGCCTGGGGTAGTATTCTATGGGAGATATGGAAACATGTTCACTTTTTTGTCTCAGGCAATTAAATGTCTTGCCTGGAGCACAGTATCAGTTTTCAACCATAAAAGCATAAGAAGAGCACAGTAAAAACACAACACTTTGGCTGGAACTGCCCAGGAATTCACTCAATTGCCTAAAACATTTCATATATACAGTATTTAAATATGTTTAATATATATTAACATATATTTTAAATATGGGTAGAAGACATATATGTATATAGTCATAGTGACATGTTCAAGTCTAGATTGAAAACCAATTTTATTCCAGTTCATTTTTATAAGAATTTGGCAAAATTAGGTGGCTACTTAGACTATAAATGCCTTCCAAAAACTAATGGCTTTGTTCAAATCCCCATTTTGTTCAAAAACACACAGGATAATCTTGGACAACTCACACACTCTCTCAGCATCAGGAGAAGGCAAAGGCAAACCTCTTCTGAATAGATTGTATCAGGAAAACCCCATCATAGGGTTGTATTAAAGTCACAGTAAACTGGAAATTAGTTGAATGCACACACCAACAAGAAGAAAACAAAATGCAGAAGGAAATGTAACTGACAGATTGGCTCATCCCTATTCAAGATGAATCAGCTTGACCATGATGACAAAAGCAATGATCAGAAGTTCAATGGGAAGTTATTAGTAATTTTTAAATCTAAAAATAGACACACAGATTAAGGCACAACAATAGAAGAAAGGATGAAGCCAACATGTTCCCTATTTAGATGCTCCCTCTGTCCAATTTGCTATTTCCCTCAAGGAGGAAAATATGCAGATACTAGGAGACCTATATGTTTTTTGTTCTGTTTTGTTTGCTTTTTTTAGGAGGCTAAATAAGGAAAATAGAGGAAGAGTAACTCTCCCTTTCATACATACTAAACTATTCCCTCATCTGGAAGAAAACTGGATCTCATGATCCACAGATCTTATGAAGTCACATCTGGGTTAACCCTTATATTGACAGGGTAGCCTCCATTTTGAAAAAGAAGCATTACACTAAGAAAAGCTGTGTTATATTAGTCTTCTCAAATCCAACACACTGTTTCCCATAGTGGCCTGTCATCCAAAAAAGAACCCCCTGGTACAACAATTCTCCTGTGTTCTCTAGTAGCTGGTTTTGAAGCATTCAGCCCTTCCTTGGTGCTGAAAATCATACGGAGAGTCCATTTGGACATTCAAAAACTTTTTTCATCCTCATCTGCTTGGTGATTATGTTTTCTGAACTGGGTATTTCTCAGCTCTTGTTCTTTTCTCCCCACCCAGGGATCATTCCCATTTCAAGGAGACAGAAACACTACTTTAGCATGAGAGCTAATGGACTTATTTGAGAGAACAGGTGTACTGTTGGTACATTGTTCATGGGAACTGGATGGAAGGCAAGAGCTTTTTCTAGACAGCATTATACTCTCCCATAGGGACCAGGTTTCCACTATGTGGGGCTGTCAGATCTATTCGTTAATTTGATAACCCAACAGATTCCTGAAGTACAAAGCCCCTACTGCCTTTCTGGAGTTTCAAGAGTATCTAAGTGCACTTGTAACAGACACAACTCTTGAAACTCCAGAAAGGCAGTAGGGGCTTTCTATCTTGGAAATCTGTTGGGCTATCAAAGAAAATTATATATATATATATATATATATATATATATATATATATATATATAATTTTCTTTGATAGCCCAACAGATTTCCAAGATAGAAAGCCCCTACTGCCTTCTTTACCTCTCCAAAAGCAAACCTTGATTTTGCCATTTATATTTTACTATGCCTTGTATTTAATGGGACTTGAGCAGCCATAGATTTTGGTATCAACAAGGGGTCCTGGAACCAAAATCCAGAGGTCCCACTGTACTTTTTAAATATATGTCATAGGCTCTTCTCCATGTTTCTTTGCCTTTGGAAGAGACACAGATGATGAGAAGACTCAGGGACCTCTATCAGTTCACATGGCTGGAAGGGGCTGGTCCAGTTGGTAGAAAGTGGCCCACAATCCCCCTGAAGTTGTCTATCTCCAACAGAGTATTGCTGTTAACTGCTGAATATCCTGGATATTCAGAATCCTCTTCCCAGGAAGAGATGGTGTCTGTGGCCTAATTCCAATTTTTAGTCCAAACAAATGTCTATGACCTAATTCCAATTTCTAGTCCAACGAAAAGAAGACACACCTATTCTCATTGGGCCTAGCTATTGAATTTAGGCCTGTGGTTCTTTGGCTTTTAGGGATCAGGTGACAACACTGATGTTCTTCCACCTTTTCTAATAAGTATGTTACTATTAGCCCTTAATGCCTGTGCTTTACTATCGTGTTGATCGTTTCAGTGATATTGATATCGTTAGGGTGTTATTTTTTGCTTTATTATTGTTGTTATTAATTTTTAGTTCCTTTGTGAGTTGTATGATGTATTCTAGAATGGGTGTATGTTTTAAAAGAAATAATAGAAACTGAAAAAAACATATTATAGGATCATCATAAATCAGAGTTGACTTGGAGGCACATAACAACAGCAGCAACAAAGTATCCCCAAACCAAGTCTCTCTAGGGCACTCACCAATTCATGGCAATTTTCTGTAACAGAGTGGACAACTTTTGAGGGCCAGTTTCCACCCTTATTTTTTCAGACCTGCTGAGAAGAGACATACAAATTGAGAAGGGACCTGAAGATCAGTTATAGTACTTAAAAAAACATATTTCCATTAAGGGAAAAACATGGGGGAGGAGACAACATTATTCTAGAGGAGAATGATTTCTCTGGGTCTTTTGGGTATAGTTGCCGTGTGGGAGAGAATAGCAAAAAATATTGGGAGCATTGCAGGACACAAAACCAGTTTTGGGGATGCATGTGGCCCATGAGATGCATGACTCCCACTCCTTTTTGCTAAGAAGAAAGCCACCATAAGCAGACTGATTTAAAAGCCCTTGCTATGAGTCCCAAGCACTGTGCAGATGTCTTCCATCACGGGTGCAAATGACCCACTGCATCATCCTTTTGTTCTTTGAAACAGAACTTGAAAAATTACTTCAAAAGCAGATGAGAAGGCTTCCTCACTTGCACAGGGAGGGTAGAGATAATGGTAGATTGGCCTGTGCTTGCATTTCACGCTGAGAAAAGCATTAAGGTTTGGAGGAGGTGGTAATGGTAACAGTGCTGGCAAGGAAAAGCAAGCTGCCACAGGCCAGGCACCTCCTCCTCACTTCATGCTTGACATCCTCAGGTTGTCTTGATCATGATGAGGCAGCCCACAATGAAACCCACACAGACAGAGCAGAGAAGCCTTCAGGAAACTGACTCGTACACCACTGTTCCCTGATCTTTTCTTCTTCACTTCCAAAGCTGCTGTTTCTTCTGCTCTGACCATCCAGGCAGTTGAAGCAACTGGATTCCCTCGGGGTTCATGTGAAAACTTGGTGGCTTCATATGGTTTGTTTTTTCTCTGTAAGACTGAAGATGGTAGTCTGCTGTGAAATTGCAGCTGGGAAGAAAAACTTCTAAAAAAAATCGTCATCATCTTCCGATGAAAAGATTTTGTTGCCAAAGCCGACAAGGGACCTTGTTTAGCAGCCTTCATCTGGTAAGTTGTTCTGCCTGTCCTTCTCCTTTGCTCCCTTTCTTTGAACATCTGGTCAAAATAAAAACACCTTTCACTGATTCTCTTCCAACAGGTACAAGCAAACATAAATGCACCTTTTAAAATCAGTGAGATTTCAAACATAAAAGCTTTTGTAAAGTCGAAGGCTTTCATGGCCAGCATCCATATTTTTTGTGGGTTTTTCAGGCTATGAAGAGTTTATTCCTGACATTTTGCCAGCATCTGTTGCTGGGCTATAAATGCTTTTACTTGGTTGTACTCTTTTAGTTTCTGTAGTGTACACAGGGGTTTTCCACTCCTTACATGAGAACTGTTATACACAGGTGTTCATGTGGCCCAAAGTGCTACACAAGTAGCTTTGTGCTTGTAAACTCAGGAGGCAGGTGGGAATTTATCAGAATTCTGTAGGTCACACATTGCTGAGATCAGTGTTTGCAATGCTTCCAATACCTGGTGCAGTAAATCAGAGCATACATGTGATTGTGTGAATGTGTGGTGCTTTTTAGGCCAGAGGTGACCAAATTTTAGAACTGAATTTACTAGCGGTAGATCTACTGGGGTGTCCTCAGGTGTCACTCTCGACAGATTATTCTGCTGAATAGAAGGAAGCATCCCCAGAAGTGAATTTGTGTGTGCATGGAAGGATTGTAGTTTGCATTCAGTTCTACTAGTCAAAACAAATATCTGGGCTCAGAATTCTTTCATTTGAAGCATCTTTTCTTGAAGGCTGTGGTTGTGGGATCTAACGTCTTGAATGTTCGATTGTCCATACAGAGAAGGCTGTATGGACAGCCTATTGTCTGATCTTCTGTGGGAACCTCTATTGGTCTGATAGCACTTGGTGGCTTTTCTATACTTAACAACTACCAGAACCTATGGCAGAAGAATGCTAAAACTAGGGCTGAAGTGTGTGGTTTTTAGCCATACTTTTGACTTCGGTTGTTTGTGTTTTTGCTAATATTTATTTTTATAGGAACTGTGACATGCCACATTCATGGTACTACAGGAAGTAACAGCAAAACTAGAGGTTTCTTTCTGTGTTGAAAAGTTTCCAATCTAAAATTTGCTCCAGGCAATAGGTAAGAGGTAAAGAAGCTATGGGTGAAGCTGGATTGTGGGGTAAGCAATCCCTTAAATCACACACACATCTGTTTTCAGTTGAAGACAATGAGGGTGAAAGGGCTCAGACAAAGGCTTTATGGACATGGTGGGTTTTGAGGAGGGATTTGAAAGAATAAAGTTGGCAGGTTGGAATTTTGAGATGGGAAGAACAGACCAAGGCTAAGGGACATCCAAGGAGCAAAAATGAAGTCAACAAGGCATGTTCAGATGGTTTAGGATAGTGGAACCGGAGAAGCAAAAGTCACAGGCTGGGTTGATAAATGTAACAAAGGCTGGGTTATTATGTCATGTAACTTATTAGTATTATTTTAAAGTCAATCACAAATACAGTCGATGCTTGATATCCATGGATTCTTTGGACTCAAGCATCTATGGCTTGAAAATATTCAAAAAATATATAAATTTCCCAAAGCAAACTTGGACCTTGGTATTTCATATAGGGGACACCATTTTACTACACCAGTATATTTAATAGGACTTGAGCATCCATGGATTTTGATATCCATGGGGTGGGGGTGAGGAGTCTTGGAACCAAACCCCAGTGGACACCAAGGGCCCACTGTAATATTTCCTGTCATATTATGTAAGTTATGAACTTTCTTCTCATTTGACTAATTATTATTTGATTTACCTTTAGAAATAACCAATGATAAGATGAGTGTCTGTATGAAATTGCATGATCCAATTGCTTAGGATACAGTCCAGCCACACTTTTATTATCCCATTTTAATGAGATAGTATGGTTTATATAACCTGCCTAAGTTAAAAGTCTGGGGGCAGCTCTTTGGACCAGCTGAGGTTTCCAAACACTCTTCAAAAGCAGCCCCATGTACAGCACATTACAGTAGTTCAAATGAGATGTAACTAAGGTGTGTTTCACCACGGCAAGATCCAATGTTTTAAGGAACAGACACAATTGGTACACAAGCTTTAAATGTGCAAAAGCACTCCTGGCTACTGTAGAAACCTGGGCCTTCCAGGTTCAAACTGGAATCTAGGCATACATCTAAACTGCTAAACTGGAGTATAACCCCCTCAAATTTAGGCTGAATCCTATTCCCAGATCTGCCTTTTGACTGACTAGGATCACCTCTGTTTGGATTAAATGGCCCCTCATCCAGTCCATTACTGATGACAGATACTGCTTTAGGACTAAGACTGCCCCCTTGGATTGAGCTAGAAAGGAGTACAGTAGTAGAATTAGGGATCATGCACATATTGATGGCACTGTACTCCAAAACTTCAGATGACCTCTTCCAGTGGTTTCATGTATATGTTAAATAGTATAGAGGACAAAATAGAGGTACCCCACAGCCAGTGGCCCCTCCAGAAAGGAGGGGAGCCACTTTAAAACAGTGCCTCAATAGAGATTATCACACAACAGATGGGATAGGGATGGGATCACTCTCCTGTCCTTATCCCGTCCATGACAGTGATGGCATGATGATGATGATGATGATGATGATGATGATGATAATAATAATAAAAATATTTATTTACATCTTGCCTCTTCCGATTGAGAATCGAGGCAGGTAAAAACAAAGAAAACACAATATACAACAATAAAAAAACCAAGCCCCACAAAACCCCGACCCAACCCTCCCTCCCAACTGTAAAATTAAACAGTAAAAAAAATGTTTAAAAAGTACATAACAATACATCAAAGTTAAAAACAAATCACAAATAATAAAAATAATAAAAGGGGGATTCAATTGGTTCTGGACATTATCAATCGGGGAAGGCCTGTCGGAAGGGAAAGGTTTTTGTCGCCTTTTTAAAAGCCTCAAGTGAGGATAACTGGCAAATCTCTTCCGGCAGGTCATTCTAAGTTTTTGGAGCGGTGACAGAGCATAATGTCGTTCTGATCCAGCATTGCATTAACACGAACTCCCGTTGATACAAAATGCCGGGTAATGCCACTTCAATTACCGGACAATGACAGGATCAGCACGACATGATATGAAAATCTTTCATGTGATCACCGTCACTTGTGCTTTCCAAATGGGATAATGTCCAGATAAGCGTGACATTGTCTGAAAATCCTTCCCGCAATCATCCATGAAGGGTGGAACTGGGTCAGGACAATGACATCCCATCTCCTAAATCCCATCCAAGCGAGGCAGCCCAGGAGAATACCATGGCTGATATCATGGTCAACCATGTATCAGAGTACATGTCTATATAATTCTGAATATCTTCTTAATTTGCTTTCTTTGAGAAAAAGAGTAGGAACAAATATCTCTGAGATTGCTATTCAGCTGTGATGGATCTTGTAGTCTAATAATATCCAAGGAGGCACATTTTCCCTGCCCCTGGTCTACAGGAAAAGGCCACAATTATACCCAGGGTTTAAAACACTGATTTGTTACATTTGTTTTCAAATGCCCAATACAGGTACCATAGTTTTCTGGGAGCATACAGATATTTTTATTTTATAGTCTATGATATGAAAAATTAACAACAAAAACATACTCAAGATAAAAACAAAATAATTTCAAAAGCAACAGAGAAAAAATTATGTGCAAAGATCTAAAAGCAAGTCCCAGCGTATTTAGGGTTGCCATAATGGAGGACCGGGACAAATGTAGGACCAGTTGAAAATGTAGGACTTTTTTTTTTAAATCTGGCTAGGAAATTAAAAAAAAAAAGGCCTACATTTTCAAACCCTGTCCTCCTCCTCCTAATCCCGGCTTCGGAGGACGCCAAGGCCGGCTCCCAGCGAAGGAAACGGGGGCCGCTTGGCATCGCGTCGATTGCCGCGGTGCCAGCAGCCTCCCCCTCCTCCCGGCCTGAGAGAAGCCTAGGCCGGCTCTCAGGCCCGGAAGGGCGGGGGGAAGCTTGGCATCGCGGCGATTGCCACGGTGCCAAGCCCTCCCCCCTCCCCGGCCTGAGAGGAAGCCTAGGCCGGCTCTCAGGCTGGAAGGGCGGGGGGAAGCTTGGCATGCGGCGATTGCCACGGTGCCAAGCAGCCTCCCCCTCCTCCCGGCCTGGGAGGAAGCTAGGCCGGCTCTCAGGCCGGGAAGGGCGGGGGAAAGCTTGGCATTGCGGCGATTGCCCGGTGCCGGGCTTCCTCCCCCTCCTCCCGGCCTGAGAGGGAGCCTAGGCCGGCTCCCAGGCCGGGAAAGAGGCGGAGGCTGTTCCTCATCGCGGCGATCGCCGCGGGGGGAAGCGGCCTCCTCCTCCTCCCCGCCTGAGGAGAAGCCTCAGCCGGCTCCCAGGCCGGGAAGGAGGCGGGGGCCGCCCTCATTGCGGCGATGGCCGCGGTGGGAAGCGGCCCCCCTCCTCCCTGGCCTCACGGAGGCCTGGAGGCCCCGCGGCCGAGCTCCGACCGCGGAGGAGCCTCAAAGGCTCGCTGGGGCCCGGGAGGGAGCATCTCCGCGGCTGGAGCTCCAACCGCGGAGAGCCTCCCAGGCCTCAGCAAGGCCTTGGAGCCACCGCGGGGCCGCGGTGGCCACGGTGGCAGGGCCGTCCCGGTTTTGGGCGCCAAACCGGACCGGGACCGGGACGGCACCGCCCAAACCGGGACTGTCCCGCCGGGGGGCGGGATATGGCAACCCTAAGCGTATTGAAAAAGATGGTTTTACTCTTGCAGTTAGTCCAATGCATTCTGGCCTAGGAATATCTAACAGCCTTCTTCAGGGACTATGAGAAGATAAAAGAAAGAAAAGGGACAATTGAAATTATAACAGGATACAAGTTACAATTTGCCATATCAATTTTGTTTACATATATCTTCCATTAATATGCATGGCAGATTTATCAATTTTTAAAATGCCTGTTAACCCAAATATGGTAGTACAGAATATTACTTACAATGCAACTTTAAAACTATCTGCAGGGATTCCAAAAAGAGTGTTACCAAAGTTATGCTTGGCAATTAATAATCTGAGAAGTAGGAGGCAGGCCATTACACTGTTCCATTTTTAACCAAGGCCACCCTTATCACAGCAATTCTACAGCAGAGTGGAAATTTAGGGAATATGTGAAAACCCAAATTATAAAGAAGACGGATATACTTTCTGGCGACGTCCACATGGCAGAATTAATGCCATTTGACAATGCTTTAACTGCCATGTCTCAATACTATGGAATTCTGGAAATTGTAGTTTTGTGAGGCATTTAGACTTCTCTGTCAGAGAGCTCTGGTTTCAAAATAAACTACAGGTCCAAGGATTCCATAGCATTAAGCCATGGCAGTTAATGTGATGTCAACCTGGATTATTTCTGCAATGTGGATGCAGCTTCAGTTCACATTTAGACCATGGGGGACTAATATGGCAAGTCTCAATAGCCAATCCATTTCTTTTTTAACCAGGGCCCTCTCATTCTGAGAAAAAAATATTCTCCAGCACCCAAAAAGGCATATCCTTAAAGGAGTGACCATGTTACAGAAAGTGGTCAACCAAAGGGGCACCTGATCTTCTGTTCCTAATATTGCTAAAATATTCCCCTATATGGATTTTTAAAGCTCTAGATGTTTTTCTCTATATAATTTGTTGCATCCAATGGCATAAATCACATATGGGGTGCTACAAGCTGAAAATTGTTTTAGGGTGTATGTTTTTTTCATTATGATTTGTAAATGTTGTTATATTTAAAGTATACTAACAATATGTACAATGTCCACATGGGTGGACAGCCTTGCAAGGCTGTTGCTGATGGTAGAATGTTGGGATGCACATGTTGATGTCTTCTGAAATCATTTCTTATTAATAAATCAAAAGTACTATGAGTCCTCTTAAAAGAAACAAAGGGCTTTTCCTGCCACCCATGTACTGTATGTACTCAACTATAAGTCGAGAAATTTATGCCCCAAATTTGCTCCTAAAATTTTGGGTAGACTTATATAAGGGTCTGTACATCAGCTGTGCTTAGAAAGGTCCTAAAGCAAGCAAGCCTGATACCACAATCTCCATTGACACTAATTCCTTCCCCCTCAAGTCCGCTTTGCAAGTCTTTGCTTCCTATCAGAAAAGCTCACCATTTAAATCTACTTACTTCTCTCTCTGCTCCGTTTTGCAGGAACTGGATTCCTATGGAAAAAAAACTCCCCATTTAAATCCACTTGTTTCTCTCTCTGCTTTGTTTTGCAAGACCTGGCTTGCTATTAAAAAAAACACCTCTCCATTTAAAAACATCTCTTCAGTCCCTTTGGCAAGACCTTGCTTCCTATGAAAAAACCTCTCCATTTAAAATCACTTGCTTCTATCTTTAGTCCATTTTGCAATCCTATGGAAACAACTCTCCATTTAAATCTACTTGCTTCCTTTCTCAATCCGATCTTAAACTTCTCCTCCAGCACCTGGGAATAGGTTGGGAGAGGTCCAGAGAAGGAGAAGGAGGGATTTTCCCCTTTCCATCTTTCCGAGTTTTACCCTCGTCTTATCCACAGGTCATATCAAAATCCAGGATTTTGACCCTGAAACCTTCCCTCGACTTATACATGAGGTCAACTTGTACACGAGTATATATGATATGACCTATAAGATTTGTCAATATTTTCTGATACTGCTCTGCAATTTTTAGGTTATGTTATCATAAGTCAAACTGCAATTTATTCTGGAATTAATTTTTCTTTCCTGTTTTTTTCTTTCCTCTTTTTTGAAAAGATCAGTGGTGTTATCTGTGAAACTCTGTTAAAACTGTTGTTAAAGACAGGCTGTTGTTAAGGATATCCCCTGTCCTATAGCTGATTCATAAAAAAAAAATTCTTCCTTGTGCATTTCTTTTAATTCTCAAGAAGTTCCCCTGAATTTCCACCTTGTTGTAGAACTGCATGATAAGGGTGTCCTTGGTACACCATGAAAAAAAATGGAATAGTATAATGCTCTGCCTTCTACTTCTCAGTTGACAGGCATAACCTTTGGAAACATTCTTTTCAAAATCCCTGCAGGTGGTTGTAAAGCTGCAATGTAAGTAATATGTTGTACTAACTCATTTGGGTTAATAGGCATTTTTAAAACTGAGACATTTTACATGAATCTTGATGCAGCCCCATCAAGTAACCTGAACCCAAGTCATTTAGGGGTATAAAAGGTTCAAACCACACCGTTGAATTAGATGGAAAACAACTGGATTAATTTGATCATATCATTCAGTCTCAGTTAACAATCTGGGCTGATGTTTTTGGACTATTTTCTAAGGCAGCCCCAAACATAAAACATTCAAGTAATCCAAATCAACTGCCAGTTCATGATATTCTCTCTTTGGGGTTAGAGCGAATCAACTGAAATCAGTGGTTGAGATTCTACATCAGATTAGCAGGATGTAAACATCTGTCTTCTCCCCTTCTCTGCATCAGTACAATCTACAGGGCAACTGTGAGAACATACTCCATGGTCATTTTAATGTCCAGTGAGGGACAGTCAAGCAACATCTAGGAAGGAGGATGATTTTTTCCCCTGTATTTGCAGCTGAAGAAATACAGTTGGTCACTGCCTGGTCTTTCCTGCCTTCCCCTGGCCACTAAATAGTTGTAGCAGAACCAACGAATTAAGTTGTTGAAGGGAGTCATTGCACAATGGCATACCTCCTTCCATAAGAACATAGAGATATAAACCAGCACAATTCCAGCCAATAACTAACTTAAGTCCAATTCAGTCATTCTACTCTATGGATGAATAAGTATGATTAAGTATTGATCCACCCTTTCATATATATGTGTGTGTGCATCTTCAAATCGCCTGTTGACATATGGTGACCTCATGAATTTTATATGGTTATCTTAGGCAAGGAATACTCAGACGTAGCTTTGCTCATTCCTTCCTCTGAAATATAGCCTGCAGCAATTTGTAATTTTGGTGGTCTCCTATCCAAATATTAACCAAGACTGACCATATTGAGCTTCCAAGATTTGATGGGATATTTATATATGTGCTTTATTCAGCTGAATGTGTGCAACTGGGCTGTGTTAAAGTTAAATGTATGTATAAATATATATCCTTGTTGAAATAGCTTCACTGGCTGCCAGTTTGTTTCTGGGCATAATGCAAAGTGCTGGTCATGACCTATAAAACCAACTATGCCTCTGGTTCACACTATCTGATGGACCGTATCTTCCTACACAAGCCTGAGATTATCAGGAGATGCCCTTCTCTCAGTCCAACTACTGTCACAAGCACACTTAGTGAAGATTTGAGAGAGGGCCTTCTTATTGGATGCCTCGCTTCCCGGGGAGGTTGAATGCCCTCTAAAAAGGCTAAACCTTCAGGTTTTTAAAACAAAGAGCTTTAAAAAAAAACAGGTGGTGCTGTATTGTTTTAAACTAAACAGTTGTAATCGTTTTTTTAAATATATATTAATTGCATTTAATTAATTTAACTTGATACTATGTTTTAATACTATAAATTTAATTCTATTTTAATATTCATTTTTTGTGTGTTTTAATTATATTTTTCCTTTACATTGTAAGCTGCTTTAAGTCCCAAATCATAATAATTAATAATAATAAAACTCTGTACACATCTGTAAAAGAAAATTGGTGTTATATTTTATATATCAGAAATATATAGTCCTTTATTGTGTGTGTCTCTGCATCTTAACTACATGAAATCACACAACTCAAGGGGGAAAAAAACATGCCACACAGAATATAGTTTGCAAAAATGTCCTCTACTCTCCAGGTGTACAGTAATCTGAAGAGGAGAGACATTTGACACAATGATGTATTACAAGTGGATGGTCTATTAACAATAGATGTGACTACACCTAAATTTTTGCTAGATTATAACCTGTACATTCTCATTTTTTAAATCCTTAAAATTAAAAGCATGCCAACAAAGATGATAACATTAGCTATATTTTTTGGAATTAAACTTAGAAGCCTGGATTTTTAAACTTTTATGTTTTATTAGCTTCTCACAAACAAGTTGAGTTTATAGGAATTTGTGATCTACCTCCTTTTTATAATCAATCCATTGATTTAAATGAGTGAAAGCGTAGCGTATCCTTTCTTTTTCCATTCAAATTCATTTTAAAATGCTGAATGTTAACAAAAGCTTGTTCTTTTTTTAAACGATAACCATTTATTTCATTCATTGACCAATATATCAATAATGAGTACAATAATTAAAACAAGGAGCAAGTTTAACCTCTGATTATTAACCGTTTGAAGATGTATCTTACACACAATGTAGAAAAAGTTTGCTACTTTAAGTATAACAGTCTCGTTCTGACTATCCAACAAATAACACAAATCAAAAACATCAGTATCCCAGAAATTTAATTAAAAGCGGGGTATTCAGTTGGTGGTGAATGGCCTTATAAAATTGGAATTAAAATACATGAACTGTAGTTTTTATGGCACCAGTATCACAAGGACAGAATCGGAATTCATTTCCCTTCCAGTACTGTTGTTGGGAGAAAATCAACTCAAGCTAATGATAAAGTTTTCTTAAATTTAGGTACTGTAACATAAGTATGTAGTCGGATTAGAAGCCAGCATTTGGTTGTTTGCAAATATGTAATTGGAAAACGCAGCAAAATCTGTCTGACCTTCTATATCCAGAATCCTTTGCTTCACACCTGATTTTACCTGATCTAATCCTAACCTTAGAATGGTGTTACTGGAAAATCCAAAAATGCTCAGTTTCTCATGGATAGCTGTTTCCGAAGAAGATTTATAGTTGTCTACCAATATTAACTGGGTCAATCCACCAGGGTAGTTATATAACTGTAACCAGTAAGTAAAGATGTTTAACCACAGATTGGATTTGAGTTTACTGATTCCTGCTTCCCTTCAAAGTACAGACTTGTCCAGGATCATCCGGTGGCTGGCACACAACAACAAATTCATTAAATAAACTAACCAATGTTTAAACAAAGCTCCCTTCCCTAAAAGTCCATCCAATAAACAGGCAAGTGAATACAGTATTTTTCTCTGTGTGCATGATTAACTCTATCTTTATTTTGTTTCCTAACTTCTTGTATTTTATAAAGCATGTAAAGACAACAATTACACCGGTGGAGGTGGTGCAGTAACAAGGGTGAAATGGCCATGGGCCCTGCAGTGGTGGGGCTGGGGGAAGCATAAGAAGTAATCTCTCTCTACAGAGAAAGCTGAACAAAAGAACGGGACAGAAGACCTAACTCACACAAACAATAAAAACAAAGTCAGGATATAAATATTGTATGTGTGCGTGCATGTGTAACAAAAAAGACATCATAACACTATTATATAATCACAATCCAACTTATAAACAAGCTGCAATGAGTGAAGGTCCATAAGGTATAAATCAACAGTTGAAGAAAAGTAGATGGACAAAGGTCTTCATTCAAGTAGAGACCAGTTGACTTTTGTCCTGTGATCTACCTCTGTGGAGCACCTGTGTGGTGTAGTGGTTTGAGTGTTGGACTATGGAGTTTATTGCATGAGGCTTGGAGAATGGGAATGGAGTGGAATGGGAAAGGGAATGGAATGGGGAAAAACGCATGTTATCACATGGGAGAATGCCGTCGATGCTGCTGGGAGTCCCCAATCCATTCCCCATCCGTCCCACAGCAGCCGATTTTTGAAGAACGATTCTGAACAGTTCTTTAACTTATATAACTCTGGAGATCAGGGATCAGTTCCCTGCTTGACCATGGAAATCCACTGGGTGACAGTGGGTAAGACACAGGAGTTGACCACATTAAAATTGGACCGGCCCTTAAGCGTTCTTAAAGGATCTGTTCCTGGAACGGGAGGTGGCAGCGAATGCTGTATATCGCACAGCGGGAATGCTGCCGCCGCCAAGCGTTCCCCTTCCGTTCTGGGAGCGTTCCCCAGGGCCGATTTTCAGGAATGCTTTCTCAAGCTTTCTCGAAAATCGGCCCTCTGGAACACTTCCAGAATGGAATGGGAATGCTCAGCAGTGGTGGTGGCGTTCCCACTGTGCGATATACAGCATTCCCCACTGCCTCCCGTTCCAGGAATGGTCCCTTTAAGAATGCTTAAGGGCTGTTCCAACTTTAATGCGGTAAACTTCACACACTCTCAGCCGCAGAAAACCCTGTGATAGGTTTGCCTTAGGGTCACCATAAGCTGGAAAGAACTTGAAGGCACACAACAAACTACCTTAGTGACCAATTAAGTTCTTTCATCCCCCCCCCCACCTCCAGCTCAAGTCTAACACATCAATATAAATTCTTACAAAATAAAAATGCCTCTTCATGCCATCTGAATTTACTTCATACCACCTGAATGAAGACCTACCATGACCTGTGACCATCCATTTCCCTCCAACTATTGTTTTATACCTTATAGGCATTTACTTGTGCTGTTATTTATAAGTTTGGCCTGTATACTTTAAAAATGGGAACAATTGATTATTTACTAGATTGTGTCTTTTAATATTGTTATACTTGGACATATGCATGGATGCATGCATGCAGGCAAGCACATACACAGTATTGATATCCTAATCTTGTTTGTTTTCTAAAGAGAAAGCAGCCCTGCCAGCTCCTGAGCTGTTTGGAGCTGCTGGGAACTCTTTCTCAGGTGATGGCTTTTTCTGCCCATCACCTACTTCTGCTGTTCATCACTCTAAGACATGCCTTACACTGGTGTAACAGAACATGTTGTTGTTGTTGTGTCTTCAAGTCATTTCCAACTTATGGCGACACTAAGGTTGATCTATCATGGGTTGTTCTTGGCAAGATTTATTCAGAGGATGTTTATCATTGCCTATCTCTGATAGAGAGTGGCTTGCCCAAGGCCAGCCCGTACGTTTCATGGCCAAGCTGGAAATTGAACACTGGTCTCCAGAGGCATAGTCCAACACTCAGACCACTATGCCACATTAGCTCTCCTATATGGAAAAGGCAATTATACAGGCTACTTAATATATTTTTGCTTCAGTCTAGCTAGGAGCTACATGAACATGAAATCAGATGTCCAAGTATATCCATAACTAGATTGAACATTTCTCCCTGCAGTTCCTATGACCAAAACATCAATCTGGGGTTGTACATCTGTCACCTATTTTATAAATTTGAAAAGCTTGGGAAAAGTCACTTTTTGGACTGCAGTTCCCAGACTCCCCAACCAGCACAGAACCTGGAAGATCTGGAGATATATATATATAATTCTTTGAAGATTCTTAATTCTGCCAACTAGCTGTTTAGTAGGGAAAGGAGGGCTGTCTCCCAGCAAGTAACTTTCCCCCTACCAAACAGCTGATTGTCGAGATTCTAGTTTCTTTGATAGAAATATGTCTTTCAGTCCAGATCTGCTCTGCAAAGACTATTTTTTTCAGGGTCCACCAAGAAATATACACATCAGGCAACTGGGAATCATTGTGGCTCCCAGCTGTTCATAGCCATGATGTCAAATGTGTGTTTCCAGCCTTAGGTTGAGCAGCCCTCCCTTACTCTCACAGATACTTTTGGGCAACAGATTCTAAACACATATTATATGTAAAACTAATTACTTTTCTAAAGGTTGGTGGCATTTTGGATGTACTTTATTGGTTACCTAATCTGTGTTGAATGCCTGTCTTTGTTGCATACTATGCCACATAATCAGCCTGCGTCCATCTGCATGGTCACAATCTGAACAATCTAGAGTCATCTAGTGCGGTGACATTATGGCATAGCTCTAAAGCACATAATTCCTGACTAGAGAAACCATTTACCATAGAATTGTTCCTTCTCCTGTTAGTAAGGAGTAGAAAAATCTATAGAAAGCTCACCCTCTGAGTTTCAGGGCTATGAAAATCAAAGATTAACTTCTCTGTAAATTGTGTCTTGTATTCCATATCTTCAAAAATCTGAGGATGCATATTAAGGTACTTGACCTTAGGCTTTTCTAAAACCAGTAGGTACTAAATAATTGTTAGCCCAGTCTGAAGCCAACTCAAACAATTTCCTAAATGTGACTACTGTATATACTGTATATATTTACAGCTATAGTTTCCATCTGATCTTTTTCTGAAATATTCTAGGTGTCATTCCCATAATGAAATCATGCTTGCATTTAGAAAGCGCACACACAGTAATAAGTGGTAGAAAATGACCACATATGTACACTGTTGTCATGTGAAAATATTCAGCAGTGATCAGACATACATGAATGCTTCTAGGGCTTTGTCTGTCATTCTGGTTTTGCCTCTTATTAGTTCTTCCATTGGGCCATTTTGGATCAATTCCCTGTGTGTGTTTTTTACTAACCCAGTGTTTCTCAAGCTATCTATTGTGGCAGACTGGCATTCTTCCCCATTATGTAGCGACTAGTACCACACTGTATTTTTTCCCATGTTATTATTTATTGGCAGTTTCCTCAAAACTTGCTGCATTCTGACAACTGATGGTTGGCAGACTGGAAGCTGTGTTCAAAGCAATAAAATAGAGCTGCCACTTTTGAGCAGGAGGTACCTTACAAAACAACCCAAAAATCAGAAGATTAGCTGGTAAAACTTATCCTGATGGCAGACAGTATTTATGAGTTTGGCCAGTTTTAAACTGGCAGGAAAAAAATGCTAAGAAAGGAAGAGAGTAGTTTTACTCAGCAGAGAAGAGAATCTAATGGTTGTTGTAATCAAGAATGGTCTGCCATCCCTTCTTGCATGAGCCCCTTACATTATGTTTTCATTTTTCAATAAAATACTGTATAGCATTTAATTCATTATAATAGTTTCCTATTTGGCTTTCTTTTTCAGTGCATGGAGGATAAGTATTCCACGGAAGCACTTTTGATCAGAATCATTTATACAAGAAGATATGTGTAGAGGAGGAAGGTAAGAATAATTTAAATTACTCTCACATTTTATAACGGATTGCACACTCTCATATTTTATAACGGATTAACTAAATTTGTGGCTAAAGAGATAGTTGTACAATAATTTAGTTGCTCTTTAAGACTGCAGGATCAGCAGTCCTGTAGCTGATGTTTCAATTTTTAATTAAAAGTTGCTGTGAGGGAGTGGTTTGAATTTGGTACATGAAGCAATGCTGAGGAAGGGGAGATTGAACTCTTGTCTCCATGCAGTTGCTTTGATCTAAATCATTGTGCCAGAGTCCTATTGCAGATATGTAGTTTGGAGATGTGAATTCTCATCCTGTCAGATTAAGATCATCGACTCAGGGACAGGCACAGTGTATCTCTGAAACTAACTTTTTCTGGCCAAAAAAAGAGGGTGTGTGAACTGCTTTCCTGGAAGCATGGGGAAGCAGCAAATTAACTTTCCAGTAGGTTGCAGGGGCCACATGCACTATCAAAAAATACCAATCTGCCAAAATGAGTAGATGTCCAGCCACTTTTGTTCATCCCTCCCCCACTCCCACAGTCTACACAATCCCCGGAAGGTCTGAGGAACATAGAATTGGCCCCTGGACCCAGTGAAGTTGTCCATCCCTAGTCTAGCTGGGCAGCAGATGCTATAAATACCTCTTTAATTAAGAATCATATTTCAGATGTGCTATAGGGAACAACAGTGCATTCTTTGTTCAGAAATAGTTCTATGTTGTGATTGCTGTTATGTATCTTCCAGTCAAGTCTGAGTTAGAGAGACTTGGATTTTTGTGACAGGATTTACTCAGAGGTTTGTTATTGCCTGTAAGACTTGCCCAAGTGAGTTTCCATGGCTGAGCGGGGATTTTAACCTTTTGTTTCTCAGAATCGTAGTCCAGCACTCAAACCACTGTCCGAAATTTAAAAATGTGCTATCCATATTTCTAACATTGCATTGTTATTAAAAGAGGTGGGAGTCTTGTGTCTTTCCAGATGTTGTTGGATTACAATATCCAGCATTCCTCCCTATAGGCTATGTCAGCTAGGACTGCCAGGAAGTGCAGTTCAGCAACATCTGGAGGGCCATATAATTCACAAATCTGTTATACTAGGTGTTTGATCACATTGTGGCAACCTAGGTTCATGTCTCCCTGAATAAATATTTGGATCTTGTACAATCTAGTCCAGTTCTGAGGCAGAAAATGACTCAGTTGCTCTAGTGAATATCTTGCAGAAGAAAACAGACCTTCCCCTGCATCTCTCTGTACTCCTCAGTGTCATCTAAGGGCTCTTCTAGATTTATCTAAAGACACATGAGTTCTTGAAATATAGCTCCTTGGGTTTTGCTCATTGTTGAGGTCTCCTCATCCATAAGTTCTGTTCTGAGGGTGAGGTGCTTTTTGCAGTGATTTCTTGGTTCTGTACTTTTCAAGGATTGTCTAAAAACTGAATGTGGTTTGATGAGGCAGTCTTATGATCTAAAAGGCAAGTTTTCTTCTCTCTGAATTTTAAAAAAAGAGTTATAGTGCAAAAGTGTCAATTAACTGATGCACTATAGTGCTATAACTTTTTTTTAAGGAGGAGAAAAGAAGGGAAGATTTTGTTCTAATATGTATAACATATCATATGATGCCTTTAAAAAGAATCCCACTTCAGGGTAGGATTAAAAATTTGCAGTTTGAAGCTGCCCTGCAATTTGGTTGCTGCGGCAATGCTGCACAGCAATGAGAGGCGGCGTTTCACCGCCGGTGTGTACCGGCCCAAAGTAAGATTTGCTTATTATTCTAGGCAATTTTGTATCTGAAAGGCAGGGGGAGCTTTGTGTCCTTTGCCTCAGGCAGCCCAGTGTCTTGGGACAGCCTTGTACATTAATTATTCTGTTAAGAAATTAGTAGTTAGGACAAAGGTTGCAATTTTGAGAACATCTTTCTGCATGTGGAAACAGCTGTCTTTGCATGCAGATGAACTGTTATCTGGCACAAGAAAAAATGTACTTAATCCAGAATCACAAAATGTGAGCTGTTTCACAAAGCTGTAATGGTTGGTAATGATGTTGGATTCTAGGTTTCCACCAATGAGCTTAAAGTGATGGATATAACTCTCTTTTCCATGTTATCCTCACACTCCCCTGTGAGATAGGCCATGTGAAGAAAGAATGACAGATTAAGGTCAACCGGTGAATTTCATAGCTCTTTGGGAACCAAAACCTTGTTTTCCACAGTCCCAGGAAAACATTCTGACAATAGGCTCTTGTGGTGAATCTTGCACTGCTACACATCTATCTGAGTAGGAACACAGGCAGCTCACTATTATTGAGTCTGACTATCTAGACAACTCAAGGGATTGCTTGAGGGAGCTGTTTATGCCAAGGTTCTTTGCAAAGAGGGTTAAAGAGCCTTATTGCAATTCTTGAACTGATTATTATTACAGCCTTGGGCATTCTGAGTGATGTACCCAGGCTATCTCAGCAATGTAGCAAATGATTCTAGGGTGCATCTTTTTGACAAGTCATTGGGGCTGCAAAACTATTTGAGGACAAACTGATTTTTAAAATAATGATAATGGGGAAGGGGTTAAACTGAGTCATAGAGAAAATGCTTTGTATACAATCCTTCCCAGAGTGGGTTTTGAAAAGAAAACTCATTAACGACAACAGCAACAACAAAATGCTACATATATAAAAAAGGGTGTAAAATATGCAAATGAATTGTGCTAAATTCATTCAAATGAAAATTCGGTCTGGTGACTGCTTAAAGACGGTACCATCCAACTATCCCTATTTGCCAGTGACATTCCCAATTAATTCTTTGTCATTCTACTTTTTCAGCTGCTTTTTAAATGTCCCAGTTTCCCACTACCCATCCCTCTTTCCTCCTTTGTCCTCTGCTTAATTCATTTCCTGCAAATTGAGTTCAAAATACAAAAGTAGTTTCCATTGAATGAAGTCAGCAAAGAGGAGAGGAGAGGAGTGGACATAATCTCACCCTTCCCAGTAGGCTCAGTCAAAAGCAAACTTCTGTAGAATCTTCTAGCTTGTGTGTTCTTCCTGATTAATAATCATGCTAGAATAAGAATCATGTAGTTAAAGTGGTATCAAACTGCTTTAATTTTGCAGTGGAACTGCACCCTGGGATGCTGAGCATGTCAGTTGACCCAAGTAATCATAATCAAGTCACAGGGGCTGGTGTGCAGTGAGCATGATATATGTGAAATCATTACTGTTTAGAGTAAGATAAACAAGTCATGATAAAGTTTTGGCAAAGCTTCAATTTAACTCCACTTTTGCAATTTCATGCTTACTCTATCCCTTAACAGATTATCAGATTACTGGAGTGCATAGCTACTAAATGAAGATCACAATGTTATTGCTGACACTGCCAGCAGTATACCCAATGGGGAAGCCTCCACTTTTTTCTCTGCTCCTTCCCCAAGTGGCTTCAACTTGTCTTCCTGCATGTAACTCATAAATCACCTTGAATCCTAAATTGGGGGGAAAGGGGGCCTACTACTACTTATCATCTTGAGCGGGAGGCAATACTCACTAGTTATGTGCCCTCAGCTTTAACAAATCCCTGTATCCCTCAGTGTTGAGAGGATAGTTAACAAGTGAGTCGTGCTTAATGAATCTGGGTTTTATAGGCTGAAACTTTTAATAGTTGACCCTCCATAGGAGTCCCCTATTGTCTCACTTAGGAGAATGCCCAAATCTCTGTTAGTTCATAAAACTGGTATATTAATCTTCCCTATGCAAATGTTTTCTCCCACTCCTGTGTCAAAATAACATGAATGGAGAGATTCTCATTTATTCACTCAAATGTTGTTCCTTGCCAGTCACTCCTAGGAACTTATCACACTTGACGAATCCCATGCAGAAATGGGATTTTAAAAGTAGAAAAAACAAATGTGTTTGTCCCAAAGAGCAACAACACGAAAATAAAGCGAATGGAAAGTTGACAAAATTGACATCTTTTTATTTTTGGGAAGTTCCTAAAAGTTAAAAAGGTATCATTTCTGTCAACTTTCCATTCCCTTTTATTTTCTCATTATTGCTCTTTGTAAGAAACATAGTCTGAAAAACATCCCACGTTTGTGTTTTTTTTCTACTTTAAATCCCATTTCTGCCCAGGGTTCATGTGATATAGAACATAGTGTATATTCTGTTTCTAAGGCAAACAAACTTAGGAGTCACTTCTAACTCATGTCTTATCTTATCTTAGGGAGTTTGGTAGGCTCCTTGCTGGCCTCCCTCCCTTTCAAAAGCAGAAGGAACTAGAAACATCCAATAAACCTCCTATGAAAGAGATACTAAGGCTGCAGAAACAATTCAGTTTGACACCACTTTAACTGCCATGACTCAGTGGAATATAAGTTTTTGGGTTTTTTTCCCCCCTGGTTTTGGCATTGGACATTCTGGATGTGGTCCAGATAGCTCAAACCAGAGCCAGGGTTTGGGCCAGGTGTCATCAGAACAAGATGACTCCAGAATGAGAGAAAGGACCTTTTGGCCTATGAAATCAAGACTTTGGTATGTATTAGTTCTCAGAGTTAGAAGCAAAGCATTGTTTTGTGTTGTTACATGCCTTTGCACGAACTTGGACTCATGATAGGGCTTATCATAGTTTTTTTTGTTTAGATTATTCAAAGGAGGTTTGCCATAGTTTTCCTCTGAATATGTACTATTGCATTTCTTCTCACTGTGTGTATCAAGGCTGTCTTAATTATATTAATTTAGCAACACACACTTATGGAGTGAAGACTTGATCTCCAAAGCAATAGACTTCAGCACTACAGTTTGGATCCTCAGCCCATTTCTTTTCTCAACCAGATTTTATGTCATTATGGAAAAAGTATTATCTAACATTTGGAAGTTCTGGAGTTAACCCCAATCTGCTTTACAGTTCAGGCTTCAAACAATCCCTACGTCCCTTGCTACCAAGGAGATGTGAATAACCTTGAGAGAGAGAGAGAGAGAGAGAGAGAGAATGCCACAGTACAATGATTCACCTCCTGTTCTCAGAATTATCAGTTGCCAGGTGCAAGTTGTGGAGCCAAACATTTTTTGAAATCCCTCCAGACTGATTTTCAAACTAGTTTGTAAGTATCTAGAAAGTATTGTTTTACATGCATATATCTGACTCAGTAAATTATTCTTTGCTTTATTCTAGATGCAAATTAATATGAGGCATGTATACATACACTGGTTTTTTACCCCTTTAGGTTATAATTATTGCCTTGCTTATAATTATTAATGCATGTGTACGTCTGATCCCCCCTTTAAAAAACAACCCCAGAAAGGGGCCGTACAAATATTTCCTTGCTGAAAAGTGTTGAACTAATTTGTATAATAAACCCTTTTAAAATGCATTCTGAAACCCAGCCTACCTTTCACATCCATTCCCCCCCTTCACACCCTTAAAGCCTGCTCTCTATCAGGTGGCATAGCAACATAGATATACTTGTGTATAAGTTGACCATGTATAGAAGTCAAAGGCAGGTTTTGGAGCCAAAATTATGGGTTTTGATATGACCTGTGGATAAGGCAAGGGCAAAACGTAGAGGCATGTAACAAAGGGATAAAGGATGAAGGAAAGGAAAACAATGCCAACGAATGTACAAAATTCCAGCATGGATAACTGTTTGTTCTCACCCTAAAGGCTGGATGGATAAAGAGGGAAGTACAGTAAATAATGGCTGTGTGAAATGTAGGGAAGGCAATCAGGTGCTGGCAGAACTAGTAAAATGCGCACATGTCAGAAACGATGTAAAGGCTAGGTTTAAGGTGCAGTGCTAACTCATGTCAAAAAAGGAACCACTCTCTTTGAGTAGAATGGAGAAAGGTGAGAGTTTAGTCCATCCTGGGAGAACCTAAAAGAAACACTGACCCTCTTTACTTTCTTAGGGCTTCTTTGAGGAGAAACATCTCCACCATTCCACCCCCCCCCCCAGCATTCAAAAAGGTCAGAAGTGGTGCTGCAGCAGAATAGAGCAGGCCAGTGCTTCTTTTAGGTTCTCCTAGGATGGACTACGTTCTTACCTTTTGCCACTTACAGAAAAGGATGGTTCCTTTTTTCATAAAAGTTTAGGTACAGTACTTATGTTGATCCATGGATATGCCGACCCAGGTTTTTGGGGCTGATTTTTTGAATAAAATTTGTAGGCTTATATATGAGTATATACAGCAATCATTTGAGCTATGGCAGAAGCTGAGAACAACAGTGGCGGCCCTTCATCTATTCCTCCCAAGCCTGACTTGCCTTTTCCCTCTCTTTAGGTCTGTCCTCCACTTGTAAGCTAGTCTGGCACATTTAATTAAAGGACCCTATTCCATTGCTTCTGTTGAACCAAGTTCAACCAATCCAGTTGGCTTCTGAATATGAAAAAGAAGGGGTGCCATCTTGGCTGTTGCCTCAAACTGTAAAATGTATTGGACTGACCCTGCAGCAATCTCAACCAAAAAAAGGATGCATAAGAAACCATAATGTGTTCCAGGATGCCCATATTTTAAAGTGCCTGGCCTATAAAGCCCTTTCTAGCTCTGATGCAATGGTGAAAGGCCATACATTTAGAGAAGTATCAGTGTCACTTGGGGAAGCCCTTCAGGAGCGCTTGAAGGCCAAGATAGGTCTTTTTCTCACTCTCTCTCCAGACTACTCTGCATCATTCATGTTGCAAGTATTGTCTTCCAGGAAATGGTTTCTCATGCAATAACTGCCTTATAAGTACTGCTGAGAAGAAGTCAGAATGAAAGTCACCAGGGTGGATTAGATTGAAGCTCTTTATAAGATCCAAAAAATCTGTTTCTCAGGATCATTTAGGTTAATTTCTAGCAACAACACATGAGTAGAAGTTCTTTTGTCAATAGCTTTCTTCATCAGACATATGGAGAAAATGAAATGACTTTGGGTTGAGGTGTTCTACTTCTTGTCCCCAGGTTGATCTCCACATCAGAAGGCAACAAAATTTATGTTGGAGGCAAACACCCAGGAGGTAAGATTCACCTTCTTCACTGAACATGAAAGGTACAGTCCTCCTATTGAAGGCAAGGGAAAAACACAAATCTAGGGAAAGTCAATTCTTTTTAGCTACAGATTACAGAATGATGGTCAGTCTGGGACTTATAGTCCAAAAAAGTATTTTTTTCCCATAGTCTAGGAAAATGGAAAATTCCATGGCTGCTAAATGCTTTGCAATTGTTTCCCAGATGTGCGGGCATGTGCACATGCATGCACTCATGCTTGGCACACAGATAAATAAATTCCTAGTGTTTCATATTCCATAGCCTGCATGTTGTACTACTTGATGGATCTACGTCTCTTGACTGCAAAAATAATCAGTTAGATGCTGCTTTAATTGCCATGGCTCCATCCTACAGAGTCCTGGAATCTGTAGTTTGTTGTGGTACCATAGCTCTCTGACAGAGAAGGCTAAATATCCCACAAAACTACAAATTTTAGAATGACCAATGACAACAGTGGAGGTTTTCACACAGGGACTTGATAGAGATGGGATCGCTCCCCCATCCTTACCCTGTCCTTAACTCATCCGTGACTGTGATGATGTGAAAAGCTTTCAAATCGTAGTGCTGAGCCTGCCATTAATCTGTCATTAAAGTAGCATTCCATTAACACATACTTCCGTTAATGCAAAATGCCGGCCAATGTCACTTTAACGACAGGTTAATGATGGGATAATGACGGGATCTGTTTGACTGCTGCCTCTCAAGCCGGGAGGAGGAGGAGGAGGCCGTTGGAACGGCGGCGATCGCCGCGATTCTAGCGGCCCCACGCCTGTTCCCTGCCTGGGATGCAGCCCAGGCTGGATCCCAAGCCGGGAGGAGGAGGAGGAACTCTTAATCAAAGCATCCCCATTTACTTAGATGGCCATCCAGCCTCTTTGACAGCCGCTGGAACTGCTCCTCCCCCCCCAGAATACATACTCACACACTCACACACACACACGTAGAACCGGGCATTGCTAATTTGTTGCAAGGGAAGGTCATGGTAACATTAAAACCAAGCAGGAATGTAGAGAGGAAACAGTAATGGGCACGTTGTATTGCAATTGTTAATGTGCATGAGCTGGCTCTCCAGCTGTTTACCGGGCTGTCATGACGGGACCTCCCCTTTCACCCCGGAAGCGTTTAAGGTCGCAACCCATGCAGGGCACCACTGAGCATGTGCGAGGCGGCCGATACGAATCGGCCAATCCTCATGTTGAGCACCGGTGTGACAAAACATTCTGCACTGAATGCACTTCGCGCGAATGCAGATTGGCCAATTTGAATCCTGCCAATGCTGAAGGACTCCCAGGTATGACAGTACTTTGCGAAATAACGCGAATTCGAATCGCCCAGTGCAGAAGACCCCCCAGTTCCACACTCATCTGATAAGGGCCTTGAATACAGGGTTTGAAGAAGGTTGTTACAACTAACTTAGTAGTAACTAATTTCACTGATTGAACATATCATTGATACATTGATACTGTATATGCTGCCAGAATTCCCACTCCCACCCATTAGAAGTGTAATCCTAATTAAAGAAAAAGAATTGGAAACACTTGCAACTACTACACAAAAGTACATCTAGAAAGGTGGTGTGGCATAATAGTTAATTTTGGGTTTAGATCAGAGAGAGTCAGATTCAAATTGCTTGCAGTCACGAAGCTTAACAAGACCATCCTCACAATCTAAACCAGTGCTTCCCTGATATGGTGGACCGGCAACTATTTCCCCCCAGTGTGATAGGGACCAACCCTATATTTGTGCCCATTGGGTACAACTGTTTCTTCCTTTCCTGGTAACTTACTAGGAACCAGCAGCCAATGGCTTAGGAATCAGCACTGGTTCAAGGACCACCATTTTGTGTAGCACTGATCCAAACTACTGCATAACTTTCACTAGATGGGCGATATGTAGCTTTTCAGATATTGTTGAGCTGTAACTCCTTGCCAGTCCTGTCCAACATAATCAGCAGTGAGGAATGAGGGAAATATGTTCAAACCAGCTGGAAGGTGAAATATTCCTCCCTCCAGCCTGGAGTTATCTCTCCTATGCTGCAATTCCTAGGTGTATTTTGTTGCTCAAGCTTTTCTGTTGGTGGCTAATATTGGTTTATTAATATTTGATTCTTCTTGGGTTTTAGAATCAGTTTTAAACAAGTGGCATTTTCTAAAACAAAAGTGGGGACCTTAATGCTCTCTGGAGGTTGTTGGCTTGAGGTTTGTATCATCTTTTACCATTGGCTATGCTGGCTACAGCTGATGGTAGTTGCAGTCCAACATGTGGAAGGCCATATGTTTGTCCCTCTTGTCCTAAGGTTTTTTGTAAGGATTAAAAAGCTATGGGACCTAGGGAAAGCCATGTAGGCTCTTCTGAGGATTTTGAAGGGAGAGAGTAGGATCTGTAATAACAAGAAATAATTTCTTTTTTACTTGCCACTAAAATCTATTCTCTTACTGTTGTAGGAAACTAGCTGGACTAATTGAAGCACTGAAGAGTGTGGGGCGCAAGAAATTTTGAGTCCTTGAGTTCAGCACCAAGACATGCCACAGAAAACATTATGGCTCCCAACTGAATGGTGTTAACAATAATAGCCCTCCTGGGACTGTTCCTCCGGGCTCCATTTTAGACTTAGAAAAAATGTTGGACTCAGTCAAATGCGTTTTGGTCGGAGATGCTGCCGTTGGGAAAACAGCTCTGCTTCTAAGATTTACCTCGGAGACTTTTCCAGAGACATACCGGCCAACAGTTTATGAAAACACAGGGGTCGACGTTTTCCTAGATGGCGTCCAGATTAGCTTAGGTCTTTGGGACACTGCTGGCAATGATTCCTTCAAAGGCATTCGCCCCCTTTCCTATCAACAGGCAGATGTAGTCTTAATGTGCTACTCAGTGGCCAACCGCAATTCCTTCCTCAGCTTGAGAAACAAATGGGTCACAGAGATCCGGACCC
Organism: Sceloporus undulatus; assembly: GCF_019175285.1. NCBI lineage: Eukaryota > Metazoa > Chordata > Lepidosauria > Squamata > Phrynosomatidae > Sceloporus > Sceloporus undulatus. Next base: position 117,312,572 of record NC_056526.1, read on the forward strand.
ACTTGCCCCGAATCCCAATTTTAGTGGTGGCTACCCAGACTGACCAGAGGGAAATGGGACCTCATAGTGCAGGCTGTATCAGTCCAGTGCATGGCAAGCGACTGGCCAAAGACATTCGAGCCAAAGGCTACGTGGAGTGCTCATCTCTCAACAACAGGGGAGTGCAGCAGGTTTTTGAGTGTGCTGTCCGGACTGCAGTGAATCAAGCGAAAAAACGAGCCAGGAGAAAGTTTTTCTCTGTTAATGAGTGCAAAGTATTTTAAGTCTCCGTATCCATCAACACAAAACTGAGATATTCCTTGCCAAAATGCTTTTAGTGCAGCAGATGAAAAACAGTATCACATTCATAGTGGGTGCAGGCCACTCCCTGTTGGGATGAGAACCTCTCTACATGAGGATCTGAGTGGAACTCTCTACCTAATGGCACTGGTGCCATTTTACTCCCAGTTGTATAAACCGATGGAAAACCAAACTTGAATATTTAAGAATGGCTGCATAGTCACGATTATTATGATGGAAAATTTTGGAGCTTTTTTATTTAATAATGGAAGTTGTGTTGCTTTGAGTGAAATACCAAAGTTTACTTTCTCCATCTAAGAAGATTTTATCATCTAATTGATAAAATAATCTCAGAGATGTAAAGCAGTTTCTTTTCAGTGTAACTGCCATGGTTTCTCCCATAGTATTATGAGAATTGTGGTTTGCTGAGAATGCTGAGAATGTGGTTATTGACAACAGCCTCCAAAGATCATAGAACCCCCTGGTGAGAGGAAATGATAGTTAAATACATGGTTTTGTAGAGGAATACTGAGTCCAAAGCCAGAGTCAAAAGAAAACTGAACTTGTATGTAAAACCTGGATGTGTGAATTTAAAAGTGAGTAGTTGTAATTTATATTTGTAAAAGCTGTTTAGGCTTCCGTGGTGAGATTTGACTCCGCTTAATGGAAATTCTTGATTTAAGGATAACTGGGAAAATCATTAGCTTCCCTGTAGACTAGTCAAATAAATGTATCCATGATGTTTAACAGCTGGAATTGTTCATAGCTAAAGTCTTTACCAGTTCTTATGTTCCATCTAATTTATTAGAGAGGTACAACAGATAACAGAGAGGTGTACTAGATAACAGTTCTGAATGGAAATCAGTTCACACCAAACAACCATTTGTTATCTTCACACTTCCAAAATCCATATATTAGTCATCCCATCCCTAATCAGACAAGATTTCATCCATCTAACTGAATATGTTTCCAGCAGTGGTCACCATCATACCTCTGGAAGCTCATAACCATGAAGCTGAAAGCAAATTTTTCTTATGTTGCATGTCTTTATATCTATAATTCCAGAGCTTGGAAATATTAACTTTAGATTTCAACTCCATGACTTCCTCAGTAACATTGCCAATGGTTCAAGCTTTGACACTTCAGTTTCCCTAATCTCTGGTCACTGACTATGGACCCAAACAGACGGGCCAAAATAAAGCTTCTTCAGGTCAAACGTCACACTGACAAAAGAGAGTTTATTCTGTAAACACCCATCTTAATTCTTTCCTTTCCACTTTGAATCCTTAATCGAAATAAGATCAGTGTTCATAGAACCAAAGAAGAAAAAGAAAGGAAAAATAAGCTGCTTATGTCAAGAGGCATTTAAAGTTCCCTTACTTAGGGGCTCTTCAGACTGGCCATTAAGGCCGGCCTGGTAATGGAGATGGAGTGTCATATTCACATGACGCATGCCCCGAATCCGCCCCCAGGGCACTATGATGCCATCCGCTGCTCCACATGGTGTGTGGTGTCATGGCACTTCTCCAGTGCTACGTCCGCACAATGCAGTGCAGAAGAAGTGTTGTATAGCCAGGGTGGCACTACTATTGTGCCCTTATTAGGGTGCAAAAAAGGAGCTGCTTTTTGCAGCTCCTTTTCACTCCCTAGAAAGGCCAGATTGGGGCCACGGCATGCTTCTTATGTACAGCCCCTTATTCACTGGGGCATGAAGGGGATTGGATGGGGCAGGATTTACAGAAAAATAAGGAAAGCTATTGGTTGATGCATGCTGGGAAGAAGAAAAAAGTACATGGAAAGAAATGCCCTTTTGTACCAATTTGCATTTAGCCAGGGGAAATGTGTGTCTATCAATACAATCTGAGTCTGGATTTTTATGAGCCACTGTGGCTTATACAGTGTGAAATCTGGGCGAAATACTTTGCACTGAATATGAATTATTTTGCTGGTGTTCAAGGCATAGTAGTCAGCCTGGATGTTTTTCAGCTCAGTTCAGTACTATCTGTCACAGGCATTACACCGAGAGTGCAAAACATCTTCTCTGATCTCTGTTGTCTTCCTTTGTATCTGGGTTAGTATCACAAGTGATAGAAAAAGAAGGCAGGAAGCTGCTATCTAGACATGTGACCAGAAGATCCTGAAACCCTTCCAGTGTCTTATCATAAATTGTGGTTTTTTTTGTTAGTGGTGGTGGTTGAACTACCGGTGTATTACAAGACCGGTGTACTCGCAAGATTAACTATCTGCAGTTTTGAAGATAAAGACTGTCATACCAAAAGGACAGAATTCTGAGGGGGCAGAATGGAAACTGTGTCCTACTTTGACGTGTTCAGTCAAGACTATGATTAAATTAAGCACCCTAGTGGAAAAGATGAAAAAAAAAAAGATGTTCATAAATGTCATTTCCTGTGCAAACTGGGAGCTTTAAAACACCATATAAAATTGCTGATGATTTCAGTGGGAATAGGAGGGTTATGAACCGCAGCCTTCTGATTTTAATGTTAATATTAATGATATTTTAAAATTAGCACTAAAATTGTGTGTACACCATTGTTTTTGAACCCTAGTTTCCTTGGAATTGTTCTTTAATAATAAAGATTATTTGTTGTAAATGGCTTCTTTTTGTTTCTTAAGGAGTTGCCTAGGGTTGCCAACTGGCAAAGAGGAAAATGATTTGGCTCAATCTTGTATCTTTTCAAAATGGGGTAGTGGTCTGAGCACTGGACTACAGAGCTTGAGATTAGGGTTCAAATTCTTGCTTGGCCTTGGGCAAGTCACTCTCAGCCTCAGAGAGAGGTAAAGGCAAGCACTCCTCTGAACAAATCTTGCCAAGAAAACTCCATGATAAATTTTCCTTAAGGTTGCTATAAGTTGGAAACAACTTGAAGGCACACAACAGCAACAATGGAGATGAGCATTACCAACAATTCAGTAAACAGTGCAGGAGCTTTGCCTAAGAAAATCCTGCTAAGGTCGTATATAAGATAACAGGTGACTTGAAGGCTCACACACACACATTAAGCTGATATGTAAAAAATTATGGCTGGAGGTCAGAGTTAATATTGCCTGGCTCAAGGACTTGTATTCAACCAATCAGGTGTCTGACTTTTAAAATGTTACTTTACTTAGCAGCAAACAAGCATTGCTGCCGGTTTGCAGTTCCAGGAAGCTTTCTCTGTATTGTTATATTTGGAGGAAAGAAGCGCTTTTTTCTCCTGGGCATTTATTTGCCTCATTCCTGGTTGGTCAGGCATGACAACCAGCATAAGATTTAGCAGATTAAAGGGCAGAGAAGGTACATGGAGGTTATGCTTCTTCATCTATCCCCTCTGCTTAGAAAATACAGAGGTGCAATGAGATTAGGTTGGAACTGGGCTCCCCAAACCACAGAATATCTTGGTTCTGTTGTGGTGGTTAGTTAGTATCTGAGTAGGACCAGGGTAACGTAGGTTCATGTCTCCTCTCTGCCATGAAACTTACTGAGGGTGCATCTACACTGTACTTTCAAGTCGCTTGCAATTTATGGTGACCCTAAGGCAAATCTATCACTGGGTTTTCTTGACAAGATTTGTCTTCCTTTAGGATGAGAGAGAGCGGCTTACCCAAGTCATCCAGTGGGTTTCCATGGCTGAGCAGGGATTTGCACCCTGGTCTCCAGAGTCATAGTCAAACCACTACACCACACTGGCTCTCAGTACCAAAACGCATCATTATAATGAAACAATACAATCAAGCAAAAAGCATTACAGTAAGGCAGACCTCTTCTGCTGAACTAATTATACAGCAGACATTACTTCCAAATAAATGTAGATTGGATTAAGCTGGAGTTAGTGACTGTTAACACCCATCAAGACAAAGGCACTGGAATTGTATTATTTGACCCAGAGATAAATGTGTCCGACTGGGTTTACCTAACCCATGGATGGATCGTTCCCTTGTAATGATTCCCTTCCCAATTGCTTTTATCCAGGCTGGTCTGATTGCTGATACTTGACATTAAGGGAATTAACTTGAAGGTATGCAGAGTGTTACATAGATGAGGACAAATTCAGCCCAATCACTTGAGTAAATATGTTGTTTTGAACAAAAAGGAGTTGTTATCTATCTTCAAAGCTGGCACATTTTTCACAATACATTCTGCTGTAAATTAAAGTTCCCTTCATCTGATGAATATAATGGAATCTTATATAAAGTATGTATATATGTGTGTGTACAATATGTGTGTGTGTGTATATATATATATATAATTTAAAGGGTTTATAGAAATATTACAAAAGGGTTTCTTTGGCATAGTCATTTAAGTGTCAATAGCAAGAAAATAATAAAAAATATAAAAAGGTATATCCCATCCATATTCATGTAGACGGCATCGTCAAACAATTTATAAAAACAGATAAAATTCCATACAAGTCACATAATATTTGCAGTAATAATGGCAGCTGTAGTTAATTTTACAAGGTTTACTGTATCTGTTTCAGATATCTTATATGGAGAGTAATAGCAGCTGCAAGGATTTAGCAATTCTGCTGGTTACGTATTCATTGCAGTCTGCTAAAAGATATTCGACATAGAATTTATTCTCTCTTCCAGGTAGTTGTTTAATGATAGGAGTTATCTAAAAAGCATGGGTCTCTATAGAAAGGGGGCAACAGAGATGGACATGACTGATTGATTCGACTTCCTCAAGGCCACAAGGACAAAACTGACAATGGTAAGGTACTTTTTTGTATCTTTCTTCCAGAACCACAGATGGAAGGATATTTAACCTTGCCAGCATGAAAGCCCTTCTTTGCTTAGGGATGGTCAGATATTCCAAGTACCTGGCACCCTACGCTCCAGTTCTCTTGATTTGACAGGTATGATCCCTATTAATCCACTGTCCTCATACTTTTTCAACTGTTTTAAAAATGTCCCCATTTCCCTCGCCTCCCCGCTTTGACCTTGGCTTACTTCAGTTGCTGCAAACTGAATTTAAAGTGCATAAGCAGTTTGCACTCAACTCGGCAGGGAGGAGAGGAAAGGAAGGGCAGAATCTGGCCCTTCTCTCTGACTCAGGCAAAAGCAAACTATGGCCTCATACAGACAGGCCAAAATAAAGCTACTTCAAGTCACTTTGGAGGTATGCTGTTTAAATGATGCACGTGTCCTAAGAGTCTGGAAGCTGTACCAAAGCTGTGCTCAAGTCCTTAGGACTGGATCGTGGCTTTGGCGCAGCTTCCAGACTCTTAGGACACGTGCATCATTTAAACAGCATACCTCCAAAGTGACCCGAACAGCTTTATTTTGGCAGTCTGTATGGGGCCTATCATAGCCTATCTGCATCCCAGTTTTCATCTGTGAAATGTTGGACAGCATGAAATCTTACATATACCAAGACAGAGTACAAATGTTTGGTGGAATCCTAGATCGGCTACCTAGGCCTCATTCCCACTACCTTTTAAACCAGATCATGAATCGGTTTGAACAGGTTCAAACGACCCTGGTTCCCACTTAATCCGAATTGCTGAAGCAATTCCGAGAGGGGCATCATGGGATAGACCCATTCAATCCACATCTTTTTGACACTGATTTTGTTCTGCTTCTTTTCAATAACTCGAATCTGCGCAAGTGTGAACCACATGCAGATTGGAATCAATTTAAATTTGCCCTTCATTTGGCTGGAGCAGATCCATTTTGAATTAATGCCCCAGTGTGAACCACAAGTGGATTATTTTGGAGGAGAAAAATGCGATCAGGGCAAATGTAGTGGGAACCATGCTGCATACCGATTTATCTGTAAGTGGGAATGGGGCCTTAGTTACAACTGTACAACTAATATCGACTGGCCCGATCCTCTCTGCCCCAGCCCTCTCTTAACAGCCAGATGCTAGATTAGAAGCCAAATAGACCCCTTCCACTTTGTGGTTGGCTCTTAAGGTGGACTGGGGTGGTATTTCTGTAGGTTTGCAGTAAGATTATGTAGTCAAAGCAGATTATCACATGAGGGTAGAAAAGTAGAATTGTTGGCATGAGGGTTTAAAAGTGGAATAGTAGTGTCTATGGCTAAACCTTATCAGACAAGATTGTGACTGACCTGTAGTTGGTCTCTAGTCCACTTGTGGCTGTAGCACACCTTTTCATTGTTGGCCAAAGCCAAGCAATAGCTACCAGTTGTACTGCTGCAGCATTAGACCTCCTGTGCAATAAGGTCCCAGTGCAATTATGGATCTGGGCAGTCATTTGATTTCAGTCTTCTCTCTCCCTCTCCCCCCCTTCTCCTTGCTAGTCCGAAGCCAGCTGGTTTTCTTCTATTTACACATTCTTTCCTTTCCTTTTCACCCCTCCCTACTAAATCACATTGCCCTAATTGCTAAATTGTGTCAACAAAAAGAAATTACTGTAAAATTAAAAAAGCAAAAGGCATGTTGTGTAGAGGAATAGGAATAGTCGAGGTTAAGGAGGAGTCTCAGAAAGGGAGTATGGGAACATCCATGACTGCAACAGCCCCAATCCCACAACTGACTACACAAGTGATAAGGACTGCTCCCAAATCCACAATCATGGTGAGAAAAGGATTCGTGTGATAAAGTCTTTTCTAAATGCAGGCCAGTTACAAGTCTGCATTGCTAGGTTACAACTCTGAAACAGCAATACTGAATATCAGCTCTTTTTTTATATAACAAGAGTTGCCTTTTTAAGTATTTGTGCTAATCATGTGTCTTTAATTATGGCCATGCAGAAATGTGTACCTTTTCTGACTTGTTATCTCCATGCCAGGAGAACTTGAACTGCTGAATTTTTGCAAGCTGATAAAAAGGCCTGAAGAGCCAGAGGAGCAAATGGGACAATGTGCTTTGACATGCTGCTGGCAATCTATTTGGGACATTAATTACTTCCTAACAAGATTAGAAATGATATCTAGGATAATGATATTACACATACTCCCTGCACAGAATTTTTTAAACAAGCCCTAAATGTTGTGGTTCGGTCTCAGTGCAACAGCAGCTGTCTGCTGAACGTGACGGTGCATACACTAACGGAAGGAAGTCTAACCACGGAGATGTTTTTCTTTTTATTCCGGAAACACCTGCCCACCCGAAGAAAATTAAAAGGGTTTCATGATACATTTTGTTGAAAAGACAAATTCTCATTCCTCCACTGCTTGTTAACTTAGATTGAAATGGGATGGTTGATTAAAGCCAGTTATTCCTATGGAAATATTTCAGCCAAGAAAAAACACATGTAAGCAATCTTTTCTGCAGCACAGAAGTAGTTTGTTATTTCAATACCTATACAATGCTCAGATATGGGGCGGGTGGTGCCCTAGAGCACAAGAGAAGGTACGCAGCATGAAAGAGAAAGAGAGAGATAAAGAATATGGCCTTTATTCTGAGGTGCAACAAAATAATTGGGGGGGGGGGACAGAAGGGTTTCGGTGTCACTCACTATAGAAGAGGTGTTTGTGTTTCGTAGGTAATGACAATCCTCATTTACGGCATTTTAATGACAAAGTAAGTTATGAAACTTCCAAAAAAGCAAATATATTTAAAAGATAATATTTTCCACATGCAAAGTAGTTGTGGAAATTAAACAATAGCCACTAAGACATCAATGTATGTATATTGTACAAGTCATCCCACTATAATGATCTAAAATGTGAATAAAGTCTAATGAGCTGTGATTCCTCTACAAACTTGTAGATATCTCATCCACTTGAAATGCCTTGAAATATCTTACTTTCAGAAACCAGCCACTAAATTGGCTTTTCTGCGATGAAGCTCTGGAGACCTGGATGGTGTCAGCATGTGACCAAATTTAAAACAAAATTTCATACACAGCTGCAGATGCACCAGAGATGAGTCCTGCAACATACAAAGTACATGCATAGAAAGGTTTCCTTGTACACATCCACACTTTTAGTGAGTTTCTTTTGCAGGATTCTTTGGCGGGATACAGACCGCCGCTTTGAGGCGGTCTCCCGCCGGCGCCATTTGCTCCGCGTGGGAGCCGCAGCAGCCAAACCGCGCGGCTCCCATGCGGAGCAAAAAAGAAGCTCCATTTTGGAGCTTCTTTTTACGGCGCCTTCATGACGTTGCGAGGCGCCGCTGGCGCATTCGCGACGTCATAGGCGTCGCGACACGTCTGGACGCTATGCGACACGTCTGGAAGGGGCGCCACCATGTTGTACGTATTCTATACATACTAGGGTTAGGGGGGTGCAGAAGCACCGCCCCTTCCTAACCCTAGTACGTATAGAATACGTACTATATGGCGGTCTATATCCCGCCTTTGACATCTTTTTCTTTGCATGTCTAAATGCTCTACTGTAATGCTAGACATTTGTAGGAAAATTTTATTGGGGAGGGAGGATTCCTATGTGGTGGTAATATCCCAGTTTGCCACCCCCTATCACTACAGTCCTGTTTTTATCCCTTGTCTGATTGCTGGATCTCCTGAGATCTAAAGTGTGGCCAGAATCCTGTTGGGGATTTATGTCTGAATAAACATCATAGATGTGGTGCTATACAGTGAATCACATACCAACCGGCCCCCATCACAACTTACCAAGAAGCAGTCCCTGCAATTGGCAGAGGTCCCTTCCTCTGTCAATTGACATTCACACTCCCTCTAGTGAGTGATTTCTGGTGTGACAGGCAGAAGGGGGACCCCTATTTCAATTCTCCCATGTGCCAGAAATCTCTCACATAAAGGAATGGTGGTGGGACTGTCAGCCAGTTATTTTCTGATTGACAGGGAAGCATTGACCCCCATCAATCACAGTGGCTACTTCCTGGTAAGTGGAGATTGGTGGACTTTCATGGCCCCTACATAGTCCCTAACCTGTGCATTGACCTCTTAGTGGAGATTATCACACAGGGTAAAGGAGGGATCAGTCCCATCGTTACCCTGTCCTTATCATGTTTCCCTTATTCCATCCTTCTCCCATCAGTGGCCCTGTCATTGTATTAATGGGAGTTTCTGTTAATACAAATTGACAGGGCCATGCCTCTTCAGTGAAGGGAGAAGGATGGCATAAGCGTGCTGTCATCTGATAATTTTATTGCAATAAGAATGACAGAAGGATGGAATAAAGACAGACATCATATGATAATCTTTGCACGATTGGCCTTAGGGATGCCTTTAGGATGGAATAAGGATGTGGGCATCCCTCCTTTACCCTGTGCGATAATCTCCAGTGACTGTTCTTTAGCATACGCAGCTATTTTGCATACCTTTCAATATGCCACAAATGAAAACTGGGAAACATATCAGAATGGGGTCAATATGGCAAAAGTTATTAATTAATAATTTTTATAATTTTTATTTATATTTCCCACCTCTCCTTGCAGATCGAGGCGGGATTACATCAATAAAATAGTAAAATACAAGTATAAAAATACAGATAATAAAACACTAACAATATAATTTTAAATTAAAACATCATCTGAACAACCAGAAACATCCAAAAACTTATCGTTATAACCAGAGTAGATTTTATCTTAAAATTTCCTATAAGAGGTCAGGTGTTAGTAAGGAACAACACATAAGCCAGAAGAGGCTGGAGATGTTTGCTTTTGCCAAAGCCTACTGGGAAAGGTAAGATTCTACTCTTCCTCTCCTCCTCCCCCCACCAAGGAAACAAAGTGCAAACTACTGTTGCACTTTAAACTCAATTTGCAAAGAGTGAAGGAAGTTGAGAACAAAGTGGGAAAGTGGGAGGCGAAGAGAGAAACTGGGACATTTTAAAAAGCAGCTAAACAAGTGGAATGAAAGACAATCTGGACTGTCTCTGTGCAACTGGGACAGTTGAGGGGTGTGGACAGGATATCGTAAATAGTACCATTTCTCCAATAAACTGCAATATTAGCCTGGAATTTTGTATCAGCTACTTATTTAAAGTTTACCAAGGGAGAAGAAGATAAGACACAAAGGGTGGGAAGAGCGGACAAAAGTACTGGTGGCTGAAACAAAATATTGAGCTATAAGCAGGCATTTCCCTACTGATTTCCCCTTGCAACTGTTTTTGCTTCAGGGAAGGAATCAGTCAATCTCATTCCTCCAATAAATGGATGGGGCCAGAAGGAAAACACAAGAGAGCCGCTTTGGAATTAATTCTAGCTTGTTGATTCTATTCACAGAGAGAGGAAACATGATCATTGAGGTCTTGAATGAAGTTGAGAAGAATGGTTTCCTCATGACATCCCTTCACCTCTTCACTGAGGCAGAGACTTCTCAGATTACCAGACCTGCAAGGGCCCAGATAGATGAAGAAAACACAGAGAGTGGGTGAGAACAGCTGGCACTCCGGAGGATAAGAGAGACTAGCTAAAGCTGAGATCACAATTTATTCTCTTTTTTATTCTCTTTGCTGCATTCATTCATCGTGGCTTGGCAAGAAGATGAATATTTTCTTCCGCAGATCAGTTTAAACACCTCCCCACAACACCCAGGAGAACAGCTTTCACTACAATGAACACAAGCTTAGCTATCTCCTATCTCACCTTCATTTTCACAGTAGGAATGCTTTCTGGTAAGATACTTTCCTTCTCTATAGCAGGATATATGAAAGTGGGCTTCAGGGGGAGAAATGTATGGCTGTGGAATTTCCAGACAGGATATAGGCTTAGAACAGAATTTAACAAGCATGGGAAAGTTGACTTTTAAGAACTACCACTCCCAGCATCCCTCAGCCAGGGATTCTGGGAGTGCTAGTTCCACAAAACCAATGTTCTATGTACTGAAGGTTAGCACTGACAGTTTAATCAGTATGGTTTCTTTATTTAATGAATATTGATATTTGGAAATGCACTAAGAGCTCTCAGGATCAGTTGTCTAGGATCATAAAGAGAGAAATGAGATTTAAATTGGTTTCAATGTGTAATGTAGTTATGTGCTTAATAAGCTGTCACCCCAGACTTCCTTAATACTCTTTAATGCATTTCATCCAATCCTGTCTTTTTGAAGACCTTTATTATTGCAAATATTTTAATCAGTTCATCTAGACATCTTTTAATTACAAAACATTACCAGTAAGTGTTGCAAGCTTCTGAAACGTGCCATTTTCCTACATTTTTCTGCAGCGAAATTTTAAAGGAAAATATCCAAATTAGAACTAACACAGTCTGATCCTATTAATTTGCTCACAGTTAAGGACAATGATGCCCATGTATTTATTCAGTTATCAATTCTAGCATGTTTGTGTTATCACTGTTTACTGCTTTTATGAATAGTCAGTATACTTGTTTTGCATCCATTTAAGCTTTAATTGAATGTGAAGTTGAATGCTTTCACAGCCGGCATCCATAGGTTTTTTTTCGGGCTAGGAGGCCGTGTTCTAGAAGAGTTTATTCCTGATGTTTCACCAGCATCTGTGGCTGGCATCTTCAGAGAAGATCTCTGAAGATGCCAGTCACAGCTGCTGGCAAAACATCAGGAATAAACTCTTCTAGAACACGGCCTCATAGCCCACCCCCCCCCCCCCACAAAAACCCCCCACCTTTAATTGAATTTTCACTAAACTGCATTTTGTTGTTGTTTGACTTCATAGTTCACCATTCTTTCCTGCTTGGCTTTGTATTTATATTTGTACCAATGTGTCTAAGTAAATTCCAGCAAAAGATGGTTATTCCCTAATAAATGTGTTGTCCTTAGGGAGTTAAAATATCCTTTTTGTTGTTAATATGTATTGTTGTTTATGCTGCAGAAGACTAAAACAGCTTGCCTACTGAATATCATATTCTTGCAATAATACAGAAATTTAAATAAAGATACAATTAATTCACCCTTTTGAAATACATAAAAACTAAATCAATTTGTTTTGCATAGGTGCTAATGCAGCACAAGGCAAATATGCGCAACTGCTCTTTAATGAACTTTTTCAAGACTATTCGAATGCTCTCAGACCAGTGGAAGATACAGACACAGTTCTGAACGTCACCCTTCAGATCACACTTTCCCAAATAAAAGATATGGTAAGTGTAACAAGCATAATATTCCCTGTAAGTACAGAAAAGATATTTTAACAACTAGGAAGACTCCCATCTTGTTTGCTAGATCTGAATCACAATTGATACATAGACATTTTATACAATTATTTTTTTATGTAGACAAGAAATTGTTGAGTTAATATATTTTGCCAATGATATTGATTCTATTAGGCTTCAGCTCCTCAGTTTCCCCCTTTCATTCTCTCTTTCTCTCTCCTTCACACAGCCAGATACACAGAGGTAAAAGAGACGTATCAGTGTCTCCTGTGGTGTGATTTGGAACAAGTGTAAATATCAAGTCCAGAGTTCAGAAATGCCACTTCTTAGACCAGTGGTTCTCAACCTGTGGGTCACTACCCCTTTGGGGGTCGAACAATCCTTTCACAGGGATTGCCAAAGACCTTCAGAAAACACATATTTCTGATGGTCTTAGGAACCGAGACACCGGTTGGGAGTCACCACAACATGAGGAACTGTATTTAAAGGTCAAAGAATTAGGAAGGTTGAGAACCACTGTCTTAGACTATAGCTTCCAGAATTGGAGGGATGCTAGGAGCTGTAATAATAATAATAATCTAATCTTTGTAAAACTGTATCAATGAGGCTGATTGTGGGGTTCCTTCTCATGTCAGTCTCTGAGATTTGGATATTCTCTTTCTCTCTAGTGCACCTTCAAAAACAGTGTATGTATAAGGAGGAAGGGACTGAATCATGCCTAAAATGTGTTGAATTGAATTATCCAAGTCAGGTTCAGTTAACATAAGCTTACATATAAAAACTATTATTGAGTTAATGTCCCTAAGTGTCTTAATGTGTCTTAAGGAACGCACAAAAATGTTATCTCAGCATATAAGAAATGCATTAGCAAATGTATGCTTGATTGCGGGTCCAAGTTATAGAGAACTAGGAATGGCTGCAACTCCTCAGTAAATATGCCATCCAAGCAATTGTCTCACCATCAGTACCTACCAAATTTCATTCCCCCCTGACTTTAATACTTAGAAGTGGGAAAGAGTCAACTGGCATGTGTTCTTCATTTATTCCTAACATTCTGGATAAATCTTCATGCATTTGAAGTGCACTAAAATCTATGAAAGCTCACATTATAATAAACTTAAAAGATTAAACAATATAATCAATTAATTAGACTCTTTGCTGTTTGTATAATAGTAATAATAATAATAAATTTTATTTATATACCGCCTTTCCAAAGGATCAAGGCAGTTTACAAAGTTACAGAAAAGACAAGAACTCATTTAAAACAAGATCACAATTGATTAAAAGTCCTGAAGCACTTAATTTAAACAATATATAGTATATAATAATAATAATAATAATAATAATAATAATAATAATAACAATAACAATAATTTATTTGTATTTCCTGCCTCACCCTGCGGATCTATATCAGAAACCCAGCATAGTTTAGTGCTTTGAGCATTAGACTATGATTCTGGACACCACGGTTCAAATCCCTGCTAAGCCATGGAAGCCCACTGAATGGTCAACACTCACAATAAACATCTGCACAATGACATTAAAGAGCTGATAATCATGGCAGATTTTCTATGAATTAACACTGAATGCTGTACCAGAACATGAAATTCACTTTTCAGTCTACACCATATATAGTAAAAGGCTCCTTCTGTTGATCACAGATGCATTAATGAAAAAAGGCCATGTCTGGATGGTTATGCGCATGCTTGGTGTGTAAAAATTCTCAGGTTCAATCCCCTGAATCTTCCAGTAAACTGGAAAAGACTTTGTCTGAAACATTGCAAAAGCCACTGTTGGTATGTGATGCACCATGGCTCCAAGTTGGTAGAATTCTATACCTAAGTTTATACTATCTTTTTGTCATGTCTCAGGATGAGAGAAACCAAATTCTGACAGCTTACCTGTGGATTCGACAAACTTGGTATGATGCCTATCTGAAATGGGACAAAGACCAATATGATGGGTTGGATTCTATTCGGATTCCCAGCAATCTTGTGTGGAGACCAGATATTGTTCTTTATAACAAGTAAGTCTGAGGACAAGAAAAAGTGACAAATGTTCAGACAAGAAATCCAAGCTTGGAAAGGTTACTATTTGGGCTATAACTCCCAGAATATCCCAGTTATTTTTTTTAAATAAGTAGTTTTTCTAAACTCTGCAAGAAATTAGGATAACACTGATGGGCGTCCCTCAACTAATTTTCATGAACCTTTCATAATCTTTGGAGGAAAGGGAATATTGGAAGAGTTAATCAATACTAACTGCAGCACGGAAACAAATGGCAACATAAATGCTGCCCAAGGAGGAGTGAATCCTCTTAGATGGGAACTTATGATCCTCTGGATGTTGTTGGACTCTAACTTTCATCATTCCTGACCACTGGACCTGCTGGATGGAGAAGATGGGAGTCCAAAACATTGGGAAGAATTGGGTAGAATTACAAAGGTGCCACCTGCATCCTCTTCCGTTTTGACAAAGTTCCAGTATTAAAAGTGAAATGTTCTGCATCCTTGTCTTACATAAAGAAAATCTCCATTTTAATGTTGGAGCCTTATCAAAATGGAAGAGGATGGAGGTGGCACACTTGTAATCCTGTAATTTGTAATTCTGACCAATGAAGATTTTACATTTGCGTTATGTAATCCATTTATCAAAAGCTTTTTAAAGGGTGCATGCCTCAGTCCTTGGTTATCTAGTTTGTTTTCTTGTGCGGATGGTTTCTTTTTCTTCTTTTTAGGGCTGATGATGACTTCTCTGAGCCAGTGAATACAAATATCGTTTTGAGGTATGATGGAAAAATTACTTGGGATTCACCAGCTATAACCAAAAGTTCATGTGTGGTAGATGTGTCTTACTTTCCCTTCGATAGCCAGCAGTGTAATCTTACCTTTGGTTCTTGGACTTACAATGGTAATCAAGTAGATATATTCAATTCTTTAGACAGCGGTGATCTCTCAGACTTTATAGAAGATGTGGAATGGGAGATTCATGGCATGCCAGCTGTCAGGAATGTGATAACCTATGGCTGTTGCTCAGAGCCTTATCCAGATGTTACATTCACCCTGATTTTGAAAAGGAAGTCAACTTTCTACATATTTAACCTGCTGCTTCCTTGCCTGTTGATCTCTTTTCTGGCTCCATTGGGATTCTACCTTCCTGCTGACTCTGGAGAAAAAGTATCTCTCGGAGTTACTGTTCTGCTGGCCCTAACTGTGTTTCAGCTCATGGTTGCTGAAAGCATGCCACCTTCTGAAAATGTACCCTTGATCGGTAAGTAGTCACACACTTATACAATGTTTTACAAACAGCAGCATTGATCTAGGAAGGCTTTTGAGGAGTCTAAGGAGGAAGCTAGATCCTGGAATGCAATTCCTTTGTTATAATTCAAAGGCAAATTTGGTAGAAATATATTTATTTATTACTTAAGCTGGTTAACATTGTAGATTTAGAAGGAACCTCAAACTCATCTAGGCCTCTGCTGCAGCGTCCCTTGAGCCATGCAGCCTGTGTTTCCGAACCTCAAATTAAAGAGAGTCATCCAGCTTCTGAGGCAATCTATTTCATCATCAAACAGTACACATAATGAACATATTTCCACCCTGATATTTAACTGAAATTCCCTTTCCAGTTGTTTGAATCCACAGGTTTGGGTCCTTTCTTCTTGAATAAACAGAAAAGAAAATCACTTCCTTTCTCTATGATAGCTCTTGAGCTCTTTGAAGAGTACTATCTGAGGGCTCTTTAAATATCTTTTCTCTGGGATAAACATAGCTGATTCCACCACCCTTCAGATCCCAGAATGTCATAGGATGTAGTGATGGCAGCTGAAGTGGAATCAAAGTGCAATAATTCTATAGTCTCCAGGATCTTACTATCTTTGTCAACTTTTTCTGAATATACAATGGGACCTTGGTATCCCTGAAGGATCTGTTCCAGACCCCCATCCCATGGGTACCAAAATCTGCATGACCTCAAGTCCCATTGTTCCCAATGCTGGTGTATGCATGCGGCTGTGCCACCATTAGGGACAATGGGACTTCAGGAGCTGTTCCTAATCATTGGCATCACTGGAGGGTACAGGCGGTGCAGAATGCACCAAGTGACACCCTAAAGGAGGGTGACACCACTGCTCCCCAAACACCTACATTTTGGCAGAAAAAGGCTGTGACATTGATCTGCTTATGCATTTTTAACTGCCCAAAGGATTCTGGCCTACCTGTTTTTGCTTATGTCTGTTGTGATGTGATTTTTTTCTTTTGCAGATTAATATACCTTCTGTTTGAATCACTGTGATTTTTTAAAAAAAAATATTGCAGGTAAATATTACATCGCTACTATGACAATGATCACAGCCTCCACAGCACTGACAATCATAATCATGAATATCCATTACTGCGGATCAGGAGCCAAACCTGTCCCTCAGTGGGCCAGGGTAGTGATTTTAGACTACATGTCCAAGATCTTCTTTGTGTATGATGTTGGTGAAAGTTGCACAAGTTCACAGAGTATGAAAGAGCAAGGTTCAAGCTTGAAAAAAATCAATGCCTGTCCCAAAGAGCCAAGACAATATGAAGGGGCAAGGCAACCACTGACTAAGATTAGAAACCACGTGAGCACCCTGAAAAAGAAGTTTCCAGAAGACATGAGCAATGGCTATGGACCCCAAGGAGAAAATACCAGGGATATTGTGAGCTGCTGTTCCTGTTACAGGATACTGATTAAGAATATTGAGTACATTGCTAGCTGTGTGAGACGTCACAAAGCAAATCACGCAAAAGGAGTGGAGTGGAAAAAAGTAGCCAAAGTCATGGATCGATTCTTCATGTGGATTTTTTTTATCATGGTATTTTTCATGAGTGTTTTAGTTATTGGCAAAGCTCATTAGTGAGCCGTATATACCAGGGCTCTAACTGGACTGCCCAATGTTTTACTGCAAACTTTAGTGAGAGCTTGGGGAAATTACTTTGAGGGGATTACAGCTCCCAGAATCCCCCAACCAGTTTAGCAACTCGCATTGGGTGGGAAGATTCTGGGACCTGGATGTTCAAAAAATAGCATTTCCATTCTCTCTCATCAGTGTCGTGTTTCTCTTTTGTAAACGCTTTCAAATATATGTTTTAACTCTCCTCAATAAATGACGCCTTTATTAAGCAGCTTTGTTTTTGATTTCCAAATCTCCTTAATGTTTAAGGTGCCACATTTGAGAACATTCAGGGCTTGGTCTATACAAAGATGCCTTCAAGAGTCAGGTTTCTACATTTTAAGGAAGGGCTAGTCCTCTGGTTAGGCAAAATAAAAGCTCACAGCAGCAGATTTTGGGTGCTCTGATAAGACAGAAATTTGTTTCTTATTGCTGGTATTTTTATTGGGGAAGACAAAGTGCTATTGCAAGTCACAAAATAAAGTGGATGGCTTTGGAAACTGCTTCATGATTGGAGCAGGAGAGGAGGCACTATCTGCTGTCTTGCCTCAGGTGGCAAAATGTCTTGGGCTGAATCTATCTGAATGTGCACATTTAGGGCTGTATCCAAGTGAAAAGGACCCTTCTGAACAAATTGGGACTCTTTTTAAAATGTTTACCTAATTAGTTTTGGCATGTGCTTTCTCTGTCACTTTTCCACATTTCCTCCTCCCCTTTCTTCACCTTTTTTCTTCTAGCTTTCTCCCTTTTTTCTCCACATTAATCGACCAATCAATCATTTTATTTATATCACATATTTCCCCCAAGATTGGGACTCAAGGTGGCTTGCAGAAAAATGAGATATGCACAGATAGCTAAAACATCAAAAGAAGTTTAAGATTAAAATATTAAACCATCTAAAGAATTAAAAACCATATAAAACATTAATTTAAAAGCATAGATTAAAAAAATGTACAGCATTAAAACGGAAAACTCATTAGGAATAAAAAATTCACCTGCTGGAATAGAATTCAACATTGCTCTAGTTTGGGATTAGGGGTGCACCAGAAATGGGCAGTGTTCACTTGTACTAACAAATGAGGTGGCAGAAGTGCCAAATTTGCTGAGAACATTTTCATGTATTGATATAATACAGTGGGCCCTTGGTATCCGCTGCGGCTTGGTTCCAGGACTCCCTGTGGATACCAAATTCTGTGGATGCTCAAGTCCTATTAAATACAAGGTTATAGAAATAGTGTCTCTCATATACAATGATAAAATCAAGACTTTTTGGAATATATACATGTGTGTGTGTGTGTGTGTGTGTGTGTGTACATACACACAGTCAGCCCTTGTTATCCATGAGGCATCCATTCCAGACTCCACCTCCCCCACAGATACCTAAATCCACAGATGCTCAAGTCCCATTGTCCCTAATGGCAATGCAGCCACATGGCTGTACTACCATTACGGACAAATGCACTGAATTCCTCCCTCTCTCCCTCTCCAAGGCTTCTGCCCTGAGCTTGGCTTATAGGGATGGTTTAGAGGCAGAGGTTGGAGCCCTGTCAGCCAGAGGGAGCTGGAGCTGGGCCTGGGTCTTAGGTCTCAGAGCTTGGCGGTTCCGTCCCAGGTGTTGGGACTGAGGGGCGGGTTTGAGACCCAAGACCTGGGCCCAGCTCTGGCTCCCTCTGGTTGACAGGGTTCCCTCTGGTTGACAGGGTTCCAGCCTCCACCTCTGAAGCATCCCTGAAACCAAGCCTGGAGCAGAAGCCTCAGAAGGAAGGAAGGAATGAAAGGGGGGGGGGGGGGGGGGGGGGCTTCAGTGCAGTTGTCCCCAGTGGTGGCATGGCTGTGTGCATGTGCCGCCATTGGGGACAATGCGGGTTTGCCGTCAATGGATGGTAAAATCCACAGATGGCAAGTCCACGGATGCTGAGGTCTCCCTGTATTATATTTTAAAACTGTGGATGGTAGAATCCATGGCTAAGGAATAAGTGGATACAGAGGGCTGACTGTCTACCTCTGATCTATTTTGTATTCAGTTCATGGCTCTGAGCTATGTTCAATTTGTCTGGCTCAAAGCTGGAACTTGCAGGTTATAGTGGAATAGTAACTGGATTCAGATGCATGGGTTATTCAGTTGCCAATTGTGACAGAAGAGGATGACAATTCCAGCCATTTCCTGCCCAGGAGTGAGATTGCACCAAGAAATTTCAACAAGAGTCCTGTTTCAGATTGTCACAGCTTCACTCACTGGTGAGGAAATCTCACCCTACTTCATCCCATTTGGCAGCTGAACAGATCTCCTTAGTGCAATCTGGCTGCTAGCTGTTAAAGTGGATGGGTGGGTGAGAAATACAGTTGTGGCAATAGTGCCATGGTCATATCTACATGGCCTCATTTAATGTGGGGCAGTTATGGATCTGTAACTCTAGGTTATAAATCTGTAACTGCAATATAGTATGCCAGCCATTATTTCAAGACTACAGTTCCAGAATTCCCCCACCCAGCATATACAGTGCCCATGCTGGATCCAGGATTCTGGAGGCTGTAGTGTAAACAGTATATTTTCCAAGCTTTTGGAAATGAATAGCATTAAGTTGTGCCAAGAGAAGTACCAGTGGTTGTTTTGGAAATCCTGATACACTAGACAGACAAAGGCAGGGCGACACCGAAAAGGGATCCCAGTCAAAAGGTCACTGAACAAAACTCATTTTCATAATTGTTAGAGCTAATGGGAAGCACTCTGGTGAAACTGCAATTTAAGACATCATGGATTAGCTATATCTATGTGATTATTCCTTCCCCCACAAAATTTATGGGAGGAAGGTGATCTTGATGATCATATAAATGATACATAGAATTCTTAATGGCAGGTTTTGCCTTTTGTGTAGGCTAATTAAAGATGCAATCTTATCAGGATGCTCATATATAATGCAAGCTTCAAAGGCCAGGTCTAATGTTAAGGCAGCATACACCTGAGGGCCACCTTGAGTGCAAATTCATCAGTTACAAGGAGTTGAGGAAAATGTTCACTTCGCAAATCTACAAAGGAACATAAAGCTTGCAACAGTATGAACGGTATGTGATATCAGCAGTGGGAGCAGAAAGAAAACACGTTGATACTTTTGAAGCCATCTTCTTTACAATATACCCATCTATTCTATGTTAATCTGAAAGAATGGCCAATTGTTGTTTCTGTACATCGATAGAATGGATCAGTACCTCCACCCTTTCATACCAAAGTCTACACTGGTAAAGTGGAAAAAGTATACTTCCACTGCCTTTATTGTAGATGTTGTTGTGTTTGTAGTTGTGTTTGTAGTCATTTCTAACTTATGACAACCCTAAGATGAACCTATCATGGGATTTTCTTGGCACGTTTCTTCAGAGGGGCTTTGCTATTGCCATCCTCTGAGGCTGAGAGAGTGTGACTTTCCTAAGGTCACCGAGTGGGTTTCATGGCTCAGCGGGGAATCAAACCCTGGTCTCCAGCATTATAGTCCACACTGAAAGCACTATGCCATGCTGGCTGAGTTATTTCCAACTTAAAACAACTGTAAGGAAAACATATCACAGAGTTTTTCCTCAGCAAGATTTGTTCAGAGGGGCTTTTTCATTAGCCATCTCCAAGTCTCAGAATGTGTGATGTGCCTAAGATCATCCAGGAGATTACCATGGTTTAGTGGGGATTGGAACCCTGGTATCCCACAGTGGTGGTCCAACACCCAAATCACTATACCACACTGTCTCTTCTACTGCAAGTACAGCAAGACAAACATTTGTCATTGTTAAGCCAAAGTTATCACTTTGGGTTATGGTAACTCTATGAATGAGAGACTTCTAAATGTCTGACTCATCAACTGCCTTGCTGTGGTCTTGCAAACTCAGGGCATCAATGGCTCCTTTGATTGAATTAATCCACCCATAGTCTGTTTTTGGGACAAACAACAACAACATGCTAACAGAATAAAAAGTGATCTGACTAAAAGTGCTTATACTCAAGCTATATGCTTGCTTTTCCACACAACATAACAAAAGTGTTATGATTCCACTTTAACTGCCATGGCTACATCCTATAGAATCCTGGGGTTTGCCATTTAGGGAGGGGCATTTAGAATTCTCAGCTAAAAAGTTGTAGTGTCTCACCAAACTACAGGTCCCAGGATTCCGTTGGATGTTGCCATGGTGGTTAAAGTGGTTTGCTGCTGCTGTTGTGTGCCTTCAAGTTATTTCTGACTTATGGTGACCCTAAGGTGAACCTATCTTGGGGGTTTCTTGGCAAGTTTCTTCAGAGAGGGTTTGCCATTGCTATCCTCTGGGGCTAAGAAAGTGTGACTTGTTTATGTAGTGCTAAAGGGTCTTGTAACAGCATAACAAGCCACTGGTACCAGGCCAATCTTTATAGCAAAAAGAGGTGCATGATGGTGGTGGAAAGAAATGCTAGTTCTACTTGGTCCTGTGAACTAGCCTCCCTGTCGACTGCCCCTCTTTTCCTCTGTTGAGACCCAGTGTGCTAATCCTAGGACTTTATCACATGGGAAAAATAAGGGGAAATTGGGGATTTAAATAGTTATTTTCCCCGCCGCATGATCGTGGTGAAGATTTTCACATGATGTTGCAATTAAAGAGGACTTATCCCAGGAACAACCAGGGAGTAACCAGCAATGAATCATTCATGGGGAAATCCTGTGAATGATTTGTTGCTGGTTATTTAATGTGTGAAAATGTGTGAAAATCTTCACCACAAACATGCGACTTTCCCAGGAAAATTACTGTTTAAACCCCTGATATTCCCCACGTGTGATAAACTCCCTAGTTCATATGTAGTAGAATTGCAGTGGAAAATAAAAGATGCAGACTGTTTGATGAGTCAGGTTTTCATGATGTTTGGGTGGGACTTGTGACATGCTTGAAGCTCAAGAGGGAACACCTGTCCCTGTCATGGAGTTACAATGGTGGGAAGCAGTGAACCTACTGAATTTCTACCTATTGAAGATGGTAGAGTCCTACCTTAAAAAGCAGCAAACTTGGCAGCATGAGTCCCAACCTGTTATATACTAATTTGAGAAACTTCTAAAGCACACTAGTTATTATTTTGCCAGTACGTTTGTAGTAGTGTTTCAGAAAGCCATCTGTTCTTTTCCATCTGCCATCTTTAACTCTAATATTGTTTAATAAAGAGATACAGCAACATATTTGAACCTGCAAATTCCCCTAACATGTCTGAAGAGCCCAGTGCTTCCATCTTATTACTTCAGCAGGTGTTCTGGTTTTCAGGAACACAGATGGCTCCCCCTTCAGGCAAGAAGTTTAAAACCATAAATTAGAATGAAGAGTTTTTGCTTTACTTTGGGCTCTTTGACACTACACACTTAAAGTGCTATGATTCCACCATAATTCCCATGGCAACATACTATGGAATCCTGGGATTTGACGTTTAAAGAGCATTATTTAGGATTCTTAGACGGAGAGCACTAGTGCCTCTGCAGACTATTTCCATTCCCTTGGTTTGCCCACTGCATCGCTGCTACAGTTCTAAATAGATTGGGATTTGGGATTATGAGTCCCAGAATCCCCCAACCAAGATGGCAAGTTCTGCAATTCTGCTAGAAGAGGTTCCCAGCTTGCTTGCATCAACGTGATGGCCAGCCTTGAGGATTCCAGCACCATAGCTTCCATGTTGCCCACACTTTCTGCAAATGCTGGGGCACTTGGCCATTGTGCACTTGGAGGCCTCAGCTCACATACTTCTGTTGATTGCACTCTCCAGGCAGATTTTTGGTCACTCCAGTACTATAAAATGTGATAAAGCTTGGTTCTCAACAAGTACCTTCTTGCTCTGTTGTGCAATTCAAATCTGGGGGAGAAGAATAGCAGATAGTCACCCCACTTACTAGTTTCATGGGTAAAATGTCACAAAGTACTCCTACGACATAGTTATCTCACCAAACAACAATTACATGGTTTCAGCTTAACCACACAAGCCTTGTTTTGTTGTTGTAGTGTGCCTTTAAGTTGTTTCTGACTTATGGTGACCCTCAGGCGAACCTCTCATAGGGGTTTCTTGGCATGTTTCTTCAGAGAGAGAGCTTGCCATTGCCATCCTCTGAGGCTGAGATAGTGTGACTTGCCCAAGGTCACCCAGTGGGTTTCCATGGCCAAGCTGGGAATCGAACTCTGGCCCCACACTCAAACCACTATGCCATGCTGGTTTTTAAAGTATTGGCCAAGTCACACTCACTCAGCCTCAGCGGAAAGCAATGGCAAATCTCGTCTGAACAAATCTTGCCAAGAAACCTCCATCACTGGTTTGCCTTAGTATTGCCATAAATTCGAAACAACTTGACGGCACACAACACACACATGCATACACCATTTTCTGCATGGCTGATCTGTGTTGACTCTTTCTAAAGTTTTAGCTTTTATGGCACAAAGGAAACAAAAGAGCAAAGGATACCTTGGGTTCTTCCCCCCCCCCCTTACCAACCCAGTGGAGCTTATCACTCAGAAAATACCTGATAATGTTGCAGTTATATATTGTTAGTTGGAGCATACTGTATGTGCTTCAATAGCAAAAAGAGTTCCTGCAAAACTGAATGAAAACCAATGTGTACGGTTTGCATGTTTCAATCATGTGTGAACACTAGGGGGCGATTGTGCACCATGTTCTCCTAAAAGGGATACTGCATTCATTTAGAATTAATGTGGATTATACATCAGTACAACAAAAATAACAAAAAAACAACAAAAATAAGTAGAACAAAAACAACATAATTCAAGACCAGGAAGAAATAAAAAGACGTTGGATGCAATACATGGAAGAGTTATATAAAATAGATAACAAAATGAAGGACTCAAGGAATGAAGAGCCATATGAGAATGGACCCAAAATTCTAAGAAGTGAGGTGGAAACTGCAATAAGAGAAATAGCAAAAACAGGTCACCAGGAACAGATGATATTCCAGTTGAACTGCTGCAATCCATATTGACAGAGCCAACTTTAGTGCTAACCAATATATGTCAACAGATAGAGAAGACAAAATGATGGCCAACAGATTGGAAATGATCAATATACATTCCCATCCACAAAAAAAGGAAACACAAAAGACCATAGCATTAATATCCCACACAAGCAAAATTATGCTAAAAAGTCTGCAACATAGACTCCAGTCATACATGCAGAGAGAAATCCCAGAGGTTCAAGCAGGGTTCAGAAAAGGAAGAGGCACACTGCAAACATACAATGGCTAATGGAGCACACCAGGGAATTCCCAAAGAAAATTAGCATGTGCTTTATAGACAGCAGCAAAGCCTTTGACTGCATGGATCATGTAAAGGCTATGAAACACCCTTAAAGACTTGGGAGTGCCAACACATCTGATAGTCCTGATGAGGAATCTATGGCATGTTACAGACTGCCAAAATAAAGCTGCTTCGGGTCTCTCTGGAGGTATGCTGTTTAAATGATGCATGCATCCTAAGAATCTGGAAGCTGCACCAAAGCTGCACTCCAATGCTTAGGAATGGAGTGTGGCTTTGGTGCGACCTCTGGACTCTTAGGACCCATGCATCATTTAAATAGCACATCTCCAAAGAGGCCCGAAGCAGCTTTATTTTGGCAGCCTGTAACAGGCCAATATTCAGGACAAGAGGCTACTGTCAGAATAGAAAATGGAGAAACAGAATGGTTCCTAGTTGGCAAATGGATCAGATAAGACTGTATCTTATCGCCCTAATTGTTCAACTTATATGCAAAACATATTGTAAGAAAAGCAGGCTTGGACACAGAAGCATGAGGAATGAAAACAGGAGGTAGGAATATCAACAATCTGATTGTTGATATACTAGCATAATACTAGCAGAAAACCTCACAGACCTCTTACAACTATTAAGGAAAATCACAGAAGAAAGTGCAAAGGCAGACTTACTGTTGAGCATAAAGAAAAGAAAAGAAAAGAAAAGATGACCATGGAGAACTTACACAAATTTGAACTAGACAATGAGGAAATAAAAATAGTAAAAGAGTTCTCATAACTGAGATCGAACACTGATAGGAATTGAGACTTCAATCAGGAAATTATAAGATGATTCAGAATGGGAAGAGCAACTAGGAAAAAACTAGAGAAGAGATTGTAAGCCTGAGGGCAGGGAACCGTCTAATTAAAAAGATTGTATGTACAGCGCTGTGTAAATTTACAGCGCTTTATAAATAAAGGTTAATAATAATAATAATAATCCTAAAACACAAAGATGTACAAGTCAGCACAAAAGTTAGTGTCATACAGGCCATTGTATTCGCTATTACCATCTATGTTGTAAGAGCTGGACAGTTAAGAAAGAAGATAGGAGGAAAATCAATTCATTTTTGATGTGATGCTGGAGAGGACTGCTGAGGATCCTGTGCACAGCCCAAAAGACAAACAAATTGGCCCTATCAAGCCAGAAATCTCCCTGGAAGCCAAGATGGCAAAACTGAGGCTGTCATACTTTGGACACATCATGAGAAGGCATGAATCATTGGAAAAGACAATATTGCTAGGAAAGGTGGAGGGAAGTAGAAAGAGAGGAAAGCCATATGCTAAATAGATGGACTCTATTAAAGAGACAATGAATATGAGTTTGCAGGAGCTGGGCAGAACAGTCATTTGAGTTTATCACACGTGAGGAATTTCTCTTAATTTCGAATGAAAAGGAAGTGGGGCCAGAACTCATTCACGTAAGGTTGCTAGTTTAGTGAAATTACTGAATGCTCATTGCATTCGAACTGGCTCCCCACTGCCCCAAAATAGCATGCCATTGCCCGAATTTGTGTGTGGCAGTTTATCACACAATAACGTGAAACCCCATGATTGCGCTCGGACTGACTTCCCATTGCCCGAATTTGTGTGTGGTGGTCTATCACGTAATAGTGTTAAACCCCATGATTGCATTCAGATTGCCATTGGATTATGCTTCCAATTTCCCTTGTCTGATAAACTCCATTGTTATCTGCAACATGGCAGCTTTAAATGGTAAATATTGGGATCATTTTCAGACACTTGTCTGGGTTCTTCTGGCCTTTTACAGTTTCTCTGTGGCCTCTCTGGATTGGATGGTATCCTTTCTTCTATTACATTGGATGCTCTTGTAAATTTGATCTTTTTATGCTATGTTGGGATGTTTTCCTCTCACAGGTTTGCTAAAGCAAAGATTAACCTTCAGTATTTTAAAGAGCTAATAAGGTTATGTGAAGTCCACCTCAACCCAAGACTTCACATAAACTTTCAAAAGGCACTGTCTTTGAGTGCATCTGCACTGTAGAAATAATGTAGTTTGATACCACTTTTAGTGCTGTAGCACCATCCTATGGAATCCTGTACGTTGTAGTTTTACAGGGTCTTTAGACCTCTCCGCCAAAATATGTGGGTGACTCAAAAAAGTATAAATCCCAGGATTCCGTAAAATGAAGCCATGCCTATTAAAGTGGTGTAAGACTGCATCAGGTCTATAGCGTAGATGCACTTGTCTAGTCTTCTTGCTGGATTTTCCATGGTTACAAAGATGGAGGAAGCAGTGGTAAAACAAGGGAACTTGTGTATGGCAGACAATGTGGCCTGATGCCCTATAAAATGCCATGAATAAGGTAGGGGACTGGTATAATAGCCTCATTTGGAACCACTCATAGTATAGCAAACCCATAACCCAATTAACTCCTTTTCTCCTTTCAGTTGTTAAAGCAGCCTTTCCCAAACTGGTATCCTGAAAAGTTGTTGTTGTTGTTGTTGTTGTTGTTATTATTATTATTATTACTATTAACCTTTATTTATAAAGCGCTGTAAATTTACACAGCGCTGTACATGCAATCTTTTTAATTGGACGGTTCCCTGCCCTCAGGCTTACAATCTAAAAAGACACGACACAAAAGGGGAAGGGAGTGGTGGTAGGGAAGGGGCCTCTCTAGTAGGATAATACATATAAAATACATAGCAATATAGGAAATGATTCAATAAAACAGGCAACAAAAGAACATCAAATCAAAGTGAGGGAAAAGGAGATGAAAAGTGGGAGAAATGTAGCAAGGCAACATCAAAGTGTGGTAGGGATTACAAACTTTAATAATAAGGAAGAACCCCAAAGCCAGGAGATGCTGCTTCAGTTTGCATTTTCCTGAACCTCCTGGAAAGGACATGATTCCTTCCCTTCCCCAGACTGGACTAAATTGAGTTCAGATTACTTTTGTACTTTGAACTCAGTTTGCAGCAAGTAAAGTAAGCAAAGGACAAAGGAGGAAACTGGGAGGAGGAGAGAGAAACAGGGACATTTTAAAAGCAGTTGAAAAAATGGGAAGATAGGATCAGAACTGTCCCTGCCCAATTGAAATAGCAAAAAGGTATGGTAGTGGATAAAGATGCCAAATACATTTTTAAAATAATGCTTGTTTTGTCTGAGCATTTGGTTGAGGAAAAGAATCTGAAAATTATTTATGAATGCCTTTTCACTTTTCTCAGCTGGCCAAAAAATATGCCAGAATTGTTTGTGTCTTCAAGTCGCATGGTGACTATCGTGTCCCCATGAATTGCATAGGGTTTTTTTTAGCCAAGGAATACTCAGAAGTGGTTTTACCAGTTTCTTCCTCTGAAATATAGCCCATAGCACCTGGTATTCAGCAACAGTCTCCCATTCAAGTACTAACCAGGGCTGACCCTGTTTAACTTCCAAGATCAAAGGGGGATCTGGTACCTTGAGGTATTTAGTAAATTGTAGTTGCTCACAAAACAACCATAAACTGACACAGAGACACACCTTGATCTCTTAACAAATGAGAGTAAACCCATGTCAGGATAAAAATGCAGGTTTGAATTGGTTACGATCCAGTTCCTTGTACCCACTTTGTATTGTGAGTTTCACTTCCTGCTATACAAAATTCTTCCAGTACATCAGAACTATTCTAAGTCTTAGAATTCCAGGTGAGGAATGAAGAAGAACCATGAAGGTTGTTTTCCTGTCCTAATTGTGATGGTGACAATCTCCAAACATGCACAACCTCAAAGTATTTTTGTTCCAAGAAGTAGCAGCTTCATACTGATCCTTTCAGTAGGTGATGGACTTTTTAAAATCCTTCTGCCAGTCACAGGTGAGAAGGCACAGCCCCTCCTGCATTGGGGAAAGGCAGATGTTTATCACACTATGCTCTTAAAGAGCTACTATTCCAGTGTGACTCCTCTAGCAGCCTCCTGTTGCATGCTGGGATTGGCAGTTTTAAGGAGCTGAACTTCTCTGCCTGAGAATTCTAAATACCCCTCCTTAAAACTGCCAATCCCAGCATGCAACAGGAGGCAGCTAGAGGAGTCACACTGGAATAGTACCTCTTTAAGAGCTCGTCTGATAAACACCGCAGAGTAAGTCACGCGGCCTAGTAGAAGCCAAGAAACCACGTCAGCAGAAAGGCGAACTTGGTAACAGGTTGCTTGCGGTTGCTAGAATCAAGGCTGTGAAAACCCTGCCCAGTGTCAGCCCCACACAGAAAAGGCTGCCAAAACAAACAGAACATTGTACAACGTACAACAGGCTGCCCTTGCACTTGTTCTGTTTCTTTTGCAGAAATGTGCCTTTCTAGAACCTCCTTTATGGAATCAAACCAGGTCTCCTTCACCTTGGAAATATTAGAAACATGTAAAATTGAATGAGGTCCTAAGAGGGGAGCTGAGTTTAGGGATTGCAATAGAAAATGCTTCCTCCTGCTACGTGGGCATAAAGAAAAAAACACCAAACCCTGCAATCTTATAATTTTTTAAATCTTTTTTTCTGTGCCCAATGCAGAGCTTGGAAAGATTACGTTTTGGACCACAACTCACAGAAACCCATGCCAGTGCTATGCTGATAAGGCAATTCTGGAAGTTGTAGTCCAAGAAAGTACCTTTCCTCAGTACTGGGATAGAAGGTGAAACTGTTAAAAGTATAAATAAAAGTAAGAGGGTTATACTTTTTTTAAAATGCTAATTTTAACATTGCTTAAAATGATATCATAACATATCAAGTGGTACTACTGCTAAGAAACCAAGTCAACAGAAAGGCAAACTTGATGACAAGTTTCTGTGTTGACTTTGCAACACTTAATTGTGCCGATAAATTGCTGTTTGGAAAAAGGGGAAATTATATCAAAGTAAACAGAAAATAGAGCCAGCGTGGTGTAGTGGTTTGAACGTTGGACTATGACTCTGGAGATCAGCTTTTGATTCCTAGCTTCACCATGGAAAGCCACCAAGTGACCTTGGGTGAGTCACACACTCTCAGCCCCAGAAAACCCCACTATAGAAACACACTCTTAGCCCCAGAAAACACCTAGGGTAGCTATAAGTCAGGAATAACTTGAAGGCACACAATAATAACAATAACAATAACAATAATAATGTGATGTTTTAAAGAAATTGTATACTGTTAAGAGTTGTTTTTGTTGTGTTTTTAATTTCCTGGTGGTGTATTGGTTAAATGCCTGTACTGTAGCCACTCACTCAAAAACCATAAGGTTGTGAGTTCAATACCAGTGAAGGGCTCAGGCTCGACTCAGGCTTGCATCCTTCCGTAGGTCACTAAAATGAGTACTGTACCCAGCTTGTTGGGGGCAATCAACTTACACATTGTAAACCACTTAGGGAGTGTTTAAGTGCACTGATAAGCGGTATAGAAATGTACTTGCTATTGCTATTCCACTAAGCTTGTGTTGTTGTGGCTCACTGCTTCTTTTCCAAGATAGTTTTGACACATTTTTAGGCGCAGAAGGAAACATCTGTAGAGGTGGGGGAGGATACTTTCTGGATTATATTTTCCCAGAATCCCCAGCAGCATGGCCATAACCATGCTGGCTGTGGGATTTGGGGAACCATAATCCAAAAATAACTTTTCTATGCTCAGAAATAGTGTTTATGAAAGCCTCCAGTTAGACATAAGATGTTTCTGTCAGGATAGGTTTGACCCATTACGTTTCTGGGTCTCATGTCACTGTTAAAGATACAGACCTGTCAGGCAATGGTTGTTTCCTCATCTTTACTTCTTGGTATATTCCATCCTTCCCAGAGGAGTGTATAAAACAGTCTGTAAAGCTGGCCATGGAAAGCCACTAGGGCGGGTTACAGACCGCCAAATAGTACGTATACAATACGTACTAGGGTTAGGAAGGGGCGGTGCTTCCGCACTCCCCTAACCCTAGTACGTATTGAATACGTACAAGATGGCGGCGCCCTGTTCATACGGGCGCCGCCATCTTTACGTATCGGACGCTGAGCGTCCGTACGTGTCGCAGCCTTTATGACGTAGCAAGTGTGCCCCTGGCGCCTCGCTACGTCACAAACGCGACTCAAAAAGAAGCTCCATTTTGGAGCTTCTTTTTCGGTCCGCGCGGGAGCCGCGCCGTCTGAAGGCTCCGGCTCCCCCGCGGACCTACCGGCGGCGGCGGCAGACCGCTGCAAAGCGGCGGTCTGTACCCCGCCTAGGTGATCTTGGACAAGTTACATTCTCTTAGCCTTAGAGAAAGGCAAAGGCAACCCCCCGCCATTTGAAGAAATTCTGCCAAAAAAACCACTTGATAGTTTTGCCTTAGGATCACCATAAGTCGGAAATGACTTGAAGGCACACAACAACAACAGAATAGAGCGAAGAACCAAGTTCCTAGAATATTCTCTGTGGGTCTGCCTAACTATTATTCAGGGTGAGACAAATGCCTCAGGCAGCTGACTTGGATGATGCAGAAAGGACAGCAGAAAGTTAACTGTTCATTGCACTATTGTTGCATTCATTCTTCCAAAGACAGAGGAACCTTTCACACCACAGAGTTATAGTACTATGATTTCATTTTAACTGCCCTGGTTGCATTCTGTGGAATTCTGAACTTTGTAGATTGGTGAGGCACTGGATCTCTCTAGCTGAGAAGTCCAAATACCTCTTCTTACTGCTCCCTGACATTGCATAAAGGTAATGTACCCCATTTTTTGTGTTACATTGACTTTATATATAAATTACAATATTTCTAACTGTGGTTGGTGTGGCAGATACAAATGCATGGTTATACCACAACAATGGAAGGAGTGAACAGAAAGTATGTACCAGAAGGAACATAAAAATACAAAAACGGAATTATATTCTTAAGAATTTAGTATTTCTGTAATGCAGTCTAGCATTCATGTTTCCCATGTGCCATTTTAAAGCATTCTGTGAGAGGTCTACATTGAGCTAAATTATCCCAGAGGGCTGCTTTGCTCTTTGAAAAAAATATATAGTTCAGAAGCACATGGATACATTCCCAGATCTAAGGCACCAGAGGTCTAAGGCTGATTATGAAGTAGAGGTTTAATAGAGGAAGCAAGAATAAATTGCCCTGAGAGTCCAAAGTCTAAAGATTCCTCAGCTTGGCTCAGTGGTTAACCAGTTGCCAAAGGCTGAAGAAAGGCAGAAAGGGAGAGAAAAACAATTCATGGATTAAGGGAAAGATGTAAAGTCAGTCATCCAAGGGCCATACTCCAGTTCAGAATTAGCAGAATTATCCTATACATTTATTGTTGCTGTTTTAATTCATGGCAGCCCTGTGGATGAGACATCTCCAGGCCCTGCTATCATCCACTGCTTTGCATAGGTACTGCAAAATTATGCCTATGACCCCTCTGGTTGAGTCCACCCATCTGGCATGCAGTCTTCTTCCCTTTCTGCTCCCCTCTACCTTCCCTAGTATTATTGTCTTTTCTAGTCAGTCATGCCATCTCATGATATGACCAAAGTACAACAGCCTCAGTTTCATCATCTTTGCTTCTAGGGAGAGTTCAGGCTTGATCTGGTCCAGACCCCTTTGTTTGTCCTTTTGGCTGTCCATGGGATCCTCAACACTCGTCTCCAGTGCCACATCTCAAATGAGTTGATTTTCTTTCGATCAGCTTTCTTCACTGCCCAGTTCCATCACGTCCATATATGGTGATGGGCAATTCAAACTTTTGTGCTTCATTTTATATCTTTCCACTTTAGGATCTTGCATCGTTCTTTCACAGCTATCCTTTCCATTCCTAGTCTTCTTATTTTTTGACTGCAGCCTCCATTCTGTTCAATGTTTGAGCCAAGGTATGGGAAGTCATTAGCTACTTTGATTTCTTCATTACCTAGGTTGTATTTAGGTAGCTCCTCCGTGGTCTTGTTTGTTTGTTTCCTTTATGTTCAGCAGTAAACCTGCCTTTGCACTTTCTTCATTAGAGGTAAGTCTCAATAGATTCAATATGGTTTATTCACAAGTATGTGTCTACAGGATTGCAACTGTAATATACTGAAAACAAAGCATCCTTCAAACTGTTTGAGACTATGGCAGCCATGAGAATTATATGGCCCTCCAGTTGCTATTTGATGGCAGCTTGTAGCATTCCTCCCCATTGGTTATATTGCTGATAAATGCAGTCCAACAATATCTGCAGGACCACACAGTTTTCACTCCTGGGTTATGACCTAGATTAGGAGTGAAGAACAATTTGGAGGAACAAGGCTCTCTTTCCCACATACCTCCATGGAACAAATGATGCTGGGGCTGTGACTACTTCCCCGACAACACGGACTTGACCAAGGCCACTTGAAGTCACCGAGTCCTTAACCAAACCATCAGTTGGTGCTTTTGTCCTTTTCCTCTTCTACACAAGATCACCTGAACACTCTCAGCCACTGGGAGCTCTTCTTTCTCAGGGCCCTGCAGCAGGTACAAAGGGGTCCATTCCAATCTCTGCAAACATTCCTCTTCAACAGTGGATGGTATGGGGCATAAAGGCCATTATGGACAGACCCTTCCCCTTTCACACACAGTTGTGTACCCTATTCAGGTGAAAGGTTGGTAGAGAGTAAGAGTCACACAACCCCCACTGCAACCTCAGCATCCCTAGCTAGCATAACCAATGGTAAGGAATGCTGGGAGTTGCACTCCAATAACATTTGGAGAGCTGCAAAATTATGACCCCTGTTCTAGGCTAAAAGCATTCTCCCTGTTTTCAGGAACTATGAAAGGTACTGGAAGTAGTGAACAACTATATGGCTATATAAACAAAATATAGGGCGGAATAATTACAGAGACATAGCTAAGGTTTTAGAATGTATTGTCTTGCCTAAGACATAGTACATATACACTATGCAGTTCCATGGCACTGTAACTATCATGGCTCAATCAGGTTCTTGTTTGGTTCTCTTACAGTTGCCCTCCCTAGTTTTCTTCTGATTTCTTGTAGTCTATTCTGATTAATGACTGAGCCAAGTTATGACAAATCTTGAACTATTTCAGTGTCTTCATCATCTGCCTTAAAACTATGTAAACCATCTGTAGTCATTATATGTGTTTTCATAATATTCAACTGTAAACCTGCCTTTGCAATTTCTTCCTTGACTTTCTTCAGTCATCATTCCAAGTCTTTGCTATTTTCTGCCAGTAGTATAGTGTCATCTGCCCATGCTAAATTGTTTGTGTTTCTTCCTCCAGTTTTCATGCCTCCTTCCTCTGGAGCTAATCCTGCTTTACATATCATATATTCATCATACAAGTTAAACAGATAAGGTGATAAAGATAGTACCACATTACATTTAATATGTAAATAGTTGTAAGGTACTTGGAAGAGGGGAAGTTCTGTCTAAGCATTCAATTATTATACTAATCTCAGGCTACTCCTTACTCCCTACTTTTTTCTTGGCATAATGCACTTCTTTTATTTCCCTTCCTTCTCATTACACAACTGATTAGGTAGATACTGGGTCTGTTTCTTGTTTTACTGTCTCATCAAGCAAACCTCATGTTTGGAAACAGTTACTAAACCACGGGTCCTAAAACTACACAGTTTTAGCACCATGAGTCCATTATTTGCCACCTTCCTAGGAAATCCTGGGATTTGTACTTTAGGAAGAGATATTGAGAATCTTCAGCCAGAGCGCTCCAATGCCTCACCAAACTACAGTCTCAAGGATTTCATAGGATGCAGCCATGACAGTTAAGGAGGAATCACAGGGCTATAATTGCATTGTGTGAAAGGGCTTCAATCCCAGAAGGTTCATGTGTCCTACCTGACAGAGGATAATTCTCTATTCAAATGTGTCCTCTCTTTGAAAGACTGTGTCCAATCCAAGTGCAGATCAAGATCCCTGTAGTTGTCCATCAATACTTAGTTTCTGGACGTTTCATCCAGACCAATCACTTCAGCTGCATCTGCACTGCAGAAATAATGCAGTTTGCTTCAACATTCTGCTTTAACTGCCATGTGTCAGTGCTATGGAACGCTGGGATTCATTGTTTGTTTTGGCACCAGGGCTCCCTGACAGAGAAGGCTAAATAGTTCACAAAACAACAAATCCCAGAATCCCATAGCACTGAACCATGGCAGTTAAAGCAGCATCAAACAACATTATTTCTGAAGTGCAGATGAACTTTAGTCATAGTCCTCCACACTATTGTGAGAGGTCTAGTAGTACTGTACAGTACTTTTAAAGTTATATTAATTGTGTCTGCATTTGCCTCTATACTAAATCAGAGACTACAAATCCCAGAAAAATCCATGCAGCAGCAAAGCTGCTGATGCTGGCTAGAGGTTCAGGAAATTGAAGCCCAAAAAGTAACTTAATTAAGTTCTGGTATTTAGTGGCCAAGCCACTCAGTACTGGTAGTTCTTTGATATGGAAAGGCATGTGTGTGTTTGTATGTGTCTTCAAGTCACCTGTTGATTTATGGCAACCCCATGAATTTTTCACAGGGTTTTCTTAGGCAAGGGATACTCAGAAGTGATTTTGGCATTTCCTTCTTCTGAAATATAGCCTATAGCACCAGGCAGTCTCCCATTTAAGTACTAACTAGGTCTGACCCAGCTTAGCTTCCAAGATCAGATGGGATCTGGTGCCTTTAGGGCGTTTAGGCCTTGCGATAAATGGAAAGTGAGCCTACAAATTCAAAATACACTTGAAAGGCTTTTACTAGAATACCTCTGAAGTCTTTTTAACAGTCCATGAAGACAATGCTTAGCATTTAAAAATTGGCACATTTACAAAAATGTGCAAAAATTTGTCTTGAAAATAGTCGCAATTTAACTGATACCAATAGAAAAACAATGTCACCAATATGTACTGAGGATAATTTTGTTTTGGATAATTTGAGGAGGAACCAAGCTAAGATTTACATGCAGATCTATTTAATCTGTCATGGAAAACGGTGAGTCAACACATCAGTAAATCTGTTTCAGTTGGGACTAACAATGGGATTTAGAGCAGAGACTCTAAGCCTCTAGAAACAGTTTACAAGTCAGTATAGTATAAATTAAGAGAGCCAGCAGAGCATAGTGGTTTGAGTGTTGGACTATGACTCTGGAGACCAAGGTTTAATTCCCTACTCAGCCGTGAAACCCACTGGGTGACCTTGGGCAAGTCACACTCTTTCAGCC
Source organism: Sceloporus undulatus (assembly GCF_019175285.1). Taxonomy (NCBI): domain Eukaryota; kingdom Metazoa; phylum Chordata; class Lepidosauria; order Squamata; family Phrynosomatidae; genus Sceloporus; species Sceloporus undulatus. The sequence continues at coordinate 117,348,127 of NC_056526.1, forward strand.
TCAGGGGAATGCAGTGGGCAAACATCTGAACAAATCTTGCCAAGAAAACAGAAACAAGTTAAAGGCACACACATCAACAAGGTAAAACCTTCCAACATTTTATTCATGGGACCTGTGTGGCCAAACAACATTTGAGTGTGGCAAAGATGGCAAACATTAATAAGGAGGAAGAACAGATACAATAGGAAAGCTTGCAGCAGTGGTACCCCGGGTTACGAATTTAATTCGTTCCGCGGCGCCGTTCGTAACCCGAAAGATTTCGCAACCCGAAAAAGCCATAGCCGCTAGCGCTGGAAAGCCGCGATTTCGTGCGAAAAAGCGCCGAAAAGCACCAAAATTTTTTTCGTAAGCTGAAAAAAAAAACGTAACCCGGAACAGTTTTTTCCTATCTAATTTTTTCGTATCCCGGAAATTTCGTAACGCGGTCATTTCGTATCCCGGGGTACCACTGCATTTGCTTTTTCCCGAGTTCCACCATCTTCTCTCCTTTCCCCTTACTAAGCTGAATGCCTATTTCTTTAGCATTCTGATTTCATTTTGCACCATTGAAGTAAATTCAGGGTAAAGGAAGAGAAAGGGAGGGGGGAAGATGTATTTTTCCTTGTATGTCTAAACTGTATTTCTAAATGCTCAACTAAAGCTTTAAGTTACTCTAATGCTAGAAATTTGGGGAACGAAACATGGCCCCACAGACATAGCTGGATTGTACATCCCATCAGCCCTAGCTAACATGGTCAAAGGGCAGAAATGAGAGGAGACGGAATCTAGGAAGACTGTATAAAAAAAGAGGGAGCGTCCCTGTATCTTTAGTAGTGTGTGCAAGAGGGAATTTCAGCCAGAGAAACTTGCGTGACAAGTTTCACCTGTTGAAATTCCCCCACTACTGTTAAAACTACAGGAGCCTCACCCCCCCCCCCCCCCCCCCCATAGCCACCATACCCTCCAAGTGTCCCAATTTGGCCGAGAAAGTGTTCATAAATACTCAGTCATCCCACGTTTCCAGCTGCCCAGAAATGTCCCAGTTTCTCTCCTCCTCCTCCCACTTCCCCTTTGTGTCCTCAGCTTACTTCAGTTGCTGCAAACTGAGTTCAAAGTGCAAAAGTAATTTTTACTCATTAACTTTGCAAGTTGGAGAGGAGAGGACAGAATTTTGCCCTTCTTATGACACTCTGCCAAAGGTAAACTGCTGCACCCTCGTCTAGGTTGTGTGTTCTTCCTCAATAACTTTTGTCATTTTGATCACACTCAGTGGTTTGGAAACACAGATCCTGGTTTTCATCTGTAAAACATTGCAGGGTATGGTCCACCCTAGTCCAACAATATCTGGAAGGCCATAGCTTCCCTATCCCATCATAGATAATAAAGGGATAGTAAAACTATAAAAAGTTGAATAGTCCTAAGGCGTGCTTCCAAATTTGTTGTTGTTATTGTATGCCTTCAAGTCGCTTCTGACTTGTGGAGTTTTCTTGGCAAGATAAGTTCAGAGGAGGTTTGCCATTACCTTCCCTTGAGGCTGAGAGAGTGTGATTTGCCTAAGGTTACCCAGTGGGATTTCATGGTTGAGCTGAGAATTGAACCCTGGTCTTTAGAGTTGCAGTCCAACGCTCAAACCACTATGCCATGCTGGCTCTCTAAGCTGCCAAATAAATAGATTTAAAAAGCAGTTTGTGATGTAGCATGTGAGGACGGATGGGGAAACTAAATTCTGCTGGGCTTATATGACAAGTAGCTCTTCAGATCCTATGTTGTATTAAGGGAAGGAATGTTCTTTGTAGTTCTGAAAATATTAAAACCCGATTCTTTGCTACACTTCAAAATCTGATGAACTATTAAGCATTGGAATGAAACTATACTTCAAATTGTCCTACAGATCACAGATAAGATTTTAAACTTTTTCTACAGTGAACTTTGAAACATTTTGCTTGGTACCAGAACTAGAATATCTTCTTTTAATAACATGCAATTAAGCAATTTGCTCTATGTAGATAAAATTGTTCTCAGAAGATATTGCTTAGGGAAAAAAGCAAATGAATGAAAGGTGGAAAAGTGGAAAAGCTCTAGGGCACCTAGTGATAAACCTGACAAAACTCTACTTGTTAATCTCTTATGGCCACAATCCAGCACTTAAACCCACTGAACTTAATGGCTTCATGAATTCTAATTTTTAAATCTGAAAACGAATTAACTCATTTAATGAATTTACTTATGTTAATTTTGCAAAGATTAAATCTCAGCAATTAATTTAGGTAGGATTTTGTGATGCTGCTTTATACCGAAGCAGACCACTGAATTATTTTGTGTGGGCTACAATAGTGAGACTACAAGAGTCAAGTGGATTCTGGATGATGTAGATCCCAAAAAGTAATGTAACCACATAGTTATATGGCCTGTCTCACCAGAGGCTTTTATTTCTAGCTAGTTCCCTATATAATTCTTATATTGGGATTGAATTCCCCCAGCCAGCATGACCACCTGCTATGCTAGCTGTGTAGTTGTGGGAGTTGTAGTCCCAACCAATCAGGGAGGCCATCAGCTGGAAGAAGGTGCGGGACTTCTGGCCGCAAGGGGGTCACGGCCCAACAAAGGTTGGGAACCACTGTCCTAGAGGATGTTTGAAGGCCATTTGCTTCACTTATTCCCTTTCTTTCTTTCTTTCTTTCTTTCTTTCTTTCTTTCCTATGGGGTATGTGCCAGGAGATACTGTATGGCTCTCCAAGGTCTCTTGGAGGTCTAATTCAGCCTCCTAAAGGTTTTCCCTTGACAAGATTGTCTAGTTGTGTCTAACTGGAGGGGGCAGTATTATCTCCATTACTAAGCCGAAGAGCCAGCATTGTCAAAGACGACTCTGTGATCATGTGGCCAGCATGACTGCACAGAACATTGTTATCTTCCTACCAAAGTGGTACCTATTTATCTACTTGCACTTTTACATGCATTTGAACTGCTAGGCTGGCAGAAGCTGGGACTAGTGACTAGAGCTGACTCCATCATGTGGTGCTTGGACCTCGAACTGCCAACCTGCCAATCATGCAATCGTCAGTCAGTGTCTTAACCACTGAGCACCGTGTCCCGCAGTCTCCTAGTGTCTACATTTTCCCACTTTGGTCTAGAGTGTTCTCTGAGGCATGACTGAGGTCAGATACCAGGTGGCACTGTCCCATGGTCATACTCCACAATTAAGTCCTAAGCCTCTCCTGACAAAATAGTCTCAGGTTGCATGTTGCTATGTGTGCCATCCCAGTGCCCAAGATCAGTTTAGGAGAGTGACCAAAATGGTGAAGGGTCTGGAAACCATGTCCTATGAGGAATGCCTCAGGGAGCTGGGGATGTTTAGCTTGGAGAAGAGAAGGTTAAGGGGAGATATGATAGCCCTGTTTAAATACTTGGATGTCATATTGAGGAGGGAGCTAGCTTGTTTTCTGCTGCTCCAGAGACTAGGACCCAGAGCAATGGATGCAAGCTACAAAAGAGATTCCACCTCAACATTAGGAGGAACTTCCTGACAGTAAGGGCTGTTCGACACTCCCTTGGAGTGAAGTGGAGCTTCCTTCCTTAGAGGTCTTTAAACAGAGGCTGGATGGCCATCTGTCGGAGATGCTTTGACTTAGATTTCCTGCATGGCAGGGGGTTGGGCTGGATGGCCCTTGTGGTCTCTTCCAGTTCTATGATTCTATGATCAGCAAGGGAGACGACCGAGTAGCTGAATAAGAAGTACATCAGCAAAAATCCTTACATGGAAGAATAGTAAATTGGGTCTTTTCTGGGTGTTGCCGATATAGCGATGAATATCAGCATTTGCCCTCACCACAGACTAGTGGTGATTCTTTCCAACACAAGCTAGAGCCAGAAAAGCTCCAATTTCTCCTATTCTTACAGTCAGGACTACAGTGTTGCCAAATCCTACATGCAAAATGAAATATGGTGCCAGATGGATTGAGGAGAAGCATTTCCTTGGTACCAGCTCTCTGGCTTCTTGTGTAGTAGGGAGGGAAAAAAAGGCTTAGACTAAACCCCATTTCCCCCAGATAATCTTGGGAATTAGAGTTTGCAAAATTGCTGAGAATTGTCTGTGGGAGATTCCAAGTCTCCCTCTTAGAACTACATTTCCCAGAATTCCAGATGTCTTTATTATATTGGTTTCCATGTCGTGTTCATGTGACCTTTCTTACGATGAGATAATTCCCTGGGTTTCTGTTAAACTCAGTTTGTCCTCCATACTTATGTGCTCTGCTCCTTAGGTTTCTAGAATGAAATCGCAGGCTCAACAAAGCTGACCATTGTTACTTTTCTTTGTTAAACAATCATCTTACAGGTTTTTCCAGTTTCCTTATATCCTATTATTTCCTTCTGGCTTCATTAATACAAACACCTTTCATGTGATTTTGATTCTTTTCTCAGTGTCTTTTGACTGCTGACGACTATGTAAGCAAGTGGTGTGTTTGTTTTGTTGTGTTGAGAAAAAGAATGATCATGGGTGACATTACAAAGACTTAGTATTATTACATTGGAAATAATACTAAGTAATTATAAGAGACCTGGGAAATTCTAAGCCCATTTTACAGTGATGTATTTCGGGAACTGGACTTGGAGTGTACTTTAGAGAAATAAAATAATAATAATACAAACTTTATTTTTAACCCGCCTTTCCTGGGATCAAGGCGGGTTACAACAGTGAGAAGCACAATACAATCAATAAACAATAAAATTAAAAATACAAGAATTACAAAATACTGTATAAGAACTATTAAATACAGGTAAGAATTATCCAACTAGCACAGATTTACAAAAACAATGAGGAGAGAGAAGGGGGTTACATTGGAATGTTAGGGGTAGGCCCACTGGAACAGAAAGGTTTTAAGCCCCTTTTTAAACTGGTTCAGGGAGGTGGCCGAGCGGAGCTCGTCCGGAAGCGAGTTCCAGAGATTGGGGGCCGAGGTAGAGAAGGCCCTCTGAGTGGTGGTAGAATATCTTACCTCTGGGACTCGTAACAATTGCTTCCCAACAGATCTGAGTGTGCGGGGCGGAATGTATGGGGAGAGGCGGTCCTCCAAGTACCCTGGGCCCAAGCCATATAGGGCTTTATAGGTAATAACCAACACCTTGTGTTGTGCCCGGAAGCGAATAGGCAGCCAATGGAGATCTTTCAGAATAGGTGTTATGTGACTGGTCCTGGAGAAGCCGGTGACCAGTCTAGCTGCCATGTTTTGAACCAATTGAAGCTTCCAAGTATGGTACAAGGGTCGTCCCATGTAGAGCGCATTACAGAAATCCAAACGAGAGGTTACCAGAGCATGTATCACTGTTTTATGGTCCCCCCGGCCCAGGTAGGGTCGCAGCTGGCGTATCAGCCTAAGCTGATAACAAGTGCTCCTGACCGTCGCATCCACCTGAGATGTAAGATGGAGCAACGAGTCCAGAAGCACCCCCAGACTGTGAACTGAGTCCTTCACGGGGAGCATGATCCTGTTCAGGAGAGGTGGACAAACAACCATTCCCAGGCCAGGCGAGCCTATCACGAGCACTTCCCTTTTCTCTGGATTCAAACTGAGTCTGTTTTCCCTCATCCAGCCCATTACCGACTCCAGACAGGCATCCAGAGGAGAGATGCCATCCCTGGTCACTGCAACAGTCGGAGGCACAGAGAAGACTATCTGGGTGTCATCAGCGTACTGATAACACAGCGCCCCGTGTCTCCGGATGATCTCTCCCAGCGGTTTCATGTAAATGTTAAATAGCATGGGGGACAGAATGGCTCCCTGAGGGACACCAGATGTAAGTGCCCTCCTATCGGAGCACACATCCCCCAGCTGCACCATCTGGGACCAACCCGAGAGGTAGGAACGGAACCACTGGAGCGCAGTGCCCCCGATTCCCAGCTCTCTCAGGCGTCCCAGAAGGATACCATGGTCAATGGTATCGAAAACCACTGAGATGTTTAAGAGCACTAACAGGGACATGCTACCCCTGTCCATGCCCAGACGGAGATCATCGACCAAGGCGACCATGGCAGTCTCAACCCCGTAGCCCGCCCGGAAGCCAGTTTGAAATGGGTCCAGAAAATCAGTATCATCCAAGATCAATTGAAGCTGGATGGCAACTGCCCTCTCGATCACCTTCCCTAAAAATGGCAGTAGCGATACCGGCCGATAATTACTATGCATCAGAGGGTCAAGGGAGGGCTTCTTTAATAATGGTTTTACAATAGCCGTTTTCAAATTGGATGGAAATTGCCCATCCCTGAATGATGTATTTATTATTCGGCGCAACAAAGTGGTTACCACCGATCCCCCCTGAGCCGCTAGCCATGAGGGACAGGAATCAAGAGAGCAGGTCGTCCTCCTAACACTTCTAAGGATCTTGTCCACATCCTCGGTACTTACAGACTCAAAGTGATCCAGTCTAATTGAGTCCACGGAAGCTCTGGAGACCTCTACACTGGTTTCTGACCCAACAATGGCGTCGAGATCAGCCCTTATCCGAGAGGTTTTATCCGCGAAGAAGTTATTAAATTGGTCACAGCAGGCCTTGGATGGTTCCAAAATAGGGTTCAGGGAGGAGGGAAGCTGCGTAAGTTCCCTCACTACCCTGAACAGCTCTGCTGGACGCGACTCCGCAGACGCGATACGCGCAGCATAGAACGAGTTCTTTGTTGCGTCTATCGCCACTCCATAGTCCTTCAAGAGGGAAGCTAGGAGTGCCTTGTCGGCTAAGCGCTGGTGTCTCCGCCATTTGCGCTCTAGTCGTCGCAGAGCCCGCTTCCTTGCCCGAAGATCTTCCCTATACCAGGGCTTCTTTTTGGAAGCAGGCCTGAGAGGGCGCTTGGGAGCGATACTGTGTATAGCCCTGGAGAGATCAGTGTCCCAGATGTTTGTCAGGGCATCAACAGAATCACTGTCACATCCAACCATATACCCCTCTAGGGCTTCCTGGAACCTTATGGGTTCCATCAGCCTTCGAGGGTGGACCATTCTAATAGATCCGCCACCCCCGGGGGGGAGTTGGGTAGATACCTTGATCTTCGCCTCTACCAGGAAATGGTCCGTCCATGACAAGGCAGAGATATTAGTAACCTCCGCCCACGGACTTTCCATGTCCGTGCAGAAAACCATATCGAGCGTATTACCAGCAGAATGCATTGGCCCTGTGACTAATTGAGACAGGCTCATGGCAGCCATGGTATCCATGAACTCACGAGCCGCACCTGTTGGAATTTGGCTGGTCACGAAGGGGACATTGAGGTCCCCCAGGACAAGAAGCCTGGGAGACTCCAATATCAGCTCCGAGACCAGCTGTGTCAGCTCGGCCAGAGAGTCTGTTAGCGCACGGGGTGGCCGATAAACCAACAGAATCCCCAGACTGTCTCTGGCCTTCAGGGTCAGGTAGATACACTCGATATAGGTAGTCTGCCGGACATGGTTCCTGGATAAGGAAAGGGTGGTCTTATGGATCAAGGCAATAACCTAACCTGGACTGGTCTTAACTGAGTACCCGGCAGGGAGGGCCTGAGCCCACACAGCTTCCCCTTCAGGCCCAAGCCAGGTCTCAGTAATGCAAGCCAGGTGACAGTTGTTATCCTCCAGCAGGTCGTGTATGATGTGGGTCTTGTTTTTAATGGACCTGGCATTGCACAGGAGCAGAGACAGGGTTTGTGGTACGGTTGGATTGACCCTCAGATCTCTTCGGTTAGGAGAGTGGCTGGAAGGAGAGATAGATATTAAGCATCGATCTCGCCTTCCCCTGTAACGTGAATCCACTCTCCTACCGCCATATCTCCCTCTGCCCCACACTACCTCAATAGGAGCCCCGCTCATGCCAAGAATATTACTCTTTGCCTCCCCAGCCAAAGTACATTCCATAACCATGACCCCTCCCCCCTCCCCAAGTGCAAAAGAAGCAACAGAGAGAAGATATCCCAATCATTCTCTGATGCTAGTAGCTAAAAGGGGTTGACCCCTTTCACCCACACAGGAAATGCGCACGTGCGATGGAGTCCGGAATATCCGAAGGCGACTCCTGGGCCGGTACACAGATGCGCACTCTCACACCCGACCCAGAGAGCCGCCTGGCAAACAACACAGCACAAAGTCTCCGCACAGCAGCAGTCTTGGAGGCAAATGGGGGTGAGACGAGGGAGGGGAATGGCCAAGCCGCCTTAATACACGCTGCTGCCACCAGCACGCCCCTCTCCCCGCCTTCCCCCAGGTGTTCCGGCTTGTCCTCGGTCCGCTGGCTGGAGAAAAGCAACTGGGGATGGAGTCCGGAATTGCAGTCCGAAGGCAACTCCTGGGCCGGTGCGCAGATGTGCACTCTCACACCCGACCCAGAGAGCCGCCCGGCAAACAACACAGCACAAAGTCTCCGCACAGCAGCAGTCCTGGAGGCAAATGGGGGGCGGGACGAGGGAGGGGAGCGGCCAAGCCGCCTTTATACACGCTGCTGCCACCACACTCAATAAATTTTGGTTCTATGCATATGCTGTGGCTCTCCTGTTTATTTCAGTGTTGAGGATGGCATTTCACATCTCATAAGACTGTTTTGTTTGAAAGCACTTCCTCTCCACCAGCATGATAGTGGATCCTGCAAGGCTCACAAGTCAAAGCGCTTTTTGATTAGCAGGAACAGTGATATGCTGCCAAATCTCATCAATTCTTGCTAACACAGTAAGGGAGGGATTATGGAGACTGCAATCCCAAACACTTTTGGAGGGCCTTAGTTGCCCCCTCCTGATCTATATGGTAAAGAAGCACAAAAATAACTGACAACAATTGTCAGGGAAACCATTGAAGAATAATTTTTGGGTCTATATTGTAATTCTATTTCTAAATATATTGCTGAGATCTAGATTCTCCTGCCACAAAAGAGTCTTACAGAATAAAAGAGCTGCTGTCCATCAAATGGGCTAATTTTCTTCCACTGAGAAGAAGAGAGCCCAGTGATACAACATGCCACTGTTTAAGGGCTTTTCCATATTAATGCAAAAAAAGAAAAAGCAAAGAAAAAAAGCAAACGGTGATGGTTGATGTCTGCTGGAGCTGCCTGAACATTCACAAGCATCGGAGGAGGTAGACCAAAGTCTAGGGACTTTATCACATGGATTATTTTTTCAGTACAGATATGATTTTAGCTGCTACAAGATCCCTTTGTATATTCTGTTTCCAGACTAACACAGCTATGTCTCTGAATTCTATATTCATACATAGTTAAGTTGTACTCCCCGTTTCAATAATACTTGGACTATGACACTTCCCTTTACATCCCTCAACATGAAAGTAATAGGTTTTCTAAACTGAGGCGGGGTACAGACCGCCGCTTTGCGGCGGTCTGCCGCCGCCGCCAGTAGGTCCG